>NC_141380.1:25733112-26333112 GCF_017979445.1 Akebia trifoliata
AAAATCAGAGAGATTGTTGGGAAAAAGAGGAAATATATAGTGGAAATGGGAGAGAGAGAGAAGAGAAGAGGAAACGAAGAACTTACCGCCAATTTTGAGATCGTGAAGGTGCCAAATTGAAAATGCTTTGATTCTTCATCTCTTTAATGGCGTTTTGGAAGAATGAGCCTCGATTTAGGGTTTCTTAGGACGGTTCACAAAATCGCCATCAATTTTCGCTATTAAAAACAGCTCAATCGATTGTAGATTTCGTTTCTTCCATCTTCAGAGGCGTTTCTAACGGAAACGCCTTCTATTCATCAGATTCTCATCGTTCTTCGAGGGCGTTTCCAACGAAAATGCCCCTAATCGTCATTCTTTGAGGGCGTTTCCAACAAAATTGCCCCTAAATTGTTCGTTTTGACGACGCTTCGTAGAACCACCCAAACAAAAAGCCTTTTAAACCCCTCTTTTTTGTAGTGCCTTGAAAAAAAAGACAACCTATTAATAATGACATTTTCAATATTGTATTTTATCTTTATTTAGAAAAAAACTAACCTATAGGAGGATGTGGAAATTGTAATGATGGCTTCGTAATAGTATCGAAGAACACGCGAGAATCATTAGCTGATCCTTCCTATCCAGCTACGACATGTGTAAATGTCATATCAAAAGCACAAGTGGCCATAACATTTTGTGTTATGCCTTTGTGTCATCGAAATCTATTTTGATGCATGAACGGGATATGTGCACTGATGTGAGTCCCATCGATCGTCCCAACACAGTCTTTATATTTACATAATTCAAATATAAATAATTATATTTGACGTTATTATAAATAATGATAAATGAAAGAAATCATTGAGAAAATACATTGAAATATGGCCAATATCTTTCATTGGTTCGTATATGCATAGGGACTTCGTTGAGATTAGGAGGAACGATAAAAAATTTTGAAATTTCAATTAAGCCTCTAAGAACTACATGAAAATATTTGTTAATAGTATCTAATGAATGCTTAAAAGTAGCCCTCAATACCCTATGCCTTTCATTGTGACCCACGGTATAAACAAACATTGCAACTTGTTCTTGGATCGAGATTATCTTTTTGTCTTTTATCAATCCCCTATCTTCTAATATGTCACACAAATTTAGGAAAACATGTCGTTCCATCCTAAATAAATCATTGCATGTATTACCAAGTCCATCAATGATGTCACGCACATAATCTGTTCAAGTATAACAATAATTCCTATGTGGTTCTTTACAAATAAATGTGTCTACGTATTGATGTATCGCAACAATGGCACCTGTTACCAAAATATCTAATGACAAATCATCATCTACAGTATTCACGTCGTTAACTTCATCATTATTGGACATATCATCGTCGGTTGACGTACCATCATGGGTGGAAATATCATCATTGGAATCCATAAGTCTGTATTAGTACATAAGTAGAAATTATTCATTTAAAACTACAACATTCAAATAATATAGATAATAAAATAAACATGTTTAACATTCACTACATAATGGACATTGTCAATAGCATTCACCACCTAATGAACATATTACACAATTCAAAGAAAATATTAAAAAAATAGACAGGCATTTTCATACCACCATAGGGGTGACATATAGTCATAACCATCAATGAAAAATGGTAATACAAAAAATATATTAAAATCACATAAAAACACATTAAAATCACACACTATTTAGATTGATGAACTTGAGCATCTTCCATTTCGCCATCCAACCACCCAACACGGAGTTCATTTGTTTTCAGCGTGCACCAAATTTGTCTGTACTCCTTCTTCATACTGAATAATTTTAGTGCAAACCGATAACGATCACTATTAGGAATGATTTCTGTTGTTGCATCCAACAAATCAATACACTCCTTAATGCTACCACGTTGTGTAGGTGGTGGGGGTGTTGCACTACTCGCAGTCGTTTTAGATAAAACTACTTCAACCAAACGCTCAATTTGTTATCCCAACATAACTGCATTCGTCATTTTCTGTCGTTTGGAATGTTGGAAATCTATGATACTTTTAGATTTCATACGCGATGGTGCAATAAATGGAGGGATACCATCACTATCAACATCAGGACTAATATCGACAGGTGGTTGGGACTCTGGTGGTTACGTTTCTTGAACAAACGCATCATCATCATCATCCTGAAGCTCGTGCTCAGCTACTCTAGATGACTCAGTAGATGGACGCACACCAGGATTATAAGAGCTTGCAACATATTCTCCAGTAGCATAAGTCCCTCCAAATATTATATCTACTCTTCAACATGTTCTAGTCCGTCATAACGCCATTGTGCATCAGTTTTATTTTTCTACAAAATAAATAAACTTATTTTATAAATTTGAATTGGTAAACGGGATATTCTTATTTGGTAATCTAATTGAAAATTACCTCCAACCAAGAGTTTCACCATTCATCGCTCTCCAATACCTTATTGTTAAGAGCATCATAACCCAGTCCAGTACATGCTTTTAATTTAATCCATCTAATTCAAATACCTTTTGTTTTATCCCAATGATTCTTATGTTGCTTCTTAGTGTAACTAAGCCCCGTCGTTGTTTGAAATTGCTTCATTAGAGATGAATACCCTGATACATTCAATAAAGTACCAGGTCTTTTCCCCTTCTTAACTAATTCCACACAGATATCAACCCAAATCTTATGAAGATAGGGTGTCCATCTTGCGGAATCAATTTTTGACTCTATCTCTTTTGGTTCTGTTATTTTTTGTCTCGGCATCTAACAATTTGATTATTCATTTAAAAAAAAGAAAAGTAATGGATAAGAATAAAGAATGAAAAACGTAATAAAATATGAGTAACAACAATAAGAATCATAAGCAAATAAATAATTATCATAAACAAATATCATCGTAAGTAAATGTTAAAAATATCAAATAACATGCTAAGCACATCGATCCCCAAAGTATCCAATATAAACATTTTCAACAGAATCTAATATAAAATTCATTAACACCCAAATCTTTAAAGCACCATTAACAATCTTCAAAAGAATCCAATATAAAATTCTACTAAATTCTACAATTTTTAAAACACTTTAAACACCATCAACAATAATTCTCTTAAGTTTGGTAATTTTACAAACACTTAACATACAATTCATTGAACCATTCACCCAATCCTAAATCAAAATCAACTTATAATTTAACAATCAAATAAAATATCAACCAATGTCACAAAAATTTAACTTACAAAATAAACTCAATCACAAATTTTAAAATTTGGCATAAGTTATTTGGAAATAATTTCCTATCAATGTCACCAAGGCAAATGATATACGGTTCTATGATTGGGATGTGTGTAAACGTGTGGCATCAGAAAATCATTACACTTTACAAATTGTGTTGATAATATCCCTTCTTGAAAGAATAATGATGAATGCACACAGTCTTCTTACACGGCTTGAAATGGTAAAGTTATAAACTGCTTTTGCCACAATAGATTTAAGTTTATGAATTGTGACAATCTGAGTATCCCACATGGCACACCCAATCGACTCTCTTGACGTGACAAATTCGGGAGTCGCAGATCTGTATGCCTCAACATACACAATTGCACCTCCCCATAAAAAAGTGTATCCAGAGGGAACCATGTATCCAGAGGCATACAGATCTGCGGCTCTTGAACTTGTCACGTCAGTAGAGTTGATTGAGTGTGCCACGTGGGGTAGTCAGATTATCACTACTCTTAGTTTATTTATAGACTTTCTTTATTCTCCCCTCAAGTAAAAGAAAATTGCTCATGCGTAAGCCATGACGTCTTTATATAGAAATCAGCAACAACAACAACAACAACAACAACAACAACAAAGAGATTGAGATTCATGGGTAATTGTAAATTATGAAAATCTTTCATCATGTTTTGGGTCTTAACAGACCTGTTGTTGGTGACTGGGGAGAACATCCCAACAACACTAGAAGGCCCATTTGTACCCAAGACTCAATCATTTCAATCCATCGTTCGAGGCAGTGATGACTTACCTATAGATGATCCAAGGGTTACCAAGAAATCTACTTCCAACTTCCTTGAACAGATTTCTCTAGCCATCTCTTCCCCTACTTCCATGTGGGTCTCTTGGGTTACTGGTATATATATCCCACCATTATATTATATATCAACTCATTCATTTAGTTAAATTAGTAGATAAATTTGTTGAATTGGGTGTGAGTTATTTGTGTAGGAGATGCTCAAATTGGTCCCAAACCCACCTCACTTGATCCTTTAATTCATTAATGTAGTATTAGTAGATAAAATTTGTTAAATTGGGTATGAGTTGTTTGTCTAGGAGAAGCTCAGATTGGTCATATGGTCGCTCATTTTGATTCTTCTACTCATTAAGTAGTATTGATTACCTCACGTTTTTATATAGTTTTCAAAATCAGAACTCATCCGAAATAAAAAGAACTCATCAAGTCGATTTACAGCAAAATCAGAACTCATCCAAAATAAACAAATTAAACAAATTATAAAAAAAACAAATAAACAAATTAAAAAAATAAATAAATAAAAAAATTAAGCATTGAATTAGGAGGAATTGGTAACAATCCGAAGTAAAAAGAACTCATCAAGTCGATTTACAGCAAAATCAGAACTCATCCGAATTAAACAAATTATCAAAAAACAAATAAACAAATTAAAAAAAAAAAACAAATTAAGCATTGAATTAGGAGGAATTGGTAACAATCCGAAATAAAAAGAACTCATCAAGTCGATTTACAGCAAAATCAGAACTCATCTGAAGTCAGCTCCATTTAACAAATTAACAAAAAAATAAATAAATAAACAAATTAAAAATTGATACCTTACCTGATCGTTAATGGCGGAAAGCAAAGGACTCGATTTGCCGTTATAGAAGAGGTGGTTAATCGCAGTCTGTAATGAGACGAGATTTGTTGTCTACTGTTAGGGCTTTTCGTTTGTGAGAAAAAGATGAAAGAGAGAAGGAAGAGATCTTTGCGATAACGAAAGATGAGAGAGTCGATCGTTTGATCGAACTTGCTGGAGAAGATGAGAAACGAAAAATGTTTCTTGATTCTTGTAACATGAGAGACATATGAGATAAGGGAGAAGGATTGATAGTCGATCAGGTTGAAGAAGCTGAGAGAAGCGAGAAGGGTGACAGTCGATCGGGTTAAAGGAGACGAAGTTGAGAGAGAATGGTTCGATTCTCTTTCGATTTTAGGTTAAAACTTGCTTGGAAATTTAACTAAAGATGAGGGGCATTTCGATAATTGCACTTCAACCGTTTTTCGGTAATGAGCTTCATGCAAGAGTTGAACGAAGAAGTCGGCACAGAGAGACTCTAAAAAAGAGCCATTTTAAAACTTTTTTTAAAATATATTGAAGCTAAAAAAACCGAAACGAATATACATCAACTGGCTTTTTAGGCTTAAAAGCTCAAAAAGCTGGCTTCGAAAGCCCAAACGACCAGGCCCTTAGTCTCTCTATGCTTCTTCATACTCAACATTGTACATATAAACTCATCAAATGATCTTGGAGAAGAACCCTTGAAACCTTCATCATCTTCTTTAATTGCATCCTTAATCATCTCCTTAACTTGACAGGCCTTATTCCTCATGTCCTCACCTTTCTTAGTCCCAACCATGACCAATTCAATCACTCTTTCTCTTCATGTTTGATCTCACAAATATTTCCTCTTGCAATCTCAGCACATACACTCACCTCTTCCTCTAGTAATTTTGAATTGTAATATTACTCTGCTGACAATGGTCACCCTATGATCAGGATGCCGTGACTTAGACTCTCCAAGATCAAATTCCAACCGCAATGACTTAGAAACGCCGAGGTAGAATTGTGTGACAAAATTTCCAATTGTGGTGCCCATTTTCGTATTAAAATCCCTCTATTCTTCTCCTTGATTCAATCTTCAAATTCTTCTGGAAGCCATTCTGATCTAATATCCTCATTAACTTCAAACCGAACTGGAGGTCTAACGACCCAAACAAATTTCTTCTCACTAGCCTCCAACCCGATCGCTAATTCCATCATTTGTGAGCTAGAGATGGTGTTCTGTGAACCAAAACACATAAACAAAACCAAAGACGGGAATTGGGTGTTGAGCCAATTGATGTAGTGGCTGAGATCAGTATTTTTGTTGTTTATTAGGGGAAATTGAGCCGGCCCAATAGACCAAACTGGCCGACCACCAGTTTTTCCTTTGAAATAGTCAACCCGGTTCGATCAAGTTCTTCTATGGTGTTAAATAACATTCCATCGGACTTGAAACACAAAGGGAGCTCTCTTTGGAGGTAGAGAGACCAAGAATCGGAACCATCAGCATTCTTGAGATTCGTAGCGAGTTGAGATCGATGAATTTTCGAAACATAAGGAAAACCAAGAAGAGAGAAATAATTAGAATTCGTTGCACAATGAGGAAGATTGATCCAAAGAGAGAAGTACACCGCCATACCACTACGTCATATTGCTGTTTTCGCGACGCCGTAATTGTCTAAAAACGACTGCTTAAGACTGTCGTTAATTGCGACAGTTTTAATCTGTCGTTTAACCGTCGTTTTTACGGAAGAAGTAAAAATTGGGGTGCCAATAGCCATTCTAAATGAGAGAGAAAAACGACTCTCTCACTCTCTGCGGTCTCTCGTTCACTCTTTCTCTCTCTCTCCTCGACTCTCTGTCTCTCGTCCTCGGTCGCTCTCTCGTTCTCTCACACTCTATATGTATCTGTGTCTCGCACGCACTCTCTCTCCACAGCATTCCAGATCTAGGGTTTGTGGATCCTTGTCCTTTCGTTCGAATCCTTGTTGGAAATCTAGCTCTGAAGATCCCCATAGCTTCGAAACCTCCTCGATCTGGCGTTCACCCTTCAAGTTCTCCATGTTTTTGCAAGATCAAACTCAAGAACTTTCCTCATCAAACGGTTAAAATCCCTCTGATTCATCCGGAGACTCAGATCCTTGATGGTGAAGTTCAAACCCTATCTGCAAGTTTCCAATTAAGCAAAACCGATTTGATGGTGGATTCTGATTCCACTACATCTCCTCCAATCATCGCTCCTCTCACATTGGTAAGCTTATCCTCTGAAAACCCTAATTTTCTGCAATCTCTTAGTTCTGAATTTGATTATCCCTCTCTCTTTATCTATCTATACATCTATCTCAGTTGAGATCTATCTAGGTTTCGAGTTCCAGCTGATTCGAGCTTTTCATCTCAGGATCCGATCTGTCTCTTTAGTTAATCTGTTTCTCATGTTTGCAGAAGAAGGAGAATGTGACGCCAATTGGTTCGAAGATCGCTGTATGCTTGTAGCAAAATCAATCTTTGGCTGGCGTAGAAGAAATTCTAAAAGAATCTCAGGTATTCAGTTTATGAACGTCTCTCTGTTTGTGGTTTTTCTTGTCCTTTGTGAAATCTATCTCATGGAAGTTTATTTTGTTAGTAACTCTTGTAGTTGCACATTTTTGTATCAAGTCTGTTCAATATGAATAAGGTCAGGTTTCCTCATCAGACAAGATAGGGTGATAACGTAATAACATGGGCAATGACATACCTCTGTTGTGTTCTATTTGATTTATGTGACATGTTGCTCTAAGTACCCATTTGCAAGAGATTTAGAGTAGGTTTTGAATGTTATCTCTGTATAAATATCATAGCCAATAATTCTTGTACAAATTAGAGCTGATTTGTTCAAAGAATTAGAGTTCTGTTCTTTTGGGATTTCATATTAAGATGAGAGCAAGTATATTATATGCCGCAATTTGTTTCCTTTTGTTTGTGCTAGAATTTTCATATCAACATCCTAACGTACTCTATTTTTCTCTAATAATGCATGCTTATACCTATTAAAAAATAAATAAACAATGAGGGCCCTTTCTATTTACAATTGCTGTAATTTTGGTTCCCCAAAACTTGTGAATTTGGCCTCCATTTTATGTTTGCATTGGTTATGTGTTTCTTTGGGCAGGAATTCTTACATGATAGAAGCTATGGAACTAGGAAATCTTTCATTTACTTGACCGCTAATTATTTTATTTATTTGTTCCATATTATAACATTATGTGTTTCTTTTTCGTCTTTTTCCCTATTTGATTAGTAGATTTAGGTTTGGAAATTTTATTATTGATATTCACTCTAGAATAAAGAAGTTTGTGAATGAGTTTGATATATGGAATTCACGCATAGCTAATTTGCTAGTACCACATGGTTTTGTTCAGAGGTCTTGACTCTCACAGAATTAAACCAACTTAGCAAGCTGGCATCTTCATGCTGCTCTTTTATTTCAGGATCCTTTCAGATGAATGTGTTTTAGATTTTAACCTTCTAGTGACAAGTTGTGTCTAATAATGAGTTTGTAGAATGATTTGGTGCATGGATGGGGATTGGACTTTGTGCTAAGAAGATGTGTTGAGGTTAGTGGATTTTGTTTTTTTGATTCATCTCTTTTACTATAAGCACATATACGCATGAAGCCTAAGCAGATGACCTGTATGTTCCAATCTTTTGCCTTGTTCGGATTCAGACAAGACCGGTGTGTTAAAGGTTGACTAATCAGATAACCCCTTTATGTCTGATTTCACCCCTTAATTTCCTTCATCTAAGCAGCCTGCATACGAGAAGATCGGTGTGGTTGACTCGCAATGGATTGTTCATCAAGTCATACCTTCTCTTGGGAACCAGGTGAGACATCATTCTTGACAAACTTGTAGCATAGTTTAATTGATGTTTCTGTACTTTGTGAGTTGTGTTGAAGATTCTTGATGTAGAACATTATATCCAATTAATTTCTCTGTTTGTGTCTGATGTATTTTTTTTCAAAAAAGCCAAAAACAATACTGATAAGAACATAATTAGTTTTAATTAGAAGTCGACCTTATTTTGTTAGGTACTTCTACTATTGTTCGAATTTATAAAGTAAAACCATTTCCTAGAAGCAGTAATCCCAGCATGTAATGTTCATTGAACACTCAGAAAAAAATGAGAGATATTACAATAATTGTAGTCACTATGATAAGCTGAAATTATGTAATAGTGATTTACCTGTGCATATGAGATTAAACTGGGGTTGAATTTATTCATGTCTTAACAGGACCATGAGTTTATTTACTTATCTATCTAGGATAATGAACCTCTTTTGGTGCATGGTAACGACCATGGCTTTAGTCTCAATATTTAAGATGATACTGCTTGTTCCTTGTAAACAATCTAAACTCAGTTTAAAGATGAAATCTTGTCCCCAAAAACAACAAAGTTATTATGTAATTCCTACTTAAACCTGTATATTTCCAATAATGCATCCTTGGGAGATGTTACATGTAGTATGTGTGCTTTCATGTAGGAAAAGTGTAAAATACGTGTAGACGTCAAAACAACAAAAATCTTTAATTGTTATCTTATATGCATTGCAAAAGCCCAAAATTTTAAAAGTACGGATTTTTCATAAGTGATTCTTATCTTTGCTTAGTTTACTAATAAATTATTCTTCCTGATATTATTTTATTTTTAATTTAATTCGCAATCTAGTAATAAGAATAGTAGTAGAACTGACAGAAAAGACCTCGTGTGGAAGCATGCTTACCTAAAAGAAATAAAAAACACAAATGGTTTCACATGCATATTCTATGAGAAGACTTCTAAGGGTGGGATATTTCGACACAAACATCTTAGTCATCTTCATCGAAATGTATGTTTGTGTGTAAAATTTATCAAAGGTTAAGAATGAGAACATTGCTTGATGGTGTTATCAAGCAGGCATCTCATTTAATATTGCTTTTTTGGGTAGCTTTAAGGATATGATTGAAGCTATTGGTCAATTCAGACGAAGTATGAAGCCTTCAAGATACCAGTAGCTAAAAATTCCTTATCTAATCAAAGAGGTAGCATACACTAATAGTTTGATGGAAAGCCATAAAGAGTAATGGGCATTGATTGAGTGCTCACCTATGTAAGACTGATTGACTGACACAATGGAGAGGGTATTGATAAACTTCTTAGTAAATAACATTCACCTATATTGCAGTTTCAAACTGAAGTCTTATGATTTCACAAGCTCTCGTTTCATCTATCTGAAGTTTTTCACCTCATTTTCTCTGTCTTTCTCTGTCTCAAGGTAGATACCATGTAAGCATCCCCCCCACCACCCAAACCCTTCCCACTTAATCTTCAGTGCATGATGAGTTAAGGAAACCCAAATTAAAGAGTCAATATTTCTTAGGATTGTGAGTTTAGTTGTTCGTTCGTAGTGACCAATTTTATTTCTTTGCTAAAGCTTTTCGTTTCCTTTGTACATTTTTAGGCCTTATTTTAAATGCAAATGAGTGTCAATTTGTGACCCAATCATGTAGCTGCTTGGATTTGATATGAACCAATCATTTTCTAATCCATTAACGGGTGAATTAAAATGTAGATTAATGATGTTATATATTTTATTTAGATATATGATGTATATCTATATTTCATACATATTGTTTATTGAATCTGATTTGATGTAAGATGAATCCAATACAAGTGTTACTAGATTGGATTTAGATCCACTTGTTGGTATAAGGGATCTAATCCAATTCCAAACGAACTCTCATAGCCTAGACACTATCGCTTTGGGTCACATCCGGTTCAATTGAAGAGTTTGCTTGATTCTCTTAATTCATATCATCAGCTTATTATAATGTATGCTACCACCACGTGTAGATTAAAAACAAAAATTACATAGGCTATTAAAAAGAAAGATTTGATATCTTAAAAAAAAAAAAAAAAAAAAACTTTTGGCATTAAGAGCTTTACCCCCTTTTTAGTATGGAGATTTTCTCGATTTATTTTGCTTTTGATCCTTGTTCATGAACATTTCATATATTTTTCTTATAATCAGAATGATTTTGCATTCAATGTTTCCAAAGTGAAAGAACAAGTAATGCAAGATTAATGCTTACAAAGGCAGAGTTATGTAACTGCCCCATGTTTATTAATCTGACATTTTTATAGCCAGTTTGTTTTCTAATGAGTAAAAAAGTATAGGGTGTTCTAAAATTTAGAAGGTTTGCAAGGAACATTTACAGAGGTGTCAATGAAGATGCTGATTCATTGGGCAAGGGAGGTATATTTAACCAATTCTTGTTAGGTTTGGTTGGGTTAGATGGCTTGGCTGAATAGGCACCACTACTCTTGCTGCCATAACCTTCTGTTTTGCCACTACTAATAATAGCGACCACTTCCTCTATAATCTTCGCTACTGCCCCAAAGTCCTCTTAGTGTTCTTTACTATGCTCCACCAGTGCATAATCAAGAATATGCTAATGCTGCTGTGTTGAAAGCTGAAATGTGATAAAATATTACATTGTGATCTTGTATTACTAATCACTTTGGTCTCTTTTATCCAATTCCTATTGATCAAGTCTAAACTATGTTGTTGAATAACGATATCTATGGAAGCTTTATTCTTTTTATTTCCTTTTGTCCCTACAAACTAACTTTATCATTTGGTTTTCTTAATTTGGTTCACAGTATGTACTTTGGTTCACAGTATGTATATGTTCTACAGAAATTATTGATTAGTTAAAAAGAATTCCCATAAAAGTTGTAGGAAAGTCTTTGTTTTTGCTAATTTATTTTTTCACTAGTTTTAACACACATCTTGAATAGTAGCAATTTCCTTTTCTTTCATTATGCTAGTCTCCTTCAGATCTCTCAATAACTGGATCCTATACAGACTTTTCCACTCGATGGGAGACCAAGCTATGACATGGAAATGCATTCTTTTAATCACTTCCACAAATGACTGGAAGGATACGCCCAAAGAGTAATGGAGTAAGTACGTTGGACATCTGGCCATGGAAGTATTTGGTTCCCTGGATGAGGGAGGACCTATTTTCCCGGGTATGTTTTCTTTGAAACTAACTGATTAAGTTGTAGCTTTTTTTGAGTCTCTTTGTTTTTTCAATGCTATTCACCATTCTCTCTTTCCTCTCACAAGGATCTTCAAGTGGTTCTTGAACGACCCATTTCTTACTACCACAATAATCTTCATGGCCAATTACCTTCTATTTTGTTTCTTATATTGGCTGAATTTCAACACGATATCACCATCAGTTTCAATTCTAAAGATAAACTGGCATTATATGTTCAAGAAGTGTTACCATCAATTTCATATTAAGGAATAAAATGCCTTCACATGCTACAAATGGCAGTCGAATTGAATGGGGTTTTTTTCTTTCTTAAATGGGGTATCACTAGTAAAGATAGTGATGGTAAAACAATGTGCAAATTCGTAAAGCTTGAAGCAATAGTTGAAACTGATGAGGTTCAATGTTGCTTAAAGTATAAAATCACTCATCATGGATGAGGTTCAATGTTGCTCTTTCTTAAATTTGGATTCTTGAACCTCTTTTATGTACAGTTTTTAATAGAGTAAGATATTTACCAAGATATGAAAAGAATTGAATATGGATCGTTTCGTGCATTGAATTTCATTTTTACTAACTTAGTAATTGGTTCTGGTTCTTATTTATCGACCTATGTTGGTTCAGTTTTAATTTGGCCCCAAACTGAACGAAGTAGTACCCCAACTAATAGGTGCTTATGCCTCGAGGCACTAATCAGCCGAGCGCCTTGCCTCACACATCAGTGTTTATAAACATTGAATGTAATAGTGCCAAACACAAGAAGCAAAACAGCTCAGTCCCTGAATAAACACATCATATCCCACCTAAGCGACATATACTAAAAAAAGATGAGCCTTTTCCTGTATTCTTCATTATTTGTGGCTTATGTTTTACCAAAACTCATTTTCTGATTGTGGTTTGTGGATGACTTGCAACTTCTTCTGGATGACAGGGAGCTGTCAATTTTGCTCTGATGATGTCCAGTTGATTACAACACAATCACAGATCTCTTCCTTCAGGTATATCTCTCGTATGTAGTTTCTTATGTTGGTTTTATAATATTAGGTTGACAACAGAGTGCTCCCATATTTGTTTAACCATCTGAAAAATGTATTCAAGCTGCTCCAATATTTGAATAACATAGCACTTGGGATTGTTTTGTTTTTGTTGTTTTCTATTCCAGAGAAACCTGATTCGTGAGGCAACAGTCTTTCTGTTGGATGTCCTGAAACCAAATTTACCAGAACATGCATTTCTTCAAACAAAGGTAATTATTTGTTGAAAGAGTTCTTGTAATTCTCTTTAGTTCACATATCTCTTAAACAAAGGTAATTATTTGTTGCACAACTTTGTGAAAAAGCTGGTCTGTATGTCCGTGCCCTTCAGGTATGGCCTCTTGGAATCATCTTTTGTGGTTTCACTCCTCAGCGTACTAGCTGCAGATCCTACATCTGGAAGCAAAGCTTGTCCTCCCTCCTGTAAGCTTTTACTTAGGCACCATATAGAAACAAATGGATTGCTACCATTTCACTTACATGAATGATTTTATTTTATTTTTTTAACTGTTCATTGTCTGTTTTCTGATTTTGATTCATCTGATCTTAATCAAGTTTTAGAAAGGCTTGTAAATTTGCTAGGTTAGCAAGTTATCTTGATTGTAATGTTGCTTGTTTGAATTAGTTGTGATAAACTGACTTGAAAAAAAGCCACTCAAAATTAACTTGCTGATGTTGCATGTACACAGAACCATTCATCTTTTTTTTTCTTGCGACACACCAGAAAAAATCTCTGATTTAGTAGACAATCAGTGTGTGAAATTCGAGTAGTTTTTTTCAAGTCAATTTATCACAATTCTTTATGAAGTTTGGGAAGCAACAAGGAACCAGCCAATATATATATACCTCTCCTTGGTGGGGTCAGAACTGACTTTCTAGAAACATTTGTTTTCTTTGCCAATAATATCAAAACTAATGGAAGAAAATGTAAATAAATCTAAGTTAATACTTATTGAATCCAAAGGGCTGCAAAATGCCTAAGAGAGCAATGTAGGACCACACATGGGTGTGGGCTAAGGGCATTAGCATGTGAAGAGCCTATTTATTATAGAACAACCATGGTGAAAGATATAGCAAGACTGGCTTGGGCAGAGAACAAACGTGTCAGACCTGTGTATAGAAAGTGCTGATAATTTCTATTGTGTACCGTGGGCTCTACTTTGGAATGTATGATTCTCTAAAACCAGTTTTGTTGGTTGGTGATATGCAGGTCAGTAGAAACAGAAGAAATATTAGTATTTTGGTTTTTGTAATTATTGGCTGTATACGTTTACAGTTTGGACAATGTGTGCTATTGTGTTTGGTGATTGCAGGATAGCTTCCGAGCAAGTTTTCTATTGGGATGGGGATCACAATTGGGTCTGAGCTGGCCTCATACCCTATTGATACAGTGCGTCGAAGGATGATGATGACATTTGGAGAGGTTATCAAGTAGAAGAGTTCATTGGCTGCATTCTCTCAGATTCTCAAGAATGAAAGGGCCAAGTCCCTCTTTATGGGTGCTGGGGCAAACATCTTGCGTGCAGTTGCAGGTGCTGGTGTGCTTGTTGGTTACGACAAGCTGCAGTTGATCGTGTCGGGGAAGAAGTATGGATTTGGTGGTGGTGGCAAAGTTCAATCATGTGGCAGCAAAGATGATAATGACAATGATAATTTGGTGGCTAAGTTTAATCAGTAGTTTATATGTATTTTTAGAAACTTTTATGTTTAGATCGTATTGAAGTGAGACTTGAAAGAACGATGTATTTTGTATTTTAGAACCTTTCTTATACCAAATTATTGAAAGAATATTTGCGATGAGTATGATGATCCATTTTTTCAAATTGAAAATTCAGAATTTTTTTTTTTATTATTATAAATTCAGAAAAACGACTGTCTTTAGTAGTCGGAAAAAACGACAGTTTTACGACTGTCTAAAACCGTCGTTTTTTACGATTGTTAAAGACAGTCGTTTTTTCCGACTGTTGAAGACAGTCGTTTTTTTCCGACTGTCCTGGACAGTCGTTTTTTCCGACTGTTTTGGTCTGTCGCATTTTAAAAACCACTCCTTTTAAAACGACCCCCATTCCGACTGCAGGGGCAGTCGGTTTTTTCAAAAACAACTGTCATGGACAGTCGTTTTTAGCGCATTATGACGTAGTGTACTGTAAGCACCACCCGCATTGAAGATTGAATGAAAAATGTTCAAACAATTGGCGATTTCGACGGTCCATCCAAAGAACATGTCAGATATGATGCGAGGAGGGTGATCTTGATTTTGATTGGTGATCTTGAGGATTAGTTGCTCAAAGGAAGGTTTAAGAGATTTGGAGGCGTGAAGGAGGTGTGAGATGAGAGGGTAAGGAAGGACATCTGTGTTCTCTGAGTTGGGTGTGAGATTGTGATCTGAACTACAGAAGGGAAGTTGAATGACGTGTATGGAGGTGTTGGTAGGGAGAGATGTATGGAGTTTGGTGATGTTTTGAGGAGTGTTGACAAAGATGATTGTGTAGTTGGTTTTCTGTTCTAGTTGAAGAGCTAAAGCTAAGAATTGTCTTATGTGACCTTGATCAATGAAAGGAAACATCACCACCACATTTTCTTCTTCTTCTTCAACCATGGTGAGAGAGAGAGAGAGAGAGTGACTTTTAGAGTTTTCCTTTCAAAGGCTGCAAAATAAAAGTTCGCCAAAAAGAGAAGCCTATGTGTGCCAATAAAAGTAGTGATGGTCGATGAATTTAAATTTAATCTGTGAGATTTATAACATGCAAAATCTTTTATTTTCATAACTATTAGACTATAATTCTCAAAGATCAAGAATCATTCATATATCTCAAGAAAGTTATTCATGTTCTTAAGAATTAAAGTTTAGGGTACTTCGGTTGTGACATAATTCAAATTAATAATCCAAGATTATGCTAGAGGTGTGCCTTTCGTAATCCATGTAATGATACGATATGCACAAATCCCCAATTGTATTTCTTCAATTTCTAGACTCACCTTCTCTCTCATCTCTATTTGAATCTGCTAGAGTTCTAGTGATTGATGGAGATCACCACCATTCAAAATCCTAGATGTATGTTGTGCGTTTCTTGCTATTATGGGGTGTCGATCCACTTAAATAGATGGAGATAGAGGTCCTAGATATCCTCTTTTAGTAAGATTCCTATCCATGAAGGTTTCCTACTAAAACTTAAAGAGTGCATCTCTAATTCTAATTATATTGGATTTTGTTCTTTATTATTGACGTCTTTAATATATTTCTTGGGCAAATAAATTACTAAAAATGTGTAGGACAATTGGCCACACAAAATTGGGTTCTAACATCATCATAAATTTTGAAGACTTTTGGTTGGCAAAATGAATATTGTTTCTGTATAAAATTCAATCTCTTTCTCACAAAAGATAAAGGCTAGAATTCAGTGGCTTGTATTGCAAATGGGATATTCGATATCCAGTTATTAGAATGGAAAAATTGCCATTTTGTGAGCCGAATTTATGATTGCAGCTAATTATTCATTTTTATTACCAGAACGTGAATGTGCGAGATCATTGGTTTTTCAAGTGACGAGATTATAGGTTTTAAGGGACAAACTCACTTGTATTTTCCCCAAAAGTGACAATCTCGCTGGTTTGTATAATGACGATCTCGCTAAAAGTAACGAAACCTTCCAGATAGTCACTTGATTCCAATAATTTATGGGCATGTTAAATAAGTAATTTTTTTGTTGAGCGAAATGAGAAAAGTAACTTTTCTTTCTCCTAACCTGCTCAACCCCAAAGAACTCTTGACCTGTGCTTGATTTTCTCTCCCCTTTCCTTTTTTTAAAAAATAACGAAGGAAACAAAAAAAATCTTTTTCTATCCCCTTTCCTTTTGTCCAATTAAGAAGAAAAGGGAAAAAAAAAACTCCTCCAAGGTGCTGATGGCGAGAATCACAGTGATCAATCCTCATCACTGAACTCCTCCAATCTAATGATATTTAGCAATTGTTTTCCAAATATATTAAAGTACTTATTTAGTTTGGTAAAAAAAGGAGTATGTAGGGGATACATTGACATAGGTAATGTACAATATTTTTTTTTTCTAGATGAAGATTGACAACGAAAGTGTCGAAAATGTTGATGATGAATTGAGGGTAGAGGAAGAATTAGAAAATGTTGAAGATGTTGCAAATACGGGTAGAGTTGAGGGTCTAAAGTTTTTAGTGACATTCCGCAAGTTGGGATGTCATTTAATATAGACAATGAAACATTTTTTTTTATAATGCATTTGCAAAGAGAGTTGGATTTAGTAATTGAAAGAAAACGATGTATCATTTACAATGAGATAATAAAAAGAAGATATTTATGTTATGATTTAGAAGGGAAGTACTAAAAAAAAATCGACCCCAACATAAAAGAGAGATGATCGAAATGCGGTTCTTATATTAAAGAGGTTTGAAAAATCCAATAATTTTATAGTGATTGAGTTTCTAGAAGATCACAATCATATGTTTGAGAACCTAGAAAATGCATATATTTTGAGATCCCATCAAAATATAGAAGTAGCTCAGACTAGTCTCATACAAAATATGTGATCACCAGGAATCAGGACGACAGATATATTTGTTTATTTAAGTACAAAAGTAGGTGGGGCAGAGAATTTGAACTTCACACGGTCAGATTGTTATAATCTTATATCTAAAACATGTATTAAGTTCTTAAGTAAAGGAGATGCACAACGTATTTTGGAATATTTAACATGCAAGCAAGAAACAAATAAGTGTTTCTTCTACAAGCTTCGAACTGATGAGGACAATCGGATTTGCAGTAGTTTTGTTGCTGACCCTAAGTCAAGATGCGACTACAAACATTTTAGAGATGTCATATATTTTGACACCAAATACAAAACAAATAACTACATTATGATTTGTATTCCAATTATTAGTGTACTCCCCAGTGGACAAACAATATTATTTGATTGTGAGGCAATAGAATGATTTGTGGTCATCATCAGATAGTTGTGTTCATCATCCCCTGCAGTTATTATAGCTTACTCATCCTGTTGCTCATCGGCTACACCTCTCCTCTTGACTCCTTGTTCCTTATTTCATTTCAAGAATCAGTTGCCTTGGATTGGAGATCGGCCTTATTCTTGACTTACCGCCCAAAGAATCAATCAAACAAACGGCACTATGCCAGAAAAAAGCAAAAATCGAATCGGTAACGGAATCTTGATCAAAGGATCATGTACAGCATCCCCTGTATACGCGATCTACATAGAAAGAAAGAGGGTCGATGTAATTGAGCTTTCCACGCCAAATTGATTCTTAACCACCTCCATATCAAATTAAAAAATGAACCATATAAATATATATATATGGGAATACTAACGTTCCAAGATCTCATTTACACAATAAATACTTGTTTACATTGATTGTCAAATCATTTATTGCAATAAAACATTTAATTATAAAGATTAAAAGCCATTATCATTTATTATGAAAGAGACAAGTATTAATTAAATAAATAAGTATTTATTATATACAAGGACTGATATAGACTTGTCTTTTTTACTAAATGAAAAAATGGAAAGCCATATTATTAGAAAAAAAAGTGTTGGAGATTGCTAATTTCCTCATGAGGCTTTAGACGTTATCATTCCCCTATATATATAAGGTAGCATTAGGTTACCAAATTCCTAGTCAAAGTGTTTTGTCTTATATGGGCTAAAAGTTTTGGAATGGATTGAATTTTTGTGAAAATGATCTTTATGGTGAGGAGATCATCCATACAAAAAATCAGTCAATTTTAAAACTTCTAACCGTAGTTTATAAGTATCGTGGACCATTAGTTTGTAAATAACTTTCAATGAGGTTAAAAGTTTTGGAATGGGCTGATTTTGGTGAGGATGGCCTCTATGGTAAGGAGATCATCCTAAAAAAAAAATCAGCTAATTCTGAAACATCTTACCCTAGTTTATAAGTTGAAGAACCGTGAAATGTTAGCTTTTACCGTTAGTTTATAAACTACTTTTGATAAAGTTAGAAGTTTAGAATTGATTGATCTTTGTGAGGATGATCTTTATGGTAAGGAGATCATCTTCACAAAAAATCAACCAATTCTGAAACATCTTACCCAAGTTTATAAGTTGAAGAATCGTGAACCGTCAGCTTTACCATTAATTTATAAATTACTTTTAATGGGTAAGAAGTTTCATAATGGGTTGCTTTTTGTGATGATGATCTCCTCACAAAAAATCAGCCAATCTGAAACTTTTAACCCACATAAGACAAAACTTTGGATGTTGAGCTCGATATATATATTCTAGATTTCACCTATGCCTACAACACATGCATCGTCTCTTGAGTAAAAGAATAAAAGTAAAAAAAATTAAGTTGGAGGGATATTATTATAAAAAAATTGAGATTAAAGAAATAAAAATATTGAAAATAAGAAAGTAAATCAAAGGGTAAAAGAAAAAATATAGTGAAGTTAACGGTTGTGGAAAACAAATGAAATAAAGTGGATTCCAATAATCTATAATTTGATGGAATGAGTATTATTAAAAAAATAAAATGAATAGGATAAGAGATGAAAAATATTAAAGTAAATTAAAGAAGTAAAAGAGAAAGTATTGTAAAGTTAAGGAAGGGGGTATCATCTTTCCGATTAAGGAGGTAAAAGTAGGAAAAAAAATAGAGTTGAAAATATATTATTAAAAAAAATCAGGATTAATAGGTAATAATAAAAAAAATAATAAAGTGGATTAAATGGGTGAAAGAGAAAATATAGAAAAATTAGAGTTTTGATGAATAAAGAAAATAAAATAAGTCCTATGACAAAGTAGTTTGATAATAGATTTAACCCACAAAACTATAAATGATGGGACATTTCCATCACTCACAATTGTTCCAACCAAATTGTGTTTTATTATATATATATATAGGTCAAGATCCAATATTCTATCCAACGTTGGTAAATATTTTGGAATGGGCGGATTTTTTGTGAAGATGATCTCTCACCAAAAAATGGGCAGTCCATGATTCTTCAACTTGTTAAAGTGGTTTAAAACACTATCGAATGTTATTGGATCTAATAAAATCGATTGCATACGGATGGAGTAAAAATATTAAAAATATTGAATAAAAAAATATGCCCTAGTAGTGAACCTATGCGTATTGAGTCAGGATTGGGGAAATGGTAGAAAACATTGAAACAAATAAGATCAATAATGTTACTATCATAGCTAATAAATTCTCCAATGTTTCAGATATTAAATCAATAAATAAGAAAAAAAAAAAAGACCTTTACAACCTCAAACCCCATTTGATCAAACTCTAGGTTAAGATGGGAAGAATATCATAAGTTTTCTTGACAAGTAGTAATAAGATAAAATTTGAAATTTATTATAACAAAATGTAGGCTAATATAACTAAAAATAGTTAACACATGAAATGGGAATTAATTTAGAAAATAAAATTAGAAACAACATTCGACTTAGAATGTTTCTGAGTCGACTCATCCTACTTTCTAAATATAGGTTCATACATTTTTTTAATTATTGGTTTCTCTATGCTTCTTCATACTCAATACTGTACTAATAAATTCATCGAATGATCTTGCAGAAGAACCCTTGAAACCTTCATCATCTTCTTTAATTGCATCCTTAAGCATCTCCTTAACTTGACAAGCCTTTTTCCTCATGCATTCACCTTTCTCAGTCCCATCCATCATTAATTCAATCACTCTCACTATATCTTCATGTTTGACGTCACAAATATTCCCTCTAGCAATTTCAACGCACACACCCACCTCTTCCTCTAGTAATTTCGAATTGTAATATTGTTCTCCGGAAATTGGCCACCCTATTATAGGGACACCATTGCTCAGACTCTCCAAGATCGAATTCCAACCGCAATGACTCAGAAACGCGGAGGTAGAATTGTGTGACAAAATTTCCAATTGCGGTGCCCATTTTCGTAATAAAATCCCTCTATTCTTCTCTTTGATTCGATCTTCAAATCCTTCTGGAAGCCATTCTGATCTAAAATTCTCATTGATATCGAACCCAACTGGAGGTCTAATGACCCAAATGAATTTCTTCTCGCTAGCCTCCAACCCAATCGCTAATTCCATCATTTGTGAGCTAGAGATGGTGTTCTGTGAACCGAAACACACAAACAAAACCGAAGACGGGAATTGGGTGTTGAGCCAATCGATGCAGTGGTCGGGATCGATATTTTTGTTGTTTGTTAGGGGAAATCGAATCGGCCCAATAGACCAAACTGGCCGACCACCTGTTTTTCCTTTGAAATACGTCAACCCGATTCGATCAAGTTCTTCTATGCTGTTAAATAACATTCCATCTGACTTGAAACACAGAGGGAGCTCTCTTTGGATGTAGAGAGACCAAGAATCGGAACCATCAGTGTTCTTGAGATTCGTAGCGAGTTGAGATCGATGAATTTTCGAAACATTAGGAAAATCAGGAAGAGAGAAATAGTCCGAATTCGTTGCACGATGAGGAAGATTGATCCAAAGAGAGAAGTACATCGCCATACCGTAAGCACCACCCGCATTGAAGATTGAATGAAAAATGTTTAAACGATTGGCGATTTCGACTGTCCATCCAAAGAACATGTCAGATATGATGCAAAGAGGAGGGTGACCTCGATTTTGATTGGTGATATTAAGGATTAGTTTCTCAAAGGAAGGTTTAAGAGATTTGGAGGCGTAAAACAACTGTAAGATGAGAGGGGCAGGAAGTACATCTGTGCTCTCTGAGTTGGGTGGGAGATTGTGATCTGAACTACAGAAGGGAAGCTCAATGAGGCGTATGGAGGTGTTGGTTGGAAGAGATGTATGGAGTTTGGTGATGTTTTGAGGAGTGTTGACAAAGATGATTGTGTAGTTGGTTTTCTGTTCTAGTTGAAGAGCTAAAGTTAAGAATGGTCTTATGTGACCTTGTGCCATGAAAGGAAACATCACCACCACATTTTCTTCTTCGTCAGCCATGGAAAGAGAAAGAGAGAGAGTTTTTCTTTCAAAAGCTGCAAAAAAAAAAAGTTTCGCAAAAAGATAAAGCCTATTTGTGACAGTAAACGAAGTTAGATATCATCATTATAATTCTGTCTTTTCTCACACGAGATAATGACTTGAATTTCTCTCTCCTCCCTTCAATTTTCTTGTTTTTTAAAGAGTTTTCTTTTTCTCTACTTCTCTCGATCCAAATATAGGTCTCCAATGTTATCGAGTAGTAAAATTTTCCAAATAAAAGCAGTGCAGCTGTGTTACATGATGGAATTGACATTAATATTTAACATTTATTATGTAGATTATATTTTATTCTATAATCCCTTAAAGTTAGAAATTAATTAGTTAAGTTTTTATTATTAATTTTGTACCCGATTTAGTTGCTATTTTAGTGTCTGATTTGAGAGATTTTATTTTCTCTTTTTTTCCCCGAAGAATAGTATATAATCTATTATAAATACTTATGATGTTTTATCAATGATAAAATAATAAATTAGAAGATTGTCTTCTACTTCTGTTCGTATATATATATATATATTTAAAGATGAGTGGGAACAAGTTTATTATGTTGGTTTTGTATGTGGATGATATTCTATTAACTAATAGTAATCTTGGTTTGTTGTACGAAACCAATAAATATCTCACTAAGATTTTTAAGATGGTTAATATGGGTGAGGCAACATATGTCATTAGCATAGAAATCCTTAGAAATCACTTTGAAGGATTATTAGAGTTTTCTCATAAAAAATTATATCAATAGAGTCTTAGAGAGATATAATATACAATCTTATTGTAATGGTGACACGCCTATCGAGAAAGGAGACAAATTCAATTTGATGCAATGTCTGTAAAATGATTTAGAAAGAGAACAAATGAAAGTTATTTCATACGCTTTAGTCATTAGGAGTTTGATGTATGCTCAAACCTGTACCAAATCAGATATTAGCTTTGTAGTTGATATGTTAAGTAGATATCAAAGTAACTTGGAGATGAATCATTAGAAAGCTACAAAAAAGTAATTAGGTATTTATAAGGGACGAAGGACTATATGTTTTAGTCATTAGGAGTTTGATGTATACTCAGACCTGTACCAGATCGGATATTAGTTTTGTAGTTGGAATGTTAGGTAGATATCAAAGTAACTTGGGGATGAATCACTAGAAAGTTACAAAAAAGGTTATTAGGTATTTATAAGGGACGAAGGACTATATGCTCACTTACAGGAGATTAAATCATCTATAGGTGATTGAATACTTTGATTCAAATTTGGTGGATGCTCCGATAGTAGAAAGTCTACATTAGGTTTCATATTTCTACTAGCAAGATGAGCTATCTCGTGGAGGAACGTGAAGTAGAGCATTATTGTTTCATTCACTACGGAGGCTAGATTCGTGGCATGTTTTGAGGCCACGAGTCATGCTTTTTGATTGTGAAATTTTATCTCAAGATTTACAGTTGTTGACTCTATAACTGTAGACACCTCATTTTTGCACTCACCTTATTAATTAACTCGTCAACCCGATCGCGACAATTCCCAATGTTAGATGCTTTATTTGTTACTAGATATGTTTTAAAAATTCTATGAGGTATCTTAAACTAACAAAATTGTAGAAACCACACTACGATAGGAAAATATAATCCCAAAAACATAGAAATCATCATTTTACAAACAAAAATAAGCTTTATGATAATAATCACTAAAAATGATTAAATTACCAAAATACTCCTAACATCAAAATATCCTTAGAGCCCACATTACACATTGGAAAATCCTTTCGAACCCATAAAATAATAAACTGAAATCAAATAAACCATTCCGTCAATTTTTACCAAATTCGACAAAATTATGAAAATGCCCTTCATAGGGTCCACAATTATTTCACATAAAAAATTCATAAATAACACAAACCCATAATCCCATTAAACTCCTTACGAAAAATCGATTCCAAAACATTCCAGAATATCGAAAAATGACTTGAAACGCAAAAGTTATCTTTAGGGGTAAAACGATAATTTTTCAATTTTAACAATTTAAAATTTCGAATTTAATAAATAAAACATTAATTAACGTAAAATGAAATCTTAATAAAATTAATTTAAAAATCTGAACAAAGAAAATTAATCAATCAAGCCTTCAGGCAAAATTGTTGATGGTTGCCCTTTGATATTTAGTAAAAGACCCTTCCATCTGGGAGTTCAAACAATTAAAGATATAATTAGGGGGTTCTTCACAAAACATAAAAATATATTCTTTCATTGTACGAAAGATTAAAATATCTAATTTAAAAGACCAAGTCAATCTCATAAGACTCAAGTCGAAACCCTAATCTAAAGAAACCTAGTCAATCAAATAAGACTTAAGTCAAAACCCTAAAAGGAGACCTAGTCATACCCTAATTCTTCCAAAAAAATCTATAAATAGGAGCCTCCACAACCTAATTTTGTAGGTCAAAATAAATCTTAGAAAAAGTAGGTCAAAAAAATCCCCTTAGCTTTCCCTAAACCCTAATTTTGAAGTCCTAACTCCCTTCTTATCATCTAAACCTTAGGTTTTGCAGAAAAACCTTCAAAAACTCCAAAAAAATACCCAGAAATCCCTTAAAAAAATTTAGGAAATACTCAGATCTAAGAATGAGGTACTTCATCTTAGAGATCTGAAGCAGATCGAGTAATGAAAATAAAACGATGAGTATTTTACGATGAGCCATTCTACCAATTCTGAAGGAACAAATCGTTACGATCATCGTATAGGTATATTTTTTTATTTTATTTATTTATTTATTTTATGTATGTTAGCAATGTAACCCTTTTTTGAAAAATAGTTGAGATCAGCGTTTGTCGGGCGGGATTGGTGCCTAACACCTTCCAACCCCGTAATGTGATCCCCAGACTATAATTTTTTTCGTAGATTGGTTATTTTTATTTGTTAGAGTCAATGCTCAGTTCCTAGACCATAATAATTAGGTGGTGATTCCCAAACCTCAAAAATCAAAAGCGGATTCACACACCCAACAGATCGAGGGAGCTTTCAGTGGCGATTCCACTAGGTTTTATTGATGATCAGACTTGAAAAGCCCCAAGTATGGGAAATATTGCCAGAACAACATCGTTTTTTATTTTATTTTTAGTTGTTTGTTTCTTTGTTTATTCTTGTTTTTTATCATTATTTTTTATTCGATTATTGATTACTTGTTTGAATGGTCAATATTTTGTTTTGACACATTTTTTATGGTTCAATCTAGGGTAATTCAGAATGTCCCTAAATAATGTAGGATTTCAAGAAGGTAATGATATGAAATAATAATTGTTAATCCATTTTTTTATCTAGTTTATTTTATATTTTTGGGTTGTATTATCTTCTCTTGACATTATTTAGATTGATTTTTGGTATGTTATTTTGGAGTATCACTTTCTATGATTCAATCTAGGATCATTGTGGGATGACTCTAAACAATGAAAGATTCAAAGTGACATATGAATGGAGGATGGAATGATGGTGGTTGGGGTGAGAGTCATGGAATTTTATTTTT
Organism: Akebia trifoliata; assembly: GCF_017979445.1. NCBI lineage: Eukaryota > Viridiplantae > Streptophyta > Magnoliopsida > Ranunculales > Lardizabalaceae > Akebia > Akebia trifoliata. The sequence goes on from NC_141380.1 coordinate 25,758,583, forward strand.
GTTTTAGAAAAATTTTTAGCACGTTACTATGCATGGGTGATAAGTTGTGACAATAAATTATTTGTGAGTGATGTGCTAAGAAATAAAAAAATTATTTTTTTTAATGATGTTCGTGATGAGGAGAGAATTCTAAGAAAAAAATTACAAAAAAAATAATAAATAAATAAATAAAAAATTTCTGTGTGGTGTGCCATTAGCAGAAAATGATTTTTTATTTTTCATTTTTTTCTCAAATAAATTATTTGTGAGTGATGTGGTAAGAAATAAAAAAAATGTCCTTTTTTAAGGTTGTTTGTGATGAGAGGATTTCAAAAAAATTAAAAAAAATATTTAATTTTTTTTTTTTTTGCTTGGGGTGCCAATAGTGAAAACGTTTTTTTTTTTTTTTTTTTTTTCTTATTTCTATCTTCTTCTCCAATAAGAAGAAAAGGAAGAAAACAACAAAAAAAAATAGGCGTTTCTCTCTCTCTCTCTCTCCTCTCTTCGTTCTCTTTCAAAGATTTAGTAGCCCCTTGAAATCTATTCGATCTAGGACGATTTTAAATGAAAATCGCCCTTACTTTCGTCGAAGAAAATCACATAGTGTGTTGGTTCAGGTTGGTATAAATCCTTGATTCAAGGTGAAAGGGTGAGTTCTCAATCGAAAAAATCTTTCTAAAAAAAAAGATTCAAAATAATAAAAAAAAAAACGAAATCTTTGAGTTTATACAGATCAGTATAAATCATTGATTCAAGGTGAAAGGGTGGGTTCTCAACCGAAAAAATCTGTTTTAAAAAGAAGATTCAAAATAAAAAAAAAAAAAACGAAATCTTTGAGTTTATACAGATCAGTATAAATCATTGATTCAAGGTGAAAGGGTGGGTTCTCAACCGAAAAAATCTGTTTTAAAAAGAAGATTCAAAATAAAAAAAACGAAATCTTTGACTTTATACAGATCGGTATAAATCCTTGATTCAAGGTGAAAGGGTGGGTTCTCAATCGAAAAAAATATATATTTTAAAAAGAAGATTGAAAACGAAATCTTTGAGTTAAAAAAAAAAAAAATCTACGTTGGTTTTTTCGATTTGAATCAATGAACTCAAACCCACTCTCTCAATCTTCCCTTTTAATCAAATTTGGAGAACACTGTTGAACATTCTGGGTTGGTAAATTGAGAGAGAGAGAGAGAGAATAAAAAAAAATCTTCACACAGATTTTTTATCTAGAACACACCAAACCTGGATATTCAATTAAGTCTTTATTTGATTGCAAAGGTTGGGGTGGCAATAGAAAATGTTTAAGGGGTGTATTTTTAATTTTTTAGTAATGATGTTTCTTCTTAAATAAATAAAAAAAGTTTTTTATTTTTATTTTTTACAGTTTCTTTTATAAAAAAAAAAAGGAGTAATTTTTTGTATTTTAAAATTAGTTTCTTATAAATAAATAAAAAGGCGGTTTTTTTTTTTTTTTTTTGTTGCTTGGTAAAATAAAATTTGATTTTTTTTTTCTTCTTTTTCACTATTTACCTCCACAACTGTCATTCTATCGTCAATTTAATATTCATGGAAATCCCGAATTGTCTTTGGTCACCCAAAATTGATCATTGATTGAACCATAGATAAAAAAAAAATCATTCTGTTTGTATTAAAAATAAATAAAGGAATCTTTGTGCCTATTTTAATGTTGGATCAAATCAATAATTATTTTGTTGTATCCATTGATTGTCTATCTAACATGCTAGGATCTTGATTGATATATATGATGTGATTGCTTTGATCTAAATTTTGATGTGATGAGTTTTTATATTATCGTGATTAATATTCATTTGATACCCATGTTGTGATGATATGATCAGGCCTATGACCCCCTTTGTTTGAAAAAGGTCCTGGGTACACCTTACCCTGTATTGCACACACCACTAGCATGTTTATTGCTTTGCACGCTTGCATGTCTCATATAGCCAGTGTGACACTAGTGCGTGGTCCGGTCTCTTCAGAGATGCGACGTCATTTATGAAAATCGCAACTCCAGTCACGTACCTTAGGGTATATAAAATTGGGACATCAGTACCGTTTGATCAGGTGACTCTGAAAGGTATATCGATGCATCCAAGCTGGGGCGACCTGAGCCTTTGACCTATTGTAAGCTGCACAGTCACATGTCCCGATTGTTAACGTAGTACTAGTACGTGGTTGGTCCCCATGTAGCATGCTAAACCATTTATGAAAACTACAACCCTAGACTCATACTTATACTGTATCAAAGGTAGTCTAAGTTCACTAATTGTACTTTTTGGTCAAAACCAGTGCCTAAGCAAGATCTTGCCCCGAGGTCCTACGGTACCAAGGGGATAGATTACGTCTATTCTAGAAGAAAGTTGATTTAAGAGTGCCTTTGCTCAAGCATCGTGTGCCACCTTTCAACTGGGGATTAAACTGGTTACTTTTGACTTCAGAAAATTGGGTTAGAGTTTTATATTATCACCTATACGATATATCAAACTAAGTCACCACGTACCGTCTGATTGAGTATGCTCGAGAGGTATATAGGTGCACTTGGGTAAGGGTGGCCAGATGAATTGCATTGCACATAGTAAACCTAGAGTCCAGAAACCTTTCCTATAGGTCACGACTTGAACTTATCGTGGGTATTCCCGGCTTGCTTGTTAGAATGGATCTTACAAATGATGAGATCAGGAATGTACATTTTTGTCATCAAGGATCAATTTTTTCTGTTTACCCTGATCACTAGGTGCACCAACTCAATAAAGAATCTATTTTAAACTTGGCAATGGTTCATAATGACCCAATCCATCTCGATCCAATGATCATGATGGGCCGAACCATTTAAATCAGAATAGAATTCAAACTCTTTTCTAATTCGGATCCCAACCCATTTCAAAAAAAGGAAAATATTTTTTCAAAGGAAAATAAGAAAGAAAATGACTTACAAAGATATATTTTTTAATGGACCTTGAAAATTTTCTAAAATATGTTTTTCTAAAGAAAAAATGATTTTTACAAAAATCTATTTTTTGCATGGACCTTGAAAATTTGTTGAAATATATTTTGATTTAAATCGAAGTTTTTGATAATTGTTATTCAATGAAAATATTATTTATGAATGATTTTCAATAATTCAATAAAATTATTTTTCCTTTTGAAATAATTATTGCATAAACGAATTGTTTAATGGATTGGTGCACAGAATTCAATAAAATCTTAGGATTCAGTAAAATGTTATCAAGGGGGTAACACTGGAATTGATTAAATTCATTTTCGATGGGGTTATCATTACACCTAAACTCAATCGTTCACCATTTTACTAGGGTTACTAGTCCGGTCATTTAAAACAAACGTCAGTACCAAGTCAATAGTCAGAAATTGCCTCAAAATATCTCAATATCACCGTGCCTCAGTCTTGCTAATCGTAAGCAATATCTCGACTCTATAGTCTTAATTAAACCCGTTGTGGGTACTTGTTTTAAGTTTTCATGAGTCATTTGGGTTAGTTCGAGTTCAATATTTTGTATAAATCCATCAATGTCATGTTTTCTTTAGACCGAGTCTACTCTTTACCTGTTGAATCGAATTAGTTTGTCGAGTCTATAGAGGTGTATGTCGCCCCATCTAAATTTGATTAGATAAAAGAAATTTCTGAATACCTCGAGCACATTAACGGATTAACTAATAATTTGACTTCAATGATAGATTTCTTTCCTGAACAAGAAGATAATGGTCGGGTTCAACCTATAATCGAGAAAGCAAAGGTCATTGACCTCGGAATAGAAAATAATTCCTAAAGGATCCAAATAGAAACCATCCTATCCCTAGAGGAATACGAGGAGATAATGAATTTACTCAGAAATTTTAAAAGATCTGTGCGCGTGATCCGATGAGGATATATTAGGTGCAAGCTTGAGTGTTATCTGACATAGAATAGATACTCACTCGATGGAATGGAAATACTAATGAGATCAAAGAAGATGTTACAAAACATGTCAGTGCTATCCTTATTGTATCTCAAGTTACAAAGTTCATCAAAGCAAATGCCATAAGTCGATACAGGGTATCTTTGGAATTAGTCTCTGATAACGGGTCACACTTCAAAGTTTAGATTATTACTTTATGTTCAAAGTTTAAGATCCAGCATCATCTCCCTATTGTCCTTAAATTAATGGAGCAGTTGAAGCTGCTAATAAGAGTCTCAGAATAATCATCATAAAAATATGTCAATCGCATCGAGATTAATTAGAGAAGCTGTCATTCATACTTTGGGAGTATCGTACTTCAATACAGTCTTCCACTGCAGTTATTCCCTTCTCTCTAGTGTATAATATGGAAGTTGTCTTACCAGTTGAAATGGAAATCCTGTATCTCAAAGTCTTGATGGAAAGTCAATTATTAGAAATAGATTGGGTCTGTCATCAATACGAAGAATTAAAGAAAAAACAACTTAGAGTTTTGTACCACATGCAAACTTATCAGAGAAGAGTCATTTGCACGTTTAACAAGAAGGTCAAAATTCATACTTACAAGTCAAGGATTTAACTATCAGACTTCAAAGAAAAGTGAACACTCCTTTTCGACCATATGAAGAAGTCTGAACATAATTGGAGAGATTTAATCATTGAGGAAATATTGCTGAGAAAAGTCGTTAGACTTCAAGGTCATGATAGAATTGAACCACCAGAACCAGCCAACCTTGACCAGATCAAGCGTACTACATTTAAGGAGGCCATCTTCGACCGAATCAATTTTCCTACTACCTAGTTTAATATCTCAATTCTCAGCCCTTTGTAGCCTTTTTAGAAAAATAAAATATTTTTCTTTTTCAACCTGATCACCCAACCTAGGAGAGAAAAAATTCGAACTACGTTTTGGTCTGATCCCAAAATTCTAGAGCATGTATGCAACCTGAGAAGTTACATCAGGCCCGACCACATCAAAATAAAAAAAATATATAAAAATATATTCCGTCGCAAAAAAAATCTAAAAAAGACAAAAAATTCAAAATAAAAAAAGAAATATTTTCAAAATGGGAAAAAAAATTCAAAAAAAAATAAAAGAAATGTCACAGAAGGAGCATTTGGGTTTTTGAGCCTCAAAATTCCTTTCTTTTTATACCCAATCCTAAACAAATCCATGAAAGTCCTCCTAAGTACCGTGTGAAAAAGTTAAGGAAGGTAGCAGAACATGATCAGACAGTAACTCCAGAAGTTCAAAAATAGAAAAAAAAAAATGAAAACTACTAGGTAGAAAACCTGAAAGGGCGACTTAGGCAAAAATTAAGGCAAGCTCGTAAGGTCAAAAATCTGAAAAGACGACTTTGGCAACAATTAGAGCAAAAAAAAAGAGAAAAATTATAAGCTCACTAGATTAAAAATCTGAAAAGGTGATCCAAGCAAAAACTAGAGTATGCTCGCTAGATTGAAAACCTAAAAGAGCAATCTAGGCAAAAGTTAGAGCAATAAAGAAAAAACGGAAGAAAATCTTCATTGAGTTGAAAAACTAAAAGGTGGTCTGAGCCGAAACATCAGAAGTCTGAATGATGAAGTTTCAGTACCTAACTGAAATCAAGTAAAGACTCAAAAGTTACGAGTATCGTCTATGATTGATCTAAATATTTTCTACTTCCCTAAGTGAACCAAAAGGGAAAATAGTGGGATTCTACAATGAATCTCAAAAGAGAATATTTTGTTATCTTGAGCTTGATTCAAAATATTCAATAAAAAGTCAAAATTAAAAGTTGAATCTTTATTACGCTTGTGGTAATCAGAGATTTCAAACCTTTATAACAAGGGGCATTTTTTATTTCTAATTTTTCCCCTTACATTACAGGCATTTAAAAAAAAACTGTGTTCAACTATCTTCAATGTTAATCCTAAAGGATAATGGGAATCCCGGATTTAAGGTTACCCTTTTGATAACAATTTTTTGAAAATCCCTGAGGTTCAAAAGAAGTAAAAAAAAAAAAACATGAGTTTCAAACAGAAGTGTTTCTGATCTTATATTTGGTTCTGCCAAGAGAATAGTGCATTACCCTTTCAGTTAGAACCGTAGATAGGGCATTCTTTCTTTCCCATATTCCTTCAATCTCCCCCAGATTCTTTTCCAAATTTATTCATTCATTCTCAGATTCATTCATTCTTCCCCAGATTCATTAATTCCTTTCCAGATTTATTCATTCTTTCCCAGATCCATTCATTCTTCCCTAGATTTATTCATTCTTTCCCAAATTCATTCATTTCTTCCCAGATTCATTTATTATTTCTCAGATTCACTCCTCCGCCGAGGATTTTCTCGGACTTATGCTCAAATACCGTCGAGGGTTTTCTTAGAATTATGCTCAAATACTATCGAAGGTTTTTTCGGAATTATGCTCAGATACCACCAAGGGTTTTTTGGGAATTATGCTCAGATACTACCGATGGTTTTTTTGGAAGTATGCTTAGATACCATTGAAAGCACCCTCGATCCGCGGGGTGCGTGGATCAACTTTTGAACTTCGAGGTTTGGGAGTCGCCACCTAGTTATTACGATCTAGGAACCGAACATCGACTCGAAAACGGATAAAAAGAATAACTAATCTACTTAAAAAAATACTTAGTCCATGGATCACATTACGGGATTGAAAGGTGTTAGGCACCAACCTCGTCCGACAAACGTCGGTCTCTACTTTTCCCAAATAAAACTACATTGCTAAAAAGACCTAAATAATTTTTTAAAAAAATTTACCTTTACGAATGCAACGATTTTGTTCCTTGAGATCTGATAGAACTACTCCTCGTACAACACTCATCGCTTCGTTCTGTCACCGGATTCGCTTCAGATCTCCAAGACAAAGTACCTCCTTCTTAGATCTGAATTTTTCTGATTTGTTTATGGATTTCTTGATATTTTTGAAGGATTTTTAAGTATTTTTTGAGCTAAAATTGGGGTATGGATGTTAGGTAAGGAGTTAGGACTTCAAAATTAGGATTTTGAGAAGGTTGGGGAGGTTTCTTGACCTACTTTTTCTAGGATTTATTTTTTGATACGAAAATAGGTTGTAGAGACCCTTATTTATAAATTTTTTAAAGTGCTTTTTAGATAGAATTAGTGTTTAATTAGAATTACATTAGATAATTTTAGAGTTTAATTAGAATTACATTAGATAATTTTAGAGTTTAATTAGAATTACATTAGATAATTTTAGAGTTTAATTAGAATTCTATTAGATAGTTTTATAGTTTGACTAGAATTTTATTAGATAGTTTTAGAGTTTGACTAGAATTCTATTAGGGTTATGGTTTGACTTTGGTCTTATTAGATTGATTAGAATTTAGGATTTTGAATTAAGTCTTACTTGATTGACTTGATTTTAGGATTTTGACTTAAGTCTTACTTGATTGACTTTAATTTTAATTGGGATTTCACTTTACATTAATTAATATTTTAATTATTAATTTAAAAAAATTTAATTATTAAAATTGTAAAATTACCGTTTTACCCTCGGAGAAGATTTTTTGCATTTTAAGTTATTTTTCAATATTCCAGGATGTTTTGGAATTGATTTTTCATAAGGAATTCAATGAGAATATTGATTTGGGTCATTTATGAAATTTTTTGTGCGAAATGGTCGTGAACTTTATTAGGGGTATTTTCATAATTTTGTCAAATTTTGTGAAAATTAGATAAATGATTTATTTGGTTTCGATTTATTTTTTATGTGTTTGAAAGGATTTTTCTAAGCGTAATGTAGACTCTAGGGTTGTTTTGAAGTTAGGAGTATTTTGGTAATTTAGTCAATTTTTAGTGATTTTTATTATGAAGCTTTTTTTTGTCTACAAGATGATGATTTCTATATTTTTGGGGTTATATTTTCCTAGCGTAGCGTGATTTCTACAATTTGTTAGTTTGAGATATTTCATCTGAATTTCTGAAACATATCTAGTAACTAAATAGTGCATTGGAATAAACATCCATCATTGGGAACCGTTGTGATCGGGTTGAAGAGTTGATTAATCAGGCGAGTTCAAAAATGGTGTGTATACAGATGCCCCTCTTTGGCAGAGGGTTGAAGGAAACTAGATAGCAAATCTATTTTGGTAGATAGTGCGATATCCGAATGTCAAAGCTAGTGATAGTTCATTCTATAGCCTAATTTAGCAATTCGTCTGAACGTTCTGATCCTTGAGGGCAAACCTCACCCCGAAGTAAAAGTTGTCAGGTCCTCGAGCGCGAGCTCTCACTGACAGCGTCAGATCCTTGAATTTTTAGAAAATTCTCTTTGACTAACGAAACACATTTGCAAGTACGTGCGCTTAAAATCTAAGATAAATTTCAAAGAGTTTAAGTGAGAACTGAGTAAAATCTGAGCATAAAGTGAGTATAAACTAAGCATAAACCGAGCATAATTTGAGTATAATCTAAGCATAATTCTGAGAAAATTCTTAGCAGCATCTGAGCATAATTTCGAGAAACCTTCTGCGGTATCTGAGCATAATTCCGAATAAACCCTCGGTGGTATCTGAGCATAATTCCGAGAAAACTCTCGGCGGCATCTGAACATAATTCTGAGAAACCCTCGACGGTATCTGAGCATAATTTTGAGAAAATCCTTGACAAAATCTGACTGAGTAAAACTGGGAAGGAAGGAATGAATCTGGGAAATAGTGATTGAAAATGAGAATGAATAGCTCTGGAAAAGAATGATTGAAAATGCATCTGAAAAAGAATTTATGAATCTGGGAATGAATAGATCTGAGAAAGAATGTTTGAAAATGAATCTGGAAAAAAATGATTGAATCTGGGAGTGAATAGATCTGGGAAAAGATGATTGAATCTGGAAAAGAAAGAATGTCCTATCTCCTATTCTAGGTGAAAGGGTAATGAGTTAATCTCTGGGCACAACCAAATGTGAGATCAGAAACGTTTCTGGTTAAACCTCAAGGTTTTTCAAAATTTTATGAATTTTAACTTCTTTTTAACCTCAAAGGTTTTCAAAAAAAAATGCTATCAAGTGGGTAACCTTAAATTAGGGGTTCCCATTATCTTTTAGGATTAACATTGATCAAGCTTGAAATAAAAAATGCACCTAGTTTGATAGGAAACATTGTATTGAACACATTTTATAAATAAAAAATAAAAAATGCCCCTAGTATAAGGGGGAAACTACATATGAGAGAAGAAAGAAAATATCCCTTGTATGAAGGTTTGAAATATTTGATTACCAAGTTGTAGACATGAAATGTTCACAATGAACTTCAATACTACATTGTTTGGAGTCGCCACCATTCTTTTTTGAAATGGGTGTGAATGGGCACCCGGATTGATTCTTTTGAAAACCATTTTTTTTTCATGGCATTGTAGTGACTCTCATATGTTGGAAAGGGCACGGTCTACCTAAGATCTAGGTAAGGAGGTCCGGTTAGAGGATGGGGAAGGTGTTAGGCACCCCATCCTCTCCACCAAAGGTGGTTACCTTGCTTGGCCATTTTATTTTGTAAAAAATTCAAGAAAACAAATATTAAAATGCATGAGAATGTATGGTAAGAGTGGTGTGTGCATTAAGTGGAATATTCCCTTAACAAAGGGTTTTTGATTTTTAACATGACATTAGGGGCATTCTATGGAAAAGAATGACCCATGTAGCCACATTAAATTTATGAATATGAATGTAGGTTTGAACTTTTAGAGAGACTCCATGATGGAGTTCCCTTAAGGCCACAACCATGATGCATGTATGCATTGCTAGAAACTTAGTGTTTCACCCCATCAAGAGGGTGACACATTTCTTCATCATTGCCATGCATAGGTGAGTGTGTGCATTGTGTACAATATGATGCATGAGATTGAGGTGAAAAGGGCTTCAACCCCCATCCTTTCGATCGAACCTTAGTCCAATCTACCGGGGATGGGAGAGGATATACATTACATCCTAAGGCTTTCTAAAAATAAAATAAAGAGAGGGTTAGAAGAAGAGAATGCAAACTTTGAAATAAGTAAACTACATCTTAAACCCTACCTTGTCCCTTGATGGTGAACTTGGACCTTGAAGAGTAGGCTTGAGAGATGAATGAGATGGTTAAGGGTTGAGTTGAAGTTTAGAAGATGAGAGAATGAGTAGGAATTTTTGTAGAGTTTTAGGTTGAGAGATGGGGGCTTGAGAGCATGCCTTGCTCATAGGAAATGAGGGTATTTATAGAGTTTTTGGAGAACTTTTGGGGATAAAGTGGTCCAACCCTAAAAATAAAGAACATGGACATGAGATTTAGGTTATTTCTTTTTGGATTTTTCATTTGTATGAGGGTAAAGATGACATTTGTGAAGAAACCCTAAAAGCATGCTTTGATCCTTGGGTTTTTGGTAAATAGAGGTGAGAGAACAAATGTACTTTTGGGAGGATGAATGGGGGAGTGACATGTGTAAAGGTGGAGTGGTAGGTAAAAAGTAGATCTTGGTTTATTTGTAAATAACTCATAAAGCAAGGGTGGAAGTGTAGTTTTGAAATGGACTAATGGGAAAACAAAAGCACATTTGGGAGGGTGAATAGGAGAATGACATGTGTAAAGGTGAAGTGGTAGGTGAAAAGTAGATCTTGGTTCATTTGTAAATAACAAATAAAGTAAGGGTAGAAGTATAATTTTGAAATTGACCAATGGGAGAACTCCATGTATGTACTTGAAGATTCCCACCTTTTGAGGGCATAATGGGAAGTTCTCTCACCTTTATAAATTATTACCAAAGACCAACTAACCTTTTTGGTTTGACTAAACTTTTTGAGAAGGGCATTCTTGAGTTTTCACAAAAGAAAGGTTGACTCTCCAATTAGATGATGCATTGGGTGTTGGAGGCTTATGAGGTATCAACATGTGTCATCTTGTGAAGGGGTGAGAGAATGGACTTGGTGTTGGGCTTGGATATGGACTTGGTGTTGGGTTTGGATATGGACTTGGGTTTGGGCTTAGGATGGACTTGGTTTTGGGTTAGGGATGTGGACTTGGGTTTGGGTTTACGATGGACTTGGTTTTGTGTTAGGGATGTGGACTTCGGTTTGGGTTTAAGATGGACTTGGTTTTGGGTTAGGACATGGACTTGGATTTGGATTTGGGTTTGGGATATGGAATTGGATTTGGGTTTGGGTGATGGGCATAGGTTTAGGTGGATTAGGGACAAGGTTGAGCATGCAAATTATATGACATGATGCATGTATGCATGTATGCATGAAAATGATGCCAAGTAGCAATGTGGGTCCGTCGAAAATCTTGAGTTCTAAATCGGAATCAATTCGAGAAAATTTGGATTTTCCTATGGGTTCGTGCAAATTGGGGTGTCTACACCCATTATCAGAAATCAATTATGAAGGTACCCCGTATTGATTGATGATGTTTGTTTGGATAAACTTTACAACTCGAGAGGCAGTGAGGACAGCATAAGAGGCAGCTTTAACCCACTTAGTAAAATAATCAATAGCAACTAGAATGTATTCATGCCCGTTTGATGCCTTAGGCGATATTTTACCAATAATGTCAATTCTCCAAATTGAGAATGGCCATGGTGAAGTCAGACCAACTAATTGAGAAGGTGGCACATATATGAGGTTTGCATGTATTTAGCATTAGTGGCAGGTCTTGACCATGTGATAACAATCTGTTTCCATCGTGGGCCAGTAATACCCTTGTCTCATAATTTTCCTAGCTAACATTTTTCCACTCATGTGAGGACCATAGTCCCCTGAATGCAGTTCAACCATTATCTATTCAGCTTGATCTTCATCAACACATGACAAATGAATCCTATCATAAGACCTTTTGTATAAACTTTCTACACACAGGATGAATTGAGATGTTAATCTTAGTAGGGTTTGTCATTCCTTCCTCGATGCTTTTTTCGGGAATTCTTGTTTTTTCAACACTCTTTTTATATCTGTGTACTATGGCTTTCCATCGGATAGTCGAGTAGCAATGTTGATCTGATAACAATATGCACGTTTGTCTTTGACTTCGACGGTGATCGGCCTCAATTTCATGCCAGGGGGCAAGTGGATCATTGAAGAGAGAGTGGCTAAAAAGTTAACAAATATATTATCTTCCTTGACAGGTGCTGGAACATGATAGCTTTAAACATACTCACTAAGTTTAAAGATACTCATGATAAGGTTTCAACTTTTCATCCCTAGTTTTCCATTCTTCCAATGACTGATGTATGACCAAGGCGGAATCTCTGAAAACTTCAATTTCTGTAATGCCCAGATTCAAAGCAGCTTCAAGACCAGCCATGCACACTTCATATTCTGCTATATTATTGGTGTTAAAAAAAGGCTAACTTAATAGTGATAAGAATGTGACAACCTTCAGGACAAAACAGAACTGCCCCTACTCCATACCCATTCTGATTGGCGGCTCCATCAAAGTACAGCTGCCATGTTTGATTCTACGATTTGTCTTCAGCATGCAAGATATTCTCATCTGGAAACTGATCAACAATTCTTATTCCTTCTATCATTAGATGATCTACCAAGTATTCTACCACAGCTCTCCCCTTGATAGATTTTTGCGTAACATGTGATGTCAAATTCTGATAACAACAATAATCATCGTGCAGTTCTCCCTGTCAGTGCCGATTTCTCAAAGAGATATTTGAGAGGATCCATCCGAGATAACAAGATAATCGAATGAGATAACATATAGTGCCGAAGTCTCTGAGTAGCCTATACTAGTGCCAAACAAATTTTTTCTATAGCTAAATACTTTTGTTCATACTATAACATCTTTTTGCAGATATAGTAGATAGCCCTTTCTTTGCGATTACCTTTGTCATACTGTGCAAGCATACATCCCATAGCTTCTTCTGCGACTGACAGATAAAGAAGAAGTGGTTCACCCGGTGTAGGTGGAACCAAAATAGGCGGGTTCAAGAGATATTCCTTGACTTGATTGAAAACCTTTTAACATTGTTCATTCTAAATTGTTGGTTCATTCTTCTTGAAAAGCTTAAAGATAGGTTCGTAGACGTTGGTAAGTTAAACGATGAATCTGCTGACATACTTGATTCTGCCTAAAAAACCTTGAATCTGCTTTTCAGTCTCAGGCGGTGGCATTTCTTGGATAGCTTTAAATCTTCACAGGGTCTACTTCGATCGCTCTTTGACTGATCACAAATCCCAACAATTTTTCAGAAGTTACTTCAAATACACATTTCTGTAGGTTGAGACGAAGTTTGTACTTTTGAATCCTTGTGAGAAACTTTTTTAATGCAGCAACGTGCACTAGTCGTTCCTTAGATTTGACTATCATATCATCTACATAGACTTCGACTTCCTTGTGTATCATGTCATGTAGTAAAGTCGTTGTTACTTTTTAATAGGTGGCTCCAACGTTCTTTAAAAGACTAAAAAAATGATTATTCTAAAAATTTTGTATTTTCTTTTATGTTTCAAAAAAGATTTTTCAAATTTTTTTCATTTTAAAAAAACACATTCCTATTTTTAGTGTAGGATCTTATACATAATAGAATTTAGTAATTCATAAATATAGAAATATAGGATTTGACGCTAATATCACTACAGGAAAAATGAGCTACCACAACCACTATTAGTGACAGTCAAAGTTTGACCGTCGCTAATAATGTTTATTTTGCCCAACTCACTAACTCTATCTGTTAACTCACTCAACTCACTAACTCTAGTTGTTAACTCACTCTCGTTGAAAATTTGTCTAAAACTCTCGTTTTCGATTCTTTCACCCTCGCTGTCTCTTGTCTCAAACAAAATCAGTCACCCTCTCTCTTCTGAAACTCGAAATGTCACACACACTCTCTCATCTGAAATTAGAAAACGAAGCCTCACACACTCTCTCTCATCTCCGTTGATTGCTTTAGTAGAGAAGGAATCAGCACTCGAAAACGAAGCCTCACTCTTTCTCTCTCGTCTGCAAATCGAAAACGATGCCTTTGTCTCTCTCTCATCTCATACTCGACAGATCTATCTCTGTCGATCTCTTTCTGCCTATCTATCGATCTCCCTCTCTCTCTCTTTTGATCTCTCAAACACATGAGGGTTCAACTAAACAGATGCGATCTGATTTCGACCTCGAAAATTTAGGTATGTTTCCATACATATTTTGTTAATTTTTCTCTTCAATCGATCCCTAAATCCTAGATTTTTCTGCATATGTTGTTTTCTTGCATATTTTTTTTGATTTTTCTGTATAATCCTAATTTCTATAGCGTTGATTCAAATTTTGGTTTGATTTCAAACCAAAATCCCAATTTCTATGATTTTAATTCAATTTTTGCTTCAATTCAAATCAAGACCCTAATTTCTCATTTTTATAGCTAACTAATATTCATTTGGACGAAATCAGATTTTAGGAGACCATCACTCCCCAATTCTGCTGATCAAATTTGCGAACTCACTCAAATTATCAAGTTTACTCTCAGATCTGTATAAATCTCCCATCACAAATAAATCTCTGATAATAAGAAAAGAAGCTCTGCTAGTGTTAGTTTGTCTACAAAATATAAATCATCTGGAATCGCATAAAGTCATTATGTTACCATAGTATATTTTCAACAAGTTGAACACTACTTTTCAAACTCACATTGAACCTCACAGAGTTGATCGCCTTAAACATAAGAAAAAGAGTCGTGCTCGAGTGACCTCATATCACACTTCTTGACGTGAAATTGGATAGGAACCATAAAATCTTTTTCACTCGTATCTCTATGAAAAGCATCTATGGTTCCCATCCACTTTCATGTCAGGGTGTGTGATGTGAGGTCCAATCTTGAGGTCACTTTCTCAACACTAGTAAACTTAAAACAAACAAAGATTTGATTGTGAAGCCTTAATTTGCTTGAATTTCATTTTCGATTTACTTTATTTAAAAATAAATGGAAAATCCCAAGTTTTCATTTAATGATCAAATAAACAAATATTTAGTCAATAGTTGACTAGCTGTTTCCCTAGTTTGAGTTGTATCAGATTGTGTAATTATTAATGCACTTTGTTTTTGACTTTTCAGTCAATATATTTGGTAATGTAGTTATATATCGAAGGGTACTTACTAGCTATGTTGGATACAATGTATGGCAAATTGAGTTGCAGTAGTTGTGGTTAATGAGTGGAAGGATGACAATGATAGTCATGTATAAGTATTGTCTCCCTTGTACCAAAGGAAGCTATTTTGCAATGTTGGGCTATAATTCTAGTGCAACATATATAATCTAATTAAAATCATAGGTTGTGCGAGTCTAATTGTGTGCCTGGATTTACTTATACCACTGTTGCATTTATAGTTTATGGTACTTTGTATGTTATATTTTAATATCATTCTTGTGGCTTTGTTTCCTATCCAATGTTAATCTTTATCAATAATTATTTCTTCTTTTTTTAATCTCTTTGACTTTTATTCTTTTATAGACGCTTCTATCTATTTTCCTTAATAAGGGATAAGAGCTTTGTAGATAACACCTTATTATATTAATTGCAACTCATATTATTAATAATACATATTTGATAAGTTATTAAATAATGGGTATGTTAATTTTTTATGTATTACTAATAATACATATTTGATAATCGTTCATGGAAGATTGCCTACTTTATCTTTTACTTTAATGGGCTAGGTTGGGTAAATTGGGTCAATTCATTGATAATATTAGGTCAAGTACGATCTGTAGATGGATCGTTTCATTTGAGTAAAATATTTCGTCAATAGTTGACTAGTTGTTTCCTTAGTTTTAGTTGTATGTGACCATGTGCTTTTAGTTTAAAAGTGACATTGCTGAGAAGTGGATATGTCAATAGATAAAAGTTGGATTCAGTTGCTTAGAGATACCCCTGAGTATGAAGCAGGAGTTATTAAATTCTTCGATTTTGCATTTTCTCATTCAAGGTTCGATAATACGATCCAATGTCCTTGTGTCAAATATTTCAACATGGTGGTAAAGAATAGAGAAAATGTGCATGATGATTAATTATGCTATGGGATAGATAAGGGATATATATATTGGACACGTCATGGTGAGACATTCGAAGATGAATATATGATTGATGAGTCCAAAGAGGGTGAAGATATGCAAGGAATGTTACAAGATGCATTTGAAATCCCAAACTCAGATTGTGAAGATGTTAATGAGTCGAATGATGACAGTCCAAATGAGCCAAATGAGGATGCAAACAAGTTTTATGAAATATTGAAAGCTGCCGAGACTGAGTTATATCCGGGTTGTACTAAATTTTCGAAACTATCTTTCATTGTAAAGTTGTTACATCTGAAATGTCTTAATGGATGGAGTAATAAATCATTTGATATGTTACTGGAATTGTTAAAATATGCATTTCCTACTGGTGAAAAGTTGCAAAAGAATTATTACGAATCGAAGAATATCCTACGGGAACTTGGCTTACATTACAAGAAGATACATTCGTGCCCGAATGACTGCATGTTATATTGGAAGGAGCATGAGAATGCAAATGAATGCGTAGTGTGTGGTGAGTCTAGATGGAGATCAATTAGATGTCAATCAACTGAGAAACCTTCTGAAAGCCCCCTCGATCCGCGGGATGCGCGGATCCGCTTTTGACCCTTGAGGTTTGGGAGTCGCCACCTAGTTATTACAGTCTAGGAACCGATCAATGACTCTAAACGGATAAAGAACTAATCTAAAACAAAAAAAAACTGAATTCGGGGATCATGTTACGGGGTTGGAAGGTATTAGGCACCAACCCTGCCCGGCCAAAGTCGATCTCTACTAATTTTCCAAATAAGTTACATTGCTAAAAAAAACCTAAATAAAAAAAAAGTAAGAAATTATACCTTTCCGATAGCAAAGACCTTGTTCCCTCAGATCCGACAAAAATTGCTCCTTGTACCGTATTCCTTGCTTCATTCTGTCTCCGGATTTGATTTCTAATCTCCGAGGTAATGTATCTCCTTTTTTGATCTGGATTCTTCGAGTTTGTTATGGATTTTGGGGTGTTTTGGAAGGGCTTTTAAGTATTTTTTAGGCTAAAATCGAAGGAGGGATGTTAGGTAAGGAGTTAGTACTCCAAAACTAGGGTTTATGGGAGGCTAGAGGGCTTTTAGACCTACTTCTCTTAGGGTTTATGATTTGATACGAAAATAGGGTGTAAGGACTTCTATTTATAGATTTTTTTAAGAGTTGATTTAGATAGAATTAGTGTTTGATTATAATTCTTTTAGTTAGAGTTGTGTTTTAGTTAGAATTGTTTTAGGTATAATTGTATTTTAATTATAATTGTTTTAGGTAGAGTTATATTTTAGTTAGAACTCTATTAAATAGAGTTATTATTTAATTAAAACTCTATTAGGATTTTGACTTTTGGTCTTATTTGATTGACTTTAATACCTTGACTTTAGTCTTAATTGATTGACTTTTAATATCTTGACTTTAGTCTTGCTTAATTGACTTTAATTTTGACTTTAGTCTCACTTGATTGACTTTAATACCTTCACCTTAGTCTTACTTGATTGACTTTAATTTTTTGGAGAGCCCTTCTCTATTATATCTTCAATTCTTTGGACCCCCAAATGGAGGGGTCTTTAAAGAAATATCTCACGAACCCTGAACAATTTTTCATGAGAGCCCAATTGATCGATCTTTTTAGTTCAAAATTTTAAATTAATTTTATTAATGTTTCACTTTAATTATTTAATGTTTTATTTATTAATTTCGATATTTTTAATTATGAAAATTGTGAAATTACCGTTTTACCCCGGGAGAAGACTTTTCACGTTTTAAATCGATTTTTAATGTTCTAAGATGTTTTAGAATCGATTTTTCGTAAGGAATTCAATGAAAATATTAGTTTGTGTCATTTATAAAAAAAATTTATGTGAAATGGTTGTGAACTTTATGAGGGGCATTTTTGTAATTTTGTCAAATTTTGTGAAAATTGGTGAAATGATTTATTTGGTTCAAATTTGTTATTTTATGTGCTCGAAAGAGTTTTCCTAAGCGTAATGTAGGCTCTAGGGTTGTTTTGATGTTAGGGGTATTTTGATAATTTGATCATTTTTAGTGATTTTTATCGTGAAGCTTCTTTTTGGTCTGAAAAATGATGATTTCTATGTTTCTGGAGTCGTGTTTTCCTAACGTAGTGTGGTTTCTACAGTTTTATCAGTTCGAGATACCTCATCCGGATTTCTGAAATATTTATGGTAACAAAATAAAGCAATGGAAATAACATCCATCATTGGGAACCATTGCGATCGGGTTGACGAGTTGATTAATCAGACGAGTGCAAAAATGGGGTGTCTACAGATGCCCCTCTTTGGCAGAGGGTTGAAGCAAACTAGATAGCAAATCTATTTTGGTAGATGGTGCGATATCCGAATGCCAAAGCTAGTGACAGTTCATTTTGCAGCCTGATTTAGCAATTCGTGAGAGCGTTCGGATCCTTGAGCGTTAAACTCTCCCCGAACTAAAAGGTTTTCAGGTCCTCGAGCTTGAAGTCTCACTAACGATGTCAGATCCTCGAATTTAAAAAAATTCTCCCTAACTAATGCAAAGGTGCACATGTGTGCAGTGGTGTGATGCTTACTAAGTAAAAATGTGTCAGGTCCTAGAGATCTTTTCTCACTGACAATAATGATTCAAAATTGAAATGTGTTTATGCAACGAAAACAATCATGGAAAGGTCAAAGAATGAGGTAATTGAAGTCATAACATTGTAGGAACTTCTTTAAATCCTATTTGAAATTCTTTTTTAGAGTTTGAAAAAGTATGAGTCTCGTTTATCGGACATGAACCTATTGTAACCTCGCTTCTCGGACTAAATAACTTAAACAATCCTGTTAATTCAATATGATTCAAACAAAGCTAGAGTCTCGTTTCTCGGACTCTGACTAAGGTTTAGAGGAACTTAAACAATCCTATTAAAATTGGAGTCTCGTTTCTCGAACTCGAGCTAAGGTTTATAGGCACTTCAAAAAACCTATTTATTCTATGATTTAAAAAGTTGGAGTCTCACTTCTCGGACTCGACCCTAGGTTTGTAGGCATTTCAAAAGACCTACTCATTCTATGAATCAAAAAGTTGGAGTCTCGTTTCTCGGACTCGAACTTAGGTTTATAGGCACTTCAAAAAGCCTATTCATTCTATGATTCAAAAAGTTGGAGTCTTATTTCTCGGACTCGAACTTAGGTTTGTAGGCACTTCAAAAAGCCTATTCATTTTATGATTCGAAAAGTTGGAGTCTCGTTTCTCGGACTCAAACTTAGGTTTGTAGGCACTTCAAAAAGCCTATTCATTCTATGATTCAAGAAGTTGGAGTCTCGTTTCTCGGACTCGAACTTAGGTTTGTAGGCACTTCAAAAAGCCTATTCATTCTATGATACAAGAAGTTGGAGTCTCATTTCTCGGACTCGAACTTAGGTTTGTAGGCACTTCAAAAAGCCTATTCATTCTATGATTTAAAAAGTTGGAGTCTCGTTTCTTAGACTTAAACTTAGGTTTGTAGGCACTTCAAAAAGCCTATTCATTCTATGATTCAAAAAGTTGGAGTCTCGTTTCTCGGACTCGAACTTACTAAGCCACGTTTCTCAGACTTAGATTTATAGGAACTTAAACAATCCTATTAATTCATTTTATGATTCAAAATCGAGCTCAAAGTTTTAAAGATTAAGCCTTTATTGACTTATCATGCATCTGGATTCATAATTATCATTGGACTTCGCCGGACTTTTAAGCTTTTGTATGATTTTCTTTTTATCATATGATTAAGAACAAAAATTTTGGAATTAAATGACCTTAAAAAATGCCCCTAGTTTCAAGGTTGGCTTTAACTGGGACTTGACTACGAGACTGATGGAATAGATTACGCTTGAAAAATATGGACTCTGATGTATGACAGATAGAAAAACTGACATTCTCTTAAATTTAAGACTCTTAAGATCATCATATGTGCAATTTTTGATAAATGCTTGAGCTGGACTTAAAAAATCTTGATAAATATTAGAATAGAAGATCTTTCTCTTCAAAGTGATTTTTTATTCTACATCTTCCATTAGCGAACACTTGAACAAGTAAACATACTTTTGAAGATCCTACAATGTTCAAGATGATTTCTGATTTTTTTGACTTCAACATTGTGGCTTGAATGGTTCTGCATTTTTCAGTTTCTGCACAAGTTTCTTTCTGAATTTTTCTTCTTGATTGAACATTTCCTCCCGTTTAATGAAGTCCTAATTTTTGCCTAGATCGCATCTTCAAGTTTTCATTCTAGCGAGCCTTGTTTTTCTTTTTCTGATGATGCCTTGATTTTTGCCTAGGTCACCTTTTCAGGTTTTCAACCTAGTAGGCTTTCTTTTTTATGGTTATGCCCTAAATTTTGCCTAAATCGCCTTTTCGGATTTTCGACTTAGCGGGCTTCTCTTTTTTTTTCTTGATGATCTTGTATAACCAACTCGACAACTTCTCAGTTCCCTGCACTTTAACTGAGTCAATTAGCATTCAGGAGGACTTAATAGGTAGGCTTAGGATATGGTTTAGAAAGAAAATATATAAGGCTCAACTTCCCAAAATGCCCCTAGTTTGATATTCTCTATTTTCTGTCAATTATTTTGATTTTTTTTCTAAATGCCCCTAGTTTGGCATTCTTTTCTTTTTATCAATTCTTTTAATTCTTTTTTCTAATGCCCCTAGTTTGACATTTTTTTCTTTTAAATCGTTCAATAGGGGATTTTCCTTTTAGATGACAAGAGAATACACATTCTTTGCATGACCGGGCCTAAAGTAACTTCTCAGGTTGCCTATGTACCCCAAATATTTCTTTTCTCTTTTGGGATCAGGTCAAAACGTAGTTCATACTAAGATTACCTCCCAAGGTTAGTCGATGCGGTTTAGAAAGAAGAAGCTATCAATTTTTTAAAAGCTGCGAGGGGCTAAAGAAAGTTATCTTTTCTTGGTAAGATAGGAAAATGGTTCGACCAAAGAGGGCATCCTTTGGTGAATGCTGCTCAACTCGGTCAAAATTTCAGGAATTCTATATCTAGATTGCTCTGTCTAGTAAGGTCTTCTTTTGAGAATGAATATTCTTCAGTCTTCTTTTGTGAAATCAAGTATGATCGAGTTTTCTGACTATTCAATTCTTCTAAAACTTCGAGAAAATCTTTTATTTTCTTATGAATGAAAACTCTCATCTTTTGAGTGAAAAACATGGTAGATCCACTTGTAGGTCTTAGCATCTTTCTCGATGCTTTCAGCTATATCATTTTTTACTAATAATCTTTGACTTTGAAATCACTCTTGATCTATGTTTTTATATAATCCATCCATATATCCTTATGAGACCATGCAAGAACATTGTCGAATTTCTCAAGTAAGTTTACTATTCTCTCATGTTCTCCTGAGAATAACGTATCACCAATTTGCACTTCTTGAGTATACTTTTTAATTTCAATATTCATCAAATTTGGTTAGTGAGCTTTAATTCATTTCTTATGTTAGATCTTATATTCAAATCATTATTGCACACATGATAATCAAAAGCTTCTTTATTTATTGGAATTGAGAAAAATATAGACTGACAAACCTTACTAAAACCTAAAAATAAAAATGACTAACTGAATTCAAAGACTGACGCAACTAAAACTAAAAAATAACTAAGAAGACTTAAAAGACGACATCATTCTGAATGGAGGGACACAATTCTAGAGTCTATGCCACTTCGGTTATCTTCGATGGATGACTTGAACTTGCCTGCTTTTACTATCTCTTCATATTTTGATTCAAGCCTGTCATATGCGGGACAACCCGTTGCTTTAATAATTTCTCTATTCTTAGTTTTGTCACTGCCTTAGGGTAGTTGAGCTCATTCTGGCATGGAACGAATGTACTATTAAGATCGATTGGGTAAATGAAGGAAACTGGATCAACTGATTTGGATTTGGATATTGATATTAGGTTTAGAGTAGGAGGGGGTTGATTTTGAAATGTAGGCAAAGGGTTAGTCTTAACATTGGGAGTAGTAGGAGTGGGTATGGTGACTTTTTCTTCCTCAATAAGGTCTTGGATAGCATGTCAGAGAGTAATACACCTGTCAAGAACATGACCAGACATCTGATGGAATTCACAGAATTGCCCATTATCTATGTTTGGGGGAAGAGGATTAGGCAAAGGCTTAGGTTGTAAAGGTGTCAGCAATCCCTTTTTCATCAATTTTTTATAAGCAACAGTAAGGGACATTCCAAGATTGGCAAATTGTGTTCTAGGCTTAGCTTACGAAGGCTGAGTAACTTGAGGAGATAGTGTGAAGGAGGTGTTGGCAAGTTGTAAGGAATTGACATTAGGTTTGAAATGTTTGGGTTTTGAATCAGACGAGTTACCAAAAAGCCCCGAAGAGTAAGCATCCTCAACTTAATTTCTAGCCTCAAGGAGAGATTGAAAAGTGGGGAGGTACTGAGGCATCAAGTACTTGACATAATTTGGAGTGAGATTTCTGAGGATGATCTTGACTTGCTCCTTCTCTTGAGGTCGGTCCCACAATAGAGCGGCTTTAGCTCTCCATCGAGCAATGAACTCAATGAAAGTTTCCCCGAATTTCTGTTTAGTAGTCTCTAGATCTCTTCTTGTGAGTTCAATATCTGTGTTGAATGAATACCGACCAATAAACTCCTTCATCAATTCATGTCATGTTCTTACCCGAGACGAGTCCAATGACATTAACCAGCGTAGGACAGGACCTGTAAGGGTTCTTTGAAAAAGTTGAGCCATCTATTCTTCACTCAGACCCTGAGATTGCATTATGCCGACATATACTTTTAAATGAGTCCTAGGGCATCCAATACTGTCAAATTTCTCCATATCTGACATTGTGAACTTCTCTGGAAGACGGACCGTGGGAAACAATGTCATTGCCCCTAATCCAAGAGTAAGATCGTCGGGGTCTTTAATATTTTTCAAAGCAGTTTCAACCTGAGTTATTCGATGAGCTAGGACAGGGTCGACGTGTAACTGATCATCTTCTTGGTTTTCAACGAGGTCAAACACATCTTGAGGTTCTATAGTTTTATCTTTTTCCTTTTCAATTTTCAGGGATTCAATTTGTATTTGGACATAAGCAATAATCTGTGCTTGAAAAGATTCCAAAATCTGATGGAGCGCAGCTTCATCCATGGTACTCGTTTCTTCTTGTGGCAAAGACTGACTACTTGGCAATGGTATTCTAGAAAGGCGGCTGTTTTCACGGATCCAAAGTGGTACAGATGAAGGTTTAGAACGTTTGGGACCAATTATTACCTGATTGAAAGTAAACCAAGGTTAACCATTGACTCTTAACCACATGATTAAAGCTTCAATATAGAATAGTCTAAGTCCAGTGGGAAATATTGAATCCAAATACACTATAAGTCTATGGTGACCAAGAAAGTGAGAAATGTTAGACACGGGTCTACCCTTGATTGGGATTGAACCTTTGATCAGACAAATTAATTTGATCCTAAGATCGAATATTCCTATACAAAGTGATCTGGATCTTTAAAAGTGAAACCAATTAGTCCAATTGATTTGGTATTGATCAGTTTGATCCATTTGTCAATTGGGCCAACTGGTTTAATCGGTACATTTCACCGATTGGGTCGGTCTGATATTGCGGGTTTTGTTTGATTATTCTGGATCGGTCCGTCCACTTACCTGTTGGCTGGATTAAATAAAGCAACTCGGGAACACCCATAGTCAGTTCGGGTCGTGACCTATAAGAAGGCTTCTAGACTCTAGGCTTACTACGTGCAATGCATTTTATCTGGCCACCCTTGCCCAAACACACCTATATACCTCTCGATACGTGGTGACTTGGTTTGATATACTGTATAGGTGATAATCTAAAATCTCAATTTACTTCTCTGAAGCCAAAAATAGCCAATTTGATCTCCAGTTGAGAGGTGGCGTACAATGCTGAGCAAGGGCCCACTTAAATACCTTTCGTCTAGAATAGACGTAGTCTATCCTCCTCGTATAGTAGGGTACGACGGGGAAAGATCTTGCTTAGGCACCGGTTTTGACCAAGAAGTGCAATTGATATACTTAGACTATCTTTCATACCTACGGGTACGAGTCAAAAGTTGTAGCTTTCATAAATGGTTTGGCATCCCACGAGGGGACCGACCACGTATTAGTACTACGTTGGCAATCGGGACATGTGACTGTGTGGCTCACAATAGGTCAAAGGCTTAGGTCGCTCCAGCTTGGATGCATCAATATACCTCTCAGAATCACCTGATCAGACAGTATTGATGCCCCAGTTTGATATACCCTAAGGTACGTGACTGGAGTTGTGGTTTTCATGAATGACTTCGCATCTCCGAAGAGATCGGGCCACGTACTAGTGCCACGTTGGCTATATGGGACGAGTAAGTGTGCAAAACAGGGTGGGGTGTGCCTGTGGCATTTTTTAAACAGATTAAGTCATGGGTCCAATTAAATCATACAAGAGAGGATATTAAATCATAAAAGTGCAGGCATACATTGATAAAAAACATATTCATATAGTTCAATTTAAGCTTCAAACATGCACATCTCCTTCATATATCAATTATGGCAAATCAAGCAATGAATATCGCATATAATAATTGATCAAGTCCAATAATTGTCATAGGCACAATTTTCATAATTTTTATGGTCCAATCAATGATCACTTTTGGATGATCCAAAATAAATCAAGATTCCAATAGATGTTACATTGATGATAGAATGATAATTGTTGAAATGAGATGCGATGAACTCTCTTCTTTTTTTTTTAAATTATAAAAAAAACTACAAACACATCCCAAAAGAAAATCAAAGAGAAAGATCCTAGTGCTAAATCAACTCGCTCTTAGGAACATTAACAATGTTAATACTAGATAAATTCAGATTTTCTGTAAATTGGGAAAATACAATCTGAACTTGCATTGATGATATCTAAGGTTCCCGATAACGAAATCGAGTGAATTCAAATTCTAAATTAATCTACTCGATGGGATCTACATTTTATTCAAGATGCTCAGACCTAATTCTAACTAGAATGTTCTGTAAAAACATTTTAACATTACTGTCCCAATCTTCATTCAGTAGAAATTCCAGATTTATATATCAAACTTGCATCGATGATATCTAAGGCTTTTGATAACGAAATCAAGTGAATTCATATTCTAAATTAATCTATTCGATGAGATCTATGTTTTATTAAAGGTTCCCAGACTTAATTCTTACTAGAATGTTCTGTAAAAACGTTTTAACATTACTATCACAATCTTCATTCAGCAGAAATTCCAGATTTACAGATTGAACTTGCGTCGATGATATCTAAGGCTCTCGATAATGAAATTGAGTGAATTCAAGTTCTAAATTAATCTACTCGATGATATCTACGTTTTATTAATAGGTGTCCAGACTTAATTCTTATTAGAACGTTCTATAAAAACCTTTTAATGTTACTGTCCCAATCTTCATTCAGCAATAATTTCAGATTTACATATTGAACTTGCATCGAGCATATCTAAGGCTTCCGATAATGAAATCGAGTGAATTCAGATTCTAAATTAATCTACTCGATGGGATCTACGTTTTATTAATAGATGTCCAGATGTAATTCTCACTAGAATATTCTGTAAAAATATTTTAACATTACTGTCCCAACCTTCATCATTCCATCATTTTCATATGTCAATATGAATCTCTCATTATTTTGGGGTCATCAAAAAGTGACCCTTAATTGGACAAAAATACAATACCCAAAATCATCCACAATCAAGTCACAAAAATAAATAAATAAATAAATAAAATAAATTGAACTAAATAAGAAAAAACTAGGTCATCCTGGCAATGCTCCCATACTTGGGGTTTTTAAAGTTTGATCCTCAATAGTCCCCGGTGGAGTCACCACTGAAAGCGCCCTCGATCCGTGGGGTGCGCGGATCCGCTTTTGACCCTTGAGATTTGGAAGTCGCCACCTAGTTATTACGGTCTAGGAACCGATCAATGACTCTAAACAGATAAAGAACTAATCTAGAACAAAAAAAACTGAATTCGGGGATCATGTTACGGGGTTGGAAGGTGTTAGGCACCAACCCCACCCGGTCAAAGTCGATCTCTACTAATTTTTCAAATAAGTTACATTGCTAAAAAAAACCTAGATAAAAAAAAGTAAGAAATTATACCTTTCAGATAGCAAAAACCTTGTTCCCTCAGATCCGACAAAAATTACTCTTTGTACCGTATTCCTTGCTTCGTTCTGTCTCCGAATTTGATTTCTAATCTCCGAGGCAATGTATCTCCTTTTTTGATCTGGATTCTTCGAGTTTGTTATGGATTTTGGGATGTTTTGGAAGGGCTTTTAAGTATTTTTTAGGCTAAAATTGAAGGAGGGATGTTAGGTAAGGAGTTAGGACTCCAAAACTAGGGTTTATGGGAGGCTAGGGGGCTTTTAGACCTACTTCTCTTAGGGTTTATGATTTGATACGAAAATAGGGTGTGAGGACTTCTATTTATAGATTTTTTTAAGAGTTTATTTAGATAGAATTAGTGTTTGATTATAATTATTTTAGGTAGAGTTATATTTTAGTTAGAACTCTATTAAATAGAGTTATTATTTAATTAGAACTCTATTAGGATTTTGACTTTTGATCTTATTTGATTGACTTTAATACCTTGACTTTAGTCTTAATTGATTGACTTTTAATATCTTGACTTTAGTCTTGCTTAATTGACTTTAATTTTGACTTTAGTCTCACTTGATTGACTTTAATACCTTGACCTTAGTCTTACTTGATTGACTTTAATTGTTTGGAGAACCCTCATCTATTATATCTTTAATTCTTTGGACCCCCAAATGGAGGGGTCCTTAAAGAAATATCTCACGAACCCTGAACAATTTTTCATGAAAGCCCGATTGATCAATTTTTTTAGTTCAAAATTTTAAATTAATTTTATTAATGTTTCACTTTAATTATTTAATGTTTTATTTATTAATTTTCAAATTTTTAATTATGAAAATTGTGAAATTATCGTTTTGCCCCTAGAGATGATTTTTCACGTTTTAAGTCGATTTTTAATGTTCTAGGATGTTTTAGAATCGATTTTTCGTAAGAAATTCAATGGAAATATTAGTTTGTGTCATTTATGAAATTTTTTATGTGAAATGGTTGTGAAATTTATGAGGGGCACTTTCATAATTTTATCGAATTTTGTGAAAATTGGTGAAATGATTTATTTGGTTCAAATTTGTTATTTTATGTGTTCGAAAGAGTTTTCCTAAGCGTAATGTAGGCTCTAGGGTTGTTTTGATGTTAGGGGTATTTTGGTAATTTTGTCATTTTTAGTGATTTTTATCGTGAAGCTTCTTTTTGGTTTGAAAAATGATGGTTTCTATGTTTTTGGAGTCGTGTTTTCCTAACGTAGCATGATTTCTACAGTTTTATCAGTTCGAGATACCTCATCCGGATTTCTGAAACATTTCTTGTAACAAAATAAAGTAATGGAAATAACATTCATCATTGGGAACCATTGCGATCGAGTTGACTAGTTGATTAATCAGGCGAGTGCACAAATGGGGTGTCTACACCTTCTCGTTCGTCTATAAAAGATAAGAAAATAGCTGCAAAGATTTTGCGTCATTTTCCGTTAAAACCGAGGCTTAAGCGGTTGTGTATGTCATAAAAAATAGTTGAGAACGTGAGATGGCATTTTGATAGTCGTATAAAAGACGACGTGTTGAGGCATCCATCTGATTCTATGGCGTGGAAAACTTTAGATAAGGAGTATCCGTCATTTGGTTTGGAACCTCAGAATGTTAGACTTGCATTGGTAAGCGATGGCTTTACTTCAGTTACATGAGTACTCCTCACAACACATGGCCTGTTGTTTTGATTCCGTATAACTTATCTCCATGGATGTGTATGAAACCAACTTCTTTTATGTTGTCATTACTCATTTCAAGTCCTAAGGCTCCTGGGAATGACATCGATGTGTATCTGCAACCATTGATAAACGAATTGAATGAATTGTGGACAGATGGAGCTGAGACATACGATGCCTGAAGAAAACAAAATTTTAAGATGCATGCAGCCATTTTATGGACTATCAACGACTTTTCTGCATATGCGAACTTATCAGGCTAGAGTACTAAAGGAAAATTTGCTTGCCCCTCTTGCCACAAAGACACTTGTTCAGTCAGATTGCAGAAAGGAAACAAAAAATTGTTACTTGGGACATCGTCGATTTTTACCACTTGATCATAGATTCCAAAAAAATAAAAATTTGTTTAATAAAAAAAAAAAGAGTTGGAATATACACCAAAACCATTGAGTGGAGAGGATGTGCATGATCAATTACGAGAATATGGGCAATTTATTTTTGATAAGGCAAATAAAAATAAGATTGGGAATAAGAGAAAAAAGGATGATTGTAAGTTACCAAAAAATTGAAAGAAAAAAAACATATTTTTCAATTTACCGTATTGGAAAGATCTTTTATTGCGTCACAATTTGGATGTTATGCACATCGAAAAAAATGTATGTGATAATTTGATCGGAACACTTTTGAATATTGAGGGCTCAACAAAAGACAATTTGAAAAATCGTCTTGATATGCAATTAATGGGTATAAGGAAATAACTTCACCCGATACCGGAAATGGGGAAACTGTTACTACCGCCTGCATGTTACACAATGTCGTCACTTGAAAAGAAGAAGTTTTGTGAATGCTTAAAGGGTGTAAAGGTTTCAGATAGTTATTCTTCGAATTTTTCATTTCAGGTTAAACAATGCAAGATCTCAGGATTAAAGAGTCATGATTTTCATGTACTGATGCAACAATTTATTCCACTTGCAATATGGGGACTCTTGCTTAAGAATGTATGTTCTGTTTTGATTGAGTTGTCCACATTTTTTAGACAATTATGTTGTAAGGTACTCAGGGTAAGGGAACTAGAATGCCTTGAACATCAAATTGTTTTAACACTTTGTAAAATGGAGATGATCTTTCCATCGGCATTCTTTGATATTATGATACATCTACCCATTCATTTAGCTAGTGAGGCCAAGATAGCCGGTCCAGTGCACTACAGGTGGATGTATCCAATAAAGAGGTATTTACACAAGTTAAAGTCATATGTGCGTAATAAAAATTATCCAGAGGGTTCAATTGCAGAAGGTTATTTTTGTGAAGAATCGTTAACATTTTACTTGAGGTACCTGCATGGGGTCGAGACAAGATTCGATCGACTAGAGTGTAATAATGATAGTGTTGATGTCAGCTCGAGTAGAATGTTATCAATTTTTATGGAAAATAGTCATGCTATTGGAAAAGTTATCCCACAAATATTGGGATCCAGTGAGTGGGAACAAGCACGTCTTTACGTGTTGAACAACTGTAATGAAATTGCTCCATTTGTTCGGTAAGATAAATTTTTTCAAATCTACTTTTTATATATTCATAATTTTCATTATTTACTTATTAATGGAACAATTTATTTTATAGACAACATAGACAGTTGATTAAAGATACTCAACCACGAAATAAATACGATAGGTCGTGTAGAATAAATACGCAACCACGAAACTTATACAATATGATACCTGAAGAGGATGTTGAAGAAGAGCCTTTCCAAGAGAATGAGAATGAACATGAGTTGTACCAAACCGAAGTCGACATTGATGACTATGTTGTCACTTGGTATAGGAATGATATCCAAGGGGTGCTTGTCGAAGGAAATGGCGGTGATCATGACTTCATTAATGATGATGATGATGATGATGATGTTTAGTCATTTTGTTTTACTTTTTTTTTTTCTTGTTGCTTGTTTTTCTTTTGAGGACTATTTGCTTATTTTTCAATAAAAGTTTTTCTTATTGATAGTTTGTTAAGTGAAATTTCCTTCTAATTGGTGAATATATTGATTTTAATTGTTATGAATTGCTTAGTTAGATATGTCTCGTGGAGAATCTTCTAGAGTTATGCCATCCGGGGATGTTGGAGACAGTGTGAATAGTGCAGGTATGATATGTTGTATTAAATTATTTTGAATATCATGTACTATCGTTAATGACAAGTGCATCTAGATAATTTATCGTTAACATATATATATATTTTTTGGTTATGATTTCATCCTTTTAGCTTCTACTAGCACGAGGAAGAGAGGCCCTACGCGAGGCGTGGGTAATTTTGGGCAAAAGATAGGCCAAAAGATGTCATTAGATTGGAATAAATATGATCAGGCGATAGGGGAGAATGCTAGTCGTTTTTCACAATTATTGGGGACTATTGTTAGGCATTCTGGTTATGCCCCTTTGCAATATAAGAAATGGGCTGACATTCCAAAGCATTCAAAGCACTCACTATGGCAAGCGGTCAAGGTAAATATAAATTAATGTGTTTGTCATTTTTCTAATTATATCATTTTTTATTTATTTATTAAATTATGTATTTTTGTAGAATAAGACCAAAATTGATGATTCAAAGAAAAAGTGGGTGATGCAACGTATGTCGGCGAGGTATAGAGATTGATTACTCCCGGGTCCTTGATCGCAATGAATGCTTCAAATCTTTTGAATTATTCCCAAAAATGTATAATCTTTTCTTATTACACGAAATTAAAAGTAATTAATTCCAATATACATTATTTAATGGAAATCTATGAGAAATATGGACTAAAAATACATTATGTGTTGCTATATATTTGGAAGCGACGGGTCAATCTAGGACCAGTACTAGATGTCATACGCTCTTCGATAGTATGGGATACCTTAGAATATATTGCAACTTATGAGATTTAGGAATTTCTCCTACTTATTTCTTAGGGAACATTCTATGTAAAGATGGTCTTTGTATAGTGTAAAGGTAGATAGGGTTCACATGTATTGCATTTTGATAGGCTTCGACGCGAGGGGTCTCCTAAGCTAGATAATGATCACTTTTAGTCTACAGTCATCAAACTGTAAGCCTCATCGTAATTAAAAAGATGAACTCAGTATTGGGTTCTTGGCCAACGGCTAGTTTGAGTCTAATAAACTGTCCCAAAAGTGTGGTATGCCGACCGGCCACAAAATTAGATTTTAACGATAGGATTCCACTTCAGAGGTTAAGTTTGGAATATCGAATTACCATACCGAAATCGTTGTATTAGCGAGTTCCTCTACTCTCTTAGCGACTACACCATCGTATTCTTATTACGTATTTTTCTTTATTTTATAATGTTAATAGATGTATTTCATTTAAAAATTGTATATGTTACTTGAAATGATAGAAATGCTAGATTGAAATTATTTATAATTGTTTATTAAGTATGCTTAGACATTTATCGTATGATACATTAAGAAAAATTGCATTATTTAATTGTTCAGATGATTACTTGTGCATGTATGACTCGTTGTTAAAATGACGTTCATCCTGCTGAATAACATTCCCCTGTTACTCACCCTATCCTTCCCCTTTCAGATGTCTTAGCTTTTGGAGAATCTACCTATGAGGAGTCATTCGAGGAGGTTCTTGTAGAGGGTTTTGTCAAGGATCTGCAGTCTCTGTCAACTTGAGTATTATCTTAGTGGTTTAGCGGATGTATTGAAATTCAATTTTCGGGACTTGATATATATTTTTTAGAAGTCGCATTTAGGAGATGGTTACGATGTTAAGGATTTGATGTAATTACTTGACGATGATTAGCTTCCGCTTTGTTCTGATTTGAATTTATCCAGTTTAGTATTCCGCAGCGTGTATATTCACATCATAGTGTTATTATTTATGATTATTCTATCAGGTTGTGTGTATATTTATCTCACACCTCGAGATTCTGATCGATGAATCCTTAGGATTTGTGTTGGGATTTCAGAGCGTGACAATAATTGACAATGGGAGGCCCTTGCTTACTATTAAGAATACAAAATTCAAAGATTAAATTTAAC
Organism: Akebia trifoliata; assembly: GCF_017979445.1. Taxonomy (NCBI): domain Eukaryota; kingdom Viridiplantae; phylum Streptophyta; class Magnoliopsida; order Ranunculales; family Lardizabalaceae; genus Akebia; species Akebia trifoliata. The sequence continues at coordinate 25,790,448 of NC_141380.1, forward strand.
TCTGAGGTATCCTTAGGGGAACGGACAAGCAGAGGCATCCAACAAAAAAATACTTGAGAAGTTGAAGAAGAGGTTAGATGAAAAGAAAGGGCGGTGGGCAGACGAGTTACATAGCGTGTTATGAGCATATCGAACTACCACGCGTAAAAGAACATGAACGACTCATTCGCTATGACTTATGGGATGGAAGCCGTGATCCCAACAGTGGTTTAGGTACCTATAGGTCAAACGTGGGTAGTTAAAGACATAGTAAATGAGGAACTATTGGCTTGAAACTTTGGACTTGATGAATGAGACAAGGGAGAGAGTGCTGGAAAGGCTCGAGAGATGTCACTAGGAACTAAAGAGATCCTACGATCGGAAGATGAGTAGGAGATTATTTAAACGAGGAGATTTTGTGTTGAGGAAATTCTTCCAGAACACAAAGGTGCCAGACAACGAAAACCTTGGAGAGAATTGGGAAGGACTGTACATGATAGACAAGTTCGGATAAGTAGGGGCGTATTACTTAAAGACAATGGCTGGAGATTCGATCGATTCATCATAGAACGCTTTCAACCTTAAGAAGTATTTTCAATAAGGGTTAGTCTTGTAAGCAAGATTTATTTTCAAGATTATCATTCGGAACAACTTAGTTAAATCCCAGGTCAAAATTCTATTAAGATTTTACACAAATTCTGAAGGATTCCCCTGTACCTATCAAAGTTTTATAAAAGTTTTCTATTTTCTGTTCCAAATACTATAAAAGCAATAAGATCGGATCTTATTGGACATGAGCATTACTCTATAAACAAAAATCCATTGAAATAAAACTTAGTATTTCACCAAATCAAAAAACAAAAACCTATTTAGAGTGCTTATAGACTTTAAAGAATAAAAGTAGAAGAATAAATTAAATTTAAATCAAGAATAAGTTAAATTCAGATCAATCCAACCTTGAGAGGATTGAGTAAGAAGAAATCAAATGATAACAAAAATCGAATAACTTTTTGAGTACCTTATCTCCCTCTTTTGGAGATGAATAGCAATCCAAGCTCTTTTGGTTCAGATGTTTGTCTCTATTCTTGCTCCTTCCTCTCTTCATTAAGTTATCTTCTTCTTGGATTTTATTTTGGCGCTTTTTAGGGTTTTGTTTTGATTCCTTGGATGGAAGCAATTGGGAGAAATCGTGAGCTAGGGACATGGAAGAGAGATTAATATAAGAGGGTTGGAAATTGTTGATTTTACCAATTGATCAAGTAGAAGGTTGATTGCTGCCAGCACCTTGGAGGGGTTCTTATTATTATTATTTGTGTAAATTTACTTTGTTATTTGTTTGGAAAAGGAAAGGGCAGAGAAAACAATGGTGCAGGTCAAGAGCACCATGGGGTTGGCTTGGGAGAGCGAGAGAAAAGTTTCTTGTTTTTTGATTTCTCTCTCCCACGTGTCTTGCCTATATTAATTATGTGAGTAAAACATCACTCGTGATAAACAAACTCAGAAATAACACACTCAACTGATTGTTTTGTACATGTCACAAGTGATTTTTTTCCTTGAAGTGCATCGGTTTACATCACTCAAAATCTGCTTCATATTATTTTTTTGAGTTTGTTTATCACAAGGGATTATTTGCTCACAGAATTAATTTTTTTTTGCTCACAGAAAAAAAAAAAAAAAAAAAAAAAAACTTTTTCTCTCTCCTGACCTGCCCAACCCCGAAGGGCTCTTCACCTACACCACTTAGAGGTAAAAAAAGTATGGTTAGGTGCATATGCCACACTAATTAAGTAGACTTAATATTTTGAAAGGAAATTTTTTGCAAATAACTATTCATATTTTACTTTATTTCCAGTATGATATTGGTATTTTTCTTTCTCATTTCATTACTATAAGAAGAAAAAAAAAACCCTTAAAATTTATTGAAATTACATATGTGATATGAAAAAAGCTATTGAAAGCAACTGTGCTCTCATACATTTATCAAAAAATCTAACAATGATGTGGCTCATTGGTTGGGGTGAACCACCTAATTTCGTTGAGCCACCATTGTTTTGTATTCATCTAAGAACTAAAAAATAAAAATAGTGGCAAAATTTGACAAGATGCGACATATTGGTTGGATTGTGAACCATCTGATTTCATTGAGATATATATTATTTTGTATTCATCCAATCAATAATAAAAATTTAGAGTGGTTGATAATTATATCAATACAAAATTCAAAATCAACAATCTATCAACATACCAATAAAAAAACAAATCTCTCAACATTATTACACACGATCCATCTTCGTTTTGAACCAAACGCGAGATTTTGAATTTTTGGATCTTTTTACGATATTTTTTCTTTATTTTTATTTAAAAATAATACAAAATTTTTTAAAAAAATTAACATTGATTTTAAAATTTATAAAGCGTAGATTATTTAAAATTTCAATTTGATCGAGTAGTCGAGACATTTGTCAATAGAAAATTCAAAATCCCAATTTATGTAACCGCTTAGAGAATAGTTTGTCAACACTATATGATAACTATATCATCAATTAGAGAAAGGTATATCCACATTATAGTCGCATATCCTTTACAAACTAGTAATTGGCAGAGAACTTACTAATCTTTTATTATATTAAAAATCCTTTTGATCATGGGAATATTGTGGCTCTTTATGTGCTTATGCAATATAGCAATGTTGTCGACCTTTCCATCAAAATAATAACAAACCCTTCACAAAAAGGTTGAAGACACTTCAAAAAGTCCATAAACCCTTTTCAAATATATTTTGGGACTTTTTGACTTTGATATTTCAACGACCACATGCATGCATGGCATATTGTAATATTATTCAAAATGAACTGTCAAAATTTTTTTATGGATAAATTGGACTTGAACCCATGACCTCAAAGTTGTTTTGTAATGTATCAGTCCAATTGATTTATAAATCTAAGTCCCAGTCTCTTAACACTTATTAGAAAGAGAATGTGGTGAGTTCTCCTATGCATATCGGCCTGGGTACCCTCTTTGGGGTTAAGGAGATAAAAGATGAAAGACACTAAAGTTGGATAGGTATTATTGGAAAAAGTAATAAAAATGAAAGGGATGAAGTTGAGGGTATTTTTGAGAAATGATAGAAGAGAAAATGAAATAAAGTTAAAAAGTGTTCTCAAGATTCGTGGTGGGAACACTTTCACGCGTCTTACCAACCTGTTAATTTGGTATCTTCCACTCATAGGAAGACATACCACATCGGAAGACATGTTATCCCCATAGAATTGTGATGAGATATCACATTCTAGTTTATTCCAATATATCAAGATAGTCTTTGATGATGAATTTATAAAGAATTATATCTGAACAAGTACTCTTGAACTATCACAGAACCATCACGTGCCAATAAGAGTTGCATCATTCTCCCCTGGTTGGAGAAAATTCGGCTGCCGACAAATTTGTGTATTGATAATCTTCTATCTCATCATTATCACCACGATAAGTGTACAGATTGGAGACGTTGAATACTAGTGAAATATCAAACTTTTTAAGAAGTTCAATGTGATAAGCATTATCATGAATTTTTTGAAGAATCTTGCACAGTCCAATCTTCTTGTATTACAACTTGTTGTACGTCTCCACTGAAAACCTCCATTTGCATGAATAAGCCATGAGCAAATCATCTTCTTGAAAGATCTTTTGTCTTTGATGTAGATTAGCAACTACCTTATATTCCATATTTTTCTTATGTAAACTTTTTCGAACCTCATTATAATGATTTTTGATCTTCTCTACATGGACTTCGACATCTCCGCTCACCCATTTCGTAGTCGAAAGTGGCACCAAATCAAGAACATTATTTGATATTCGCTCACACTCAATATCAAAAGGTAATTTGTCCATAGATCGATTAATCAAACTATTGTCCCTAACATAGAGATCTTTAAGTACGTCAAATCCAATAAGTTGTGCTTGCATTGTCTCTAACATGACAATGCAACTTTCCTACTCAATGCATCGTTCACATGATTTTGACTCCCTACTTTGTGGCACAAGACAAAAGTAAATTCTTGTAAGAAAGATACTCATTTGGCATGTCATTTGTTGAGTTTGCATTGTCCATTAATGAACTTCAGAGACTCATGATCCGAGAAAAGGATAAATTCTCGTTGAATCAAGTAATGTTGCCAATATTGAAGTGCTTGAATGATTCCATAAAATTCGACATCATTTGTCGAGTATCATTCAGCTTCTCCTTGAAAAAAGTAATTGATTTTCCTTTTTGGCTAAATACGACGCTAATTCCAATAAGTGAAGCATCAACTCAAGTTCAAATATTTTATCGAAGTTTGGTGTAATGAGCACCAAGGCCAAACTCATCGTTTCTTTGACACGATCAAAACTCCATTGAGCTTTGGGAGACTTAACAAATGCTCTTTTGTTTATGCAATTTGTTACAGGAGTCACAAATGAACTAAAATTTCTAATGAAACGCGTATAAAACTTGGCAAGTCCATGACAGCTCCGAACTTCACCAATGTTTCCAGGCGTCGGGCACTCCATAATAACATTTACCTTTACGGGATCAATGTGGATGCCCTCCGTCGATACTGCATAGCCCAAAAATACTAAACTATTAATCATGAATTTGCACTTCTTCGAGTTGAGAAATAATTTTTCTGATTGTAATGCAATGAGTACCTGACACAAATGATCTTGGTGATCTTCTTGATTTCAATTGTAAATTAGGATGTCATCAAAATACATCACAAAAAACTTGCCGATGAATGGTTGGAATGCGTGATTCATCATGAGCATAAACGTGCTTGGGTGCATTGGTAAGGCCAGAGAACAGCACTAGGTATTCAAATAAACCTTCACGATTCTTGAACGTAGTCTTCCATTCATCACTCGGTTGAATTTTGATTTGGCGATAGGTACTCTGACTATCAATCTTATAGAAATCACATGCTCTTAATAACATGTCTATCATATCATCTAGGCGTGGAATCAGGAACCAATATTTCACTATGATTTTGTTGATAGACCTGCTATCAATGTACATCCTCCACGAGTCATCTTTCTTTGGTGTGAGTAAGGCTGGAACAACACATGGACTCATGTTTTCTGAATGAAGCCTTTTTTGCATAATGTTAGATACTTGGCATTGTAGCTCGTCATGTTCTTTCGGACTCATCTTGTAAGCTGTTTGATTTGGAAGGCTTAGTCCTAGGATGAAGTCAATATGGCATTGAGTATTCCAGCATAGGAGATATGACTGGTGGTAAGTCGTTTTACATTATGTCATTGAATTCCTTCATCATAGCCTCTAGCTTTTTGGGAACATATATTGGTGGTATCAAGTCTTTCCCAACTAAAATGAAAAACCTTCCGCTATCTTGCATCGTATCTTCAAATTCTCTTAATGTGAGCAAGTTAGAGTTTTTCATTAATTTTGCCTCCGTTGTTGATTTCTCTTTAAGCAATACAAGTATGGTCTTTTTAACATTATGCATAAAGGTGTAGGTATTTTCATACCCATCATGTATGGTGTGTCGATCGAATTGCCACGGTCGTCCCAACAATAAGTGGCACACATCCATAGGAACTACATCGCACCAAACCTTATCTTCATAAGCACGAATAGAGAAGGGAACAAGGCATCGTTTAGTCATGGGCACTTCATTCCCCTAACCATCCAATCTAAAATAGCTTTGGATGTTTTTCTATGTGCAATTTGAGTTTATCTACGATTTCTTCTGGTACAATGTTCTCACAACTACCATCGTCAATGATCACATTGCATGCCTTTCCACTGGCTAAACAACATGTTCGAAAAACATTAATTTGTAACCAATCTTCATGAGCAAGGGTTCGAGGAGCCGTTAGAATACGTCAGATAACCAATGTTTTAAGTATTTACAACTTCTATGATAAATTTGTGTTCCTCGTCTACTCCTTCTCCCTCATGTACTTTTTCTTCAACGAATTTATAATTTTCTCCATCTTATGCTTTACTCTCTGGGGTTGTGTAGTTCATATTCTTCTCTAATGGACATTTATTGGATCTATGTCTGGGTTCTCCACATTGGTAGCAATTGAAAGGGGCCGGTCGAGCAGATAGGTTGGAGTTCTCGGTTTGACATCCACCTCGAGTAATAGGTGGGACTAGATTGATGCCTCTCTTATCAATTTCATTTGGGAGCGTCCTAGAAGGAATGGAATGATTTGGTGGTTGGCCTCAACCAATTGAACGACCTCCTGTGATTGATTGTTGAGTACGGTTGAAGTATGGTCGATTATTCCTTTTCTTTTTCAAAATTTCTTTTGCTTGCACCACTAATAGAAAAGCATCATGCACTTTCAAAATCCGTAGAAGAGCAATCTTATCTCAGATAGATTCATGGAGACCATTACGATAACCAACCACGACATGTTCACCACTTTCTATTAGCGATAAAATTTCTCCGTGTATTTTTGCACATTGTGATCACTTTGTCGGAGATTCTGGAATTCAATGAAAAGAGTATGCTTATAATCTATGGGTAGCAACTTTTCACATAGTATAGTTTTTATCTTCTCCGAAGATGAAATCTGTGTTTTTTCCTTTCCTAATCCATGTCGTTTGTACTTGATCCCACCAAGAAGAAGCAAATCTGCGTAATCCTATAGTGATGAGTTTCACCTTCTTGATTTCTAGAAGATCTTTTCAATCGAAGAATTTTTCGACTGAACTTACCCAATTTAGGAAAACCTCTGGATGAAGATCCCCATGGTATTCAGAGAAATTCAATTTAATACCATAGTCATTCCTTCATTCTCTAGCGTGGTTATTCTCCTGCCTTCAAAATTTCAATAATCCAGCTCATCGCATGGAGCACGGAGATGGTTAGGGTCTCCTGAAGAAGTTTCTGCATCATCCAGATCATCATTATCATCGTGATCTAAAAGTACTTGCCTCTCTTGTAGTCGCGTCAACTTGTCAATTTCTACTATGAGCTATCCGTTTTGATTTTTGGAAAGCTGCTTGCCATGGTGGATTCTCGACTCCTTGTGAGTTGTTTCTTGCCCTGTCACCGTGTGCTCTAATGCAATCACAAAAATCTGCAATTATTAGTAGTCCCCAATAATATAAGAACAGATGATAAGAGACAAAATTCTGAAGAGATGAGGAAGAAAGAGAATCCACTTTTGTAGATCATGCCCAATGAAGTGTTCTCCCTGGCCTGTTGAGAAAAACGAGAATTTTATTTTATTTTTTCTTAATAAAAATATTATCTTTCACACAATGACTCGTACGAGCTTCTTGTATATTATCAGAAAATTCCTAGTAGAACAAAATTCCAATTGAAGCTAGTCTCCTAGTCAAACAGGAAGATTCCTACTTTAAAAAATAAATAAATAAATAGAATACTAAAGATAAAAAGGACTACTAGCAATGAACTCTAAATCCTCAAAACAAAAAAAACAAAAAAAAAACTCTTATTAGCCAATTAGATTTGCGTGCAAAAAAAAAAAGAGTTTCTTCAAATGTGCATGGTAAGATGAGACATGTTAGATGTAACATAAAATACGTGACACTTAGTTATCGTTACAAAATTAAAGAGAGCTTCTATTGGCACCCTGAATTTTACTTATTACACTCCTATATCTTAAATTATTTATCACACCCCAATTAATGATTAGAACACTTTCTTCAAACTTTAGAAAGATTTGGCTCAAATAATGATCTCAACATTACAAAACATTATAACACGTGTTGAAACAATTTCAATAGTTGTTTACATTTATTTTTAGGCTCATAAAAAATTTTAAACCCAAGAAACTATAAATTTAGCAAAACAATTGAGCAAGCTTCTATTAACATCCCAACTTTTAGTAATTACCCCCTATAGGGTAGAAATATGGTGATGCCTTGATAGACTCTACTCTACTGATTCGAAATTGCTCCCTCATCCCTCCCGTGAACATCGATGTAGTACCTGTCAAGAATTCTCTGACACTCAAATTAGAGTTGTAGAAAAACAATAATCTTAATAATTATCTCTCTTCTCGATCAGCCAAAAAGATCCTCTAGCCTCATTTCATTCCTCAATTTATAGATCCCTTCTTTGAATCAAGGTTTCCCCTTCCATCGGGATGTGATCCCGGAGAATCTCCTAATTATCAAAATCCTAAACGGAATTGGGATCTTTAAAATTGAGTCCACGATTCTAAGGAAATCTCCTCCGAGATTCCTGGACGTGACACACGTAAGTCAGGATTACGGAAATACTCAGACCAAGCTTGCGTTGTTAGGTAGGCCAGGTTTTTACTAATGCTACCCTGCCCTACCAACCAGGTCAAACGCCTCTATCTTGGTCTATCATGCTGTTGGCCAGTACTGGGAATGCTGACTTACACTTAGTACCACATAATCAGTTTAGACACGTGTACGGTTTGGATATCTAACCATTATTATCCTCTACCCCTGCCCCCCCCCCCCCCCATTCAATTATTTTCTTTATTTTTAATTGGGGTGTAATAAGTAAAAGTGTGGGTGCCAATAGGATCTCTTAAATTAAAGGTAAATATTATTATAAAAATAAGAAATGGAGTTCAATAAAAGTCATTTATCAATGTACAATCATTTCATTACAATAGCGACTTGAATGAAACATCAATAATTGAGGAATCCCACTTGAGTTGGAATTTTGAAAAATGTTCATTAAATTTTAGAAGGAAGTCTTGATAGATAGAAATCCTACTAGAAGAAGAATTTCAGGCCCTCAATGAAACATCAATAATTGAGGAATCCCACTTGAGTTGGAATTTTGAAAAATGTTCATTAAATTTTAGAAGGAAGTCTTGATAGATAGAAATCCTACTAGAAGAAGAATTTCAGGCCCTCTCCTCTGGTCTATTTAACTATACGACACCACTATTACAAAGAGTAGAAAATTGTAGAACATTAAAGAATATATTAGTCTAGATGAAGTGATCTCCATCAATCACACTAAAATCCTTGTCGCTTAGAGAGATAAAGAGAAAGAGAGTAGAAGATGAGTCTAGAATCAAAGAAGAAAGGAATGGTGAATAAAGCCTACACACAACATTGGGATATTGAACATTATTCTAAAGGTCTTTTATTGTTTGGCTAATTGATTCAATGGCCCAAGGTAGGCCTCTTTCAACTTTAGATGTAGGTTTGTACATGTGGGTATCAGAGGGTCAGAGGGTAGGTTTAAAAGCATATATATCTTGGAATTTAATAGCATGTTAATCCTTTAATGATTTATCTTTTATTATTGCGCCATGCAATATTAGTTGGGTTTTAATTCTTAATCGATCGTTTTAAATTTAAGATCGATCAGGTTTTTCCCCAAATTATTTTAAATTTCAACTAGATTGGTTTTTCCTCATATCGTTACAGATTCCAGATTGACTGAGATATTTCCCAAATCGTTTTAAGTTTCAGTTTAGCCAAGGATTTTATCAAAATCGATTTAATTTTTATATTTTATCGGGTTCCTCAAAATCAATTATTCTTTCAGTTTTCTCAGTTTCCCACTAATCGTCTTAATTTAGGTTCGACCGGTTTTCCCCCATCCGATTAAAATTTTAGATCTATCAATTTCCCCAAATCGTTTATAAATTCAAGTTGAATCGATTTTTCCCAATCGCTTATAGATTTCAAGTTGGTCTTTCCCCAAACCATTTATAAATTAAAGTTCAATCGACTTTTCCCAATCGTTTATAAATTTCGGTTCAGTTGGTTTTTCCAATCTTTTGTAAATTTCAGTTTGTTCAGTCCTACCCAACCGATTAAAATTTCAGGTTAATTGGGTTTTCCTCAAACCAATTTAAACTTCAGTTCTTTTGCAATTTTTCCCAAAATTGATTTAAATTACAGGTCTATCGGTTTTTCCAACAGATTTTAAGTTCAGTTTTAAATTGTATTTTCTTATTGATAAAATATATCTTGATTTTCCTGGTTATTTAGAATTGAAAATCAATAAAATCATGAAATTCTTTGGCTTTGAAAATTATGTTACTCATGTCGATTGAATCTGATAATTGTGAATTTTTGGCATGATGTATTTTTTAAGAGGGTTGCTATTGCCCAACCAATTTTACAGAGTTTGTGCAATTATTTATATCGGAATTGGTGTGGCATTAGTAAGAGTTGGTGTGACAATAGCAACTCTTGTTTTTAATATCTAATTGAAATTATCGAATAATGACCATTTAATTGTGAATGCATGCCTAATGTTATAGAATTTAGTCATTAAGATATTTTATAATTCTAACTCTTGCCCGTATTTTTTTTTCAAGATATTTTAAAATTTTAAAATTGTCTCAAATTCTCCCTGGTTAATTAAAATATGTTAGAGAAAAATTGAATTTCTCTTCTCTTCCCTTCTCTTTTTCTTTTTTTTTTTGAAAGAGTTTCTTTTTTTCTCTACTTCTCGCAATCCAAACATATAGGCCTCCAATGACGTCGAAAAGTAAAATTTTCAAAATAAAAGCAATGCAGCTGAGGTACAGAGATGGAAATGACAACTCCATGTCATCCACATGTTAAGTCATAAAGCTGTTGTTGTTGAATTTGAGAGGATGTATTTGTTTTGTAGTGCATTGTTTCGTAGCTTGTGGTTTAAATTATTCATTGTTCATTGTTTCTGAATTTACTTAGATGATGTCAAATTGATTTCTAACCACCTCCATATCAAATTAGAAAATGAACTTTATACATATATGATACCCTATGTGGGAATATTAATGTTCAAGGTCTCATGGAGAAGTTAGTATTGTCCAACATTTTTTTTTTTTAAATAATGCTTCTAATCATTATCTTTTAATAAAAATAAATAAGGATATGATAGTCTTTTATATAATAAATGTTTATTTGCATTGATTGCTAAATCATTTATTACAACAAGACATTTAATTCTAAAGATTAAATGCCTTTGTCATTTATTATAAAAGAGACATATATTTATTATATAAAAAGATTAATAAACCATTATCTTTTTCACTGAATAACAAAATAAATAGTCATATTATTAAGGAAAAAAAGGTGTTTAAGATTGCTAACGTTCCCGTGAGACCTTGGACGATAGCATTCCCCTATATATATATATATAGGGTAGCATTCAGTTGTCAAATTCCTAATCAAAGTGTTTTGTCTTAAATGGGTTAAAAGTTTTAAAATTGACAAATTATTTATGAGGATGATCTCTCTAGTGAGGGGATCATCCATACAAAAAATCAGTCAATTTGGAAACTTCTAACTTTTGATAGAGTTATAAGTTTTGGAATGGACTAATTTTTTGTGAGGATGATCTCCTCACTATACCTATATATATAGAGAGAGGTAACATTTGGTTGCCAAAGTGGTTTGTCTTATATGGGCTAAAAGTTTTTGAATGGGCTGATTTTGGTGAGCATGGTCTTTATGGTAAGGAGATCGTCCACGCAAATAATCTGCTAATTCAGAAACATTTTACACTAGTTTATAAGTTGAAGAATTGTGAACCGTCAATTTTTATTGTTAGTTTATAAACCACTTTTGATGGGGTTAGAAATTTAGAATTGGCTAATTTTTGTAATGATGATTTTTATGGTAAGGAGATCATCCTCACAAAAAATCAATCAATTGTGAAACATCTTACCCGAGTTTATAAGTTGAAGAATCGTGAACCGTCAACTTTTACCATTAATTTATAAACCACTTTTCACAGGGTAAGAAGTTTTAGAATGGGTTGATTTTTTTGTGAAGATGATCTTCTTACAAAAAATTATTCCAATCTAAAACTTTTAATCCACATAAGACAAAACTTTGGCTATTAAACTCTACCCTATATATATACACTAGAGTTCATATGTGCCTACGACACAGGCATCATTTCTCAAGTAATGGGGTAAAAGTAAAAAAAATATGTTGGAGGGATATTATCATTAAAAAAAATTGAGATTAAATGAGTAAAAAGATGAAAAATAAGAAAGTAAATTAAAGGGTAAACAAGAAAATATAGTGAAGTTAAGGGAGGTTGAGAATAAATGAAATAAAGTGGATCCTAATAAATTATAATTTGATAGAAGGGGTATTATTAAAAAAATGAGATGGATAAGATAAGAGATAAAAAATATTAAAGTAAATAAAAGAGGTAAAAGAGAAAATATTTTGAAGTTAGAGAATGAGGATTCCTCTTTCAGATTAAGATGGTAAAAGAACGAAAAGAAATAGAGTTGGAAAGATATTATTTAAAAAATGAGATTAAGGGATAAATAATAAAAATTAATAAAGTGAATTAAAGGGATAAAAGGGAAAATATAGAAAAATTAGAGGTATTGAAGAATAAAAGAAATAAAGTGAATCCCATGACACAATAGTTTGATGAGATGTTTAACCCACAAAACTGTAAATAATGGGACATTTGCGTATATATATACATAACAACTTTGACCTGAGTAAGATGTGGTAGAGGGTCCTATTCCTATAAAAAAGGCCGGCATATGCGGCGCTCTATAGTTCAGATTAAGCTATAAATTATTCAGTTGTTCTCGACTCGCAACAAATCTTATCTATTCATTGGTAGGGCATGGCTTCTTCTCGTTCCATCAGCTGATAGTAGTATATGTATATAGGGCCAGGATCTATGTATACATATATCTACTCATATATCTACAACATGTTTTTCTCCTATGTGGGTTAAAAGTTTTGGATTGAGCTGACTTTTGGTGAGGATGATCTCTATGAAGAGGAGATCATCCTCACCAAAAATCAGCTAATTCTAAAATTTTTAACCCCCAAATTTATCACTTGAAGAATTATAGACCGTCCTTTTTTTGTAAACTACTTTTGATGAGGTTAAAAGTTTCAGATTGAGCTGATTTTTGGTGAGGATGATCTCCTCATCATAGAGATCATCCTCACCAAAAATCAGCTCAATCTGAAACTTTTAGCCCACATAAGACAAAACACGTTGTATATACATATGAGTAGATATATGTGTACACGGATCCTCGTCCATATATATATGAAATTAAAGGGTCAAGATCCAATGTTCTATCCAATGTGGGTTAGAAGTTTTGGAATAGTTGATTTTTGGTGAGGATAATCTCTCAACAAAAAATGGGCAGTCCACAATTCTTCAACATTTTATAGTGGTTTAAAACACTATCGAATGCTATTGGATCTAATAAAATGGATGGCATATGGATGGAGTAAAAATACTAAAAATGTTGAATCAATACGCCTGAATGGTTAACCTATGCATATTGAGTCAGGATTAGGGAAATTATAGAAAACAGTGTAACAAATAAGATCTATAATGTTACTATCATAGTTAATAAATTCTCCAATGTTTCAGATATTAAATCAATAAATAAGAAAAAAAGAAAAAAGACCATTACAACCTCAAACCCCATTTGATCAAACTCTAGGTTGAGATGGGAAGAATATCATAAGTTTTCTTGACAAGAAAAAATAAGATAAAATTTGAAATTTATAATAACAAAACGTAAGCTAATATAACTAAACATAGTTAACACATGAAATGGTAATTAATTTAGAAAATCAAATTAAAAGCAACATTCCACTTAGAATGTTTCCGAGTCGACTCATCCTAGTTTTTAAATATAGGTTCATACATTTGTTTAATTTTTAGTCTCTCTACACTTCTTCATACTCAACACTGTACTAATAAATTCATCAAATTGTCTTGCAGAAGAACCCTTGAAACCTTCATCATCTTCTTTAATTGCATCCTTAATCATCTCCTTAACTTGACAAGCCTTTTTCCTCATGTCCTCACCTTTCTTAGTCCCACCCATGACCAATTCAATCACTCTCACTATCTCTTCATGTTTGATCTCACAAACATTTCCTCTAGCAATCTCAACACAAACGCTCACCTCTTCCTCTAGTAATTTCGAATTGTAATATTGGTCTGCTGACAATGGCCACCCTATGATCGGGATGCCGTGACTCAGACTCTCCAAGATCGAATTCCAACCGCAATGACTCAGAAACGCAGAGGTAGAATTGTGTGACAAAATTTCCAATTGCGGTGCCCATTTTCGTAATAAAATCCCTCTATTCTTCTCTTTGATTCGATCGTCAAATCCTTCTGGAAGCCATTCTGATCTAAAATTCTCATTGATATCGAACCCAACTGGAGGTCTGATGACCCAAATGAATTTCTTCTCGCTAGCCTCCAACCCGATCGCTAATTCCATCATTTGTGAGCTAGATATGGTGTTTTGTGAACCAAAACACACAAATAAAACCGAAGACGGGAATTGGGTGTTGAGCCAATTGATGCAGTGGTCGGGCTCAGTATTTTTGTTGTTTGTTATGGGAAATCGAGTTGGCCCAATAGACCAAACTGGCCGACCACCAGTTTTTCCTTTGAAATATGTCAACCCGGTATGATCAAGTTCTTCTATGGTGTTAATTAACATTCCATCTGACTTGAAACATAGAGGGAGCTCTCTTTGGAGGTAGAGAGACCAAGAATCGGAACCATCAGCGTTCTTGAGATGCGAAGAGAGTTGAGATTGATGAATTTTCGAAACATAAGGAAAATCAGGAAGAGAGAAATAATCCAAATTCGTTGCACGATGAGGAAGATTGATCCAAAGAGAGAAGTACATCGCCATACCGTAAGCACCACCCGTATTGAAGATTGAATGAAAAATGTTTAAACGATTGGCGATTTCGACGGTCCATCCAAATAACATGTCAGATATGATGCAGAGAGGAGGGTGACCTTGATTTTGATTGGTGATCTTAATGATTAGTTGCTCAAAGGAAGGTTTAAGAGATTTGGAGGCGTGAAGGAGGTGTGAGATGAGAGGAAAAGGAAGGACATTTGTGTTCTCTGAGTTGGGTGGGAGATTGTGATCTGAACTACAGAAGGGAAGCTCAATGAGGCGTATGGAGGTGTTGGTAGGGAGAGATGTATGGAGTTTGGTAATGTTTTGAGGAGTGTTGACAAAGATGATTGTGTAGTTGGTTTTCTGTTCTAATTGAAGAGCTAAAGCTAAGAATGGTCTTATGTGACCTTGAGCCATGAAAGGAAACATCACCACCACATTTTCTTCTTCTTCAGCCATGTAGAGAGAGAGAGAGAGAGAGAGAGAGAGAGAGAGAGAGTTTCTTTTTCAAAATGTTTCAGTTTTAAGCTAAGAACGAAATCGTTTTAAGTTTCAGTTTGGTCAAGGGTTTTATCAAAATCGATTTAATTTTTAAAATTTTATCGGGTTTCTCAAAATCGAATATTCTTTCAGTTTTCTCAGTTTCCCACAAATCGTCTTAATTTAGGTTCGACCGGTTTTCCCCCATCCGATTAAAATTTAGATCTACCGGTTTTCCACAAACCTTTTATAAATTCAAGTTGAATCGATTTTTCCCAATCGCTTATAGATTTTAAGCTGGTCTTTTACCAAACCGTTTATAAATTAAAGTTCAATCGGTCGTTTATAAATTTCATTTCAATCGATTATAAACTTCAAGTTCAATCGGTTTTACCAATCTTTTGTAAATTTCAGTTTGATCAGTCCTACCAAACCGATTAAAATTTCAGGTTAATTGGGTTTTTCTCAAACCGATTTAAATTTCAGTTCTTTTGCGGTTTTTCCCAAAAGTGATTTAAATTACAGTTCGATCAATTTTTCTAACATATTTTAAGTTCAGTTTTAAATTATATTTTCTTATTGATTTAATATTTCTTGATTCTCCTGATTATTGATTTGTGGTCAATTACTGTTTAGAATTGAAAATCAATAAAATCATGAAATTATTTGGCTATTGTTGTGAATGAAAAGAAAAATTGATAATTCAAGCCAAAATATCAAGGAATTCTATCATTATTTTGAAAATTATGTTACTTATGTCAATTGAATCTCATAATTGTGAATTTTTGGCATGATGCACTTTTTAAGAGAGTTGCTATTGCCACACCAATTTTACTTACGCCACACAAACTTTGTGCAATTATTTATACTAGAATTGGTGTGGCATTAGTAAAAATTGGTGTTATAATAGTAGCTCTTGTTTTTTTAAAATCTACTGGAAATTATGGAATATGACCATTTAATTGTGATTGCATGCCTAATATTATAGAATTTAGTCATTAGGATATTTTATAATTCTAATTTTAAAATTTTAAAGTTGTCTCAAATTCTCTCTTGTCAATTAAAATATGATGGAGAGAAATTGAATTTGTCTTTCTCTTTTCATTTTTTAAAGAATTTCTTTTTTCTCTACTTCTCTCAATCCAAACATATAAGCCTCCAATGACGTCGAACACTAAAAATTTTCAAATAAAAATAGTGTAGCTATGTTACAGTGATGGAATTGACAATTGTTCGTTTCCATGTGATCCGTGTGTTAAGTCATAACGCTGTTGTTGCTAAAGTTGAGAGGATGTATTTGTTTTTTAGTGCATTTTTTGGTAGCTTGCTCTTTAAATTATTCATTGTTCATTGTTTTTGAATTTACGTGGATGATACAAAATTGATCCATAACCTCCTCCATATCAAATTAAAAAATGAATCTTATATATATATAATATCCCATGTGAGATTGATAATGTTCAAGACCTCATGAGAGCATTAGTATTGTTCAACACTTTTTTTTTTTTCAATAATACCTCCAATCATTGTTTTTTAGTGAAAATAAATAAGAATATAATGGTCTTTTACACAATAAATATTTATTTGTATTGATTGTCAAATCATTTATTACAACAAGACATTTAATTCTAAAGATTAAATGCCCTTATCATTTATTATGAAAGAGACGCATATTAATTAAATAAGTAAGTATTTATTATATAAAAAGATTAATATATCCTTGTCTTTTTTCACTAAATGATAAAATGGAGTCATATTATTAAGGAAAAAAAAGTGTTGGAGATTACTAATGCCCCGTGACGCCTTGGATATTAGCATTCTCCTATATATATATATATATAAGATACATTTGATTGTCAAATTCCGAGTCAAAGTGTTTTGTCTTATAAGGGCTAAAAGTTTTGGAATAGATTCATTATTTGTGAGGATGATCTCCATGGTGATGAGATCAGCCATACAAAAAATCAGTCAATTTTAAAACTTCTAACCTCAGTTTATAAGTTGAAGAATCATGGACCATTAGTTTGTCAATCACTTTTGATGAGCTTAAAAGTTTTGAAATTGACTGATTTTTTTAGAGGAAGATCTTCTCACCATACTAATATGTATATTGGTAGGTAGCATTCGGTTGCCAAAGTGTTTTGTCTGATATAGGCTAAAAGTTTTGGAATTGACTGATTATTTGTGAGGATGATCTCTATAGTTAGGAGATCATCCATACAAAAAATCAGTCAATTTAAAAACATCTAACATCAGTTTATAAGTTGAAGAATCGTGGACTACTAGTTTGTAAATTACTTTTGTTGAGGTGAAAAGCTTAAGAATGGATTGATTTTTTGTAAGGATAATCCCCTCATCATACCTATATATATAGGTAGGTGGGTAGCATTCAGTTGCCAAAGTCCTAGCCAAAGTGGTTTGTCCTATATGGGCTAAAAGTTTTGGAATGGACTGAATTTTGTGCGGAGGATCTCTATAGTAAGGAGATCATCCTCACAAAAAACCAGCCAATTTTGAAACATCTTACCCCAGTTTATAAGTTGAAGAATCGTAAACTGTCAACTTTTACCATTAGTTTATAAACCACTTTTGATGGGGTTAGAAGTTTAAAATTGGTTGATTTTTGTGAAGATGGTCTCTATAATAAGGAGATCATCTTCACAAAAAGTTAACTAATTCTGAAACATCTTACCCAAATTTATAAGTTGAAGAATCTTGAACTGTCAACTTTTACCATTAATTAATAAACCACTTTTGATGGGGTTAGAAGTTTCAGAATGGGTTGATATATATATACTAGAGTTCACTTGTGCCTACGATACGGGCATCCTCTCTCGAGTTAAAGGGGTAAAACTAAAAAAAATTAAGTTGGAAGGATATTATTATAAAAAAAAAAATTGAGATTCAAGAAGTAAAAAGATTAAAAATAAGAAAATAAATTAAAAGGTAAAAGAGAAAATATAGTGAAGTCAAGGGAGGTGAAAAATAAATAAAACAAAGTGGGTCTCAATAAACTATAACTTGATGGCAGGGGTATTATTTAAAAAAATGATATGGATAGGATAAGAAGAACAAGATTACAATTTTTCTCTGCCTCTCGTATATCTCTCTCACCTCATTAGGGTTTCATCTCTTTTCCTTTATATACTTAGAGTTACGTAAAGGGTAAACGGGTCAGATCCAATTAAACGGGTTATACGAGTTGTTAGCAGATCATTAAAATATCTAAGATTAATTCAAGAAAACTCTTTATATACAAGAATAGAAGACATAACCCAACAAATCTCCACCTTGGCTTCAATTCCCAAAAAAAAAAAAAAGATGTTTTCAGCGTGCCCCACTAGAGCCTCAAGAACTACAAACACCTATAAATTCCAGGTTGCCCCTAAACTTGATACTTGGGATGACCTTAGTCATTAAATCTGTTGGATTATATGTTGTATCAATGTTTTTCACTACAATAGCACCTTGAACAACTACATCTCGAATGAAATGTAATTCAACATCAATATGCTTGGTCCTCTCATAATACATCAGATTTTTAATCAGATGTATGACACTCTGGCTGTCAAAAAATACTGTAGTAACACCTTGATCCAAACCCAAATCAGTAACCAAGCCTTGCAATCATATTGCCTCTTTCACTGTCTTTATAGTTGCCATATACTCAACCTCTATAGTAGACAATGCGACTGTTGATGGCAAAGGTTCCTTCCAACTAATGATACTACCGCAAAGAGTGAAAACGTAACTCGTCAAAAATTTCATCCTATCTAGATCACCAGCATAATCAGAATCAACATACCCAACAACACTCTTAGAAGTGTTACGGCTTCTATCATATAACAAACCAACTACTACAATTCCCTTTAAGTACTTCAGTATCCATTTGACTGCTTGCCAATAGATCTTCCCATGTTCTTTGTATCTACTGACTACATTAACCACATGTGAAATATTAGGCCCAGTACAAATCTTGGCATACATAAGACTGCCAACAACACTAGCATAAGGAACATGAGACATGTGTTCAACCTCCTCCTCTCTCTACAGGGACATCTGAGATGAGAGTCTAAAATAAGATGTTAAAGGAGTACTCACTGACTTAGATTCTTACATCCCAAAGTGATCCAACACCTTATCAATGTATTTCCTTTGTGATACATACAATTTACCTACTCTTCTATCTGTATGAATTTCCATACCTAAAATCTTATTTGCAGCCCCTAAGTCTTTTATCTTAAATTCACTATTGAGTTGAGTCTCCAACCTCCTAATCTCAGATATATCTATGCATGCAATCAACATCTTATCTATACATAATAGTAAGTACATAAATGAACCATCTATGAGCTTCCGATGATAAACACAATTGTCGTACTTACTCCTGGTATAGTCATTTCCTATTATAAAAGTTTCAAACCTCTTATACCACTGTCTAGGAGACTATTTTAGGTCATATAAAGATTTTTTCAGCAAGCACACGTGATCTTCCTTCCACTGAATAATTAATCCCTTTAGTTAATAAATATAAATTTGTTCTTTTAACTTACTACGTAGAAAAGTAGTCTTTAAATCAAGTTGTTCAAGCTCTAAATTATATAAGGCAACCATGGCTAGGAGCACCTTGATAGAAGTATGTTTCACCATAGGTGGAAAACCTCGGTGTAAACTACACCTTCCTACTGCATATACCCCTTCGCCACTGTGGCGCCCCGCTGAACACTAACACAAATCCCCATGTCAGATCTCGAGGTACTAGGTGGCACCTCGAAATTTCGGCATGGTCTCTTCTATTTATGTTAGCATTCCAAGGCGTTCAACCTGCACCTGATAAACGATATACAATCCTGCATACATATACAAAATATAATACTAGTGGAAGCTTATACACGTCTAATAACGTACGAAAGATCAGAGTGCGGAAGAATAACCAGAATACAGGATTATACAAAATTCCTCACTCTAACAGAAATCCTAACGCTCAGAACAATATATATAATACTCTCGGATAAATCGACACCACTAGGGGTAATAACCCCAATACTCACCAAGTGACGAACTCTGACTGTTTATCTGACCTACCAGATGATTCTCACTCATGCTCTATACCTGCCTCGCAAGCTTCATATCTGAAACTAAAAAATGGAGAAGGAAAGGGTGAGTAACAATGGTTACCCAGTAAGGAAGAACACAATTTCTGCTAATAACCCCTCCTAACATGAACGAATAAACATACTGGATCATTTTAAAATATATAAAATTTTACAAAAGAAACTACGATTAACTGGTGCATATAGCCAGGGATGAGTAACTAAACATTTTAAAACTCACATTACATCAATTAACAGTACTCACTATAACATTCTCTTTTTATACAAATCCAATTGATCAAATGGAAACATTAAACATGGATTTCATTTTATATATCAAAATAAGCAACAGATACATAATACACAATGGTGGAGTATTGGAATTATAGTGTTGGGATTCACGACTGGATCGCTCCCAGTCAGGACATGATGTTACAATTTCTCTCTGACTTTTAGTTCCTGATTTTGTGGCCGGTCGCTGCACTTACCACACTTGGTTGACCATTTATTCGGCTCAGGCTGGCCGTTTGACGTGACCGTAAGTAATGGGTCTCTTTTCGATGTGTCAGAACGTTCGACTACTATAGATTGTTAGTGATCACTGACCAATCACCTTCGTCTATGCCTATCAGGCGTGCATGTGATTCCCAAATATACAAACCATTCGTATACGACCACCTTTATATTACAAATTCACTGGTAAAGATAAAGAAGAATATCCCGGATTCCAGTTGTGACTCCACTCTCATACGCGTCCCATACCACGTATAAGTTTGGTGGTCTCTACCGTACATCCCAGGATAGTACATCACTCCGGATGATATGACGCACTATCCCTTCAAGCATTCACAAACTCTTTAACAGCTTACAAAATAGCTACATATATATGTTATTTTCATTTGAAAACAAAAGAGAAATTAACAATACAAGGTTGGGAATGGATATCCAGTTTCCTACCATGCAAGTGTGGCCACCCGGCCTAAAATAAATAACATAACGGAAACGTAAACAGCGCCTCGCGCTAACAGAAAAGAAATAAACATGCAACCAATAATATTATCCATGGATATCTGTTCACCAACCTACATACAACACAACAACGTAAAATGCAGACATCACCCCTCGGGTGTGACTCTGACATTTTACCGTTTCATACCATTTTTCCCTCTTTCCGATTTTTACACTTTTCAATCTCTTCAATAAAACATATATTTTCTGATATTCATCAACTCAATACGAGTTCATTGAATATTAAATCACATTTTCCAACTAAAGAATTTATTTTTATCAATAATATTGAAAAAGAATACAAATTTTATATCCAAACGGGGTCCGAGCAGTGCACAAGACCCAATTTATGGAAATAACCCGTTAAAATATCCTACCCACGTATAATTTGTTAAAAATACAATTAAACATTTCGAACATGCAATTTCTGGCGTGAATTTTTGAAATAACAAAAGAATTCTATATTTCGGAAATACATCCAAATTTTTTTCGATAAAATCCTAAATGCAATTTTAACAATCTACGATTATTAATAGAAATTGAGAGTTCCTTACAATCTCCAGGCAAAAGGATCGAGGCGTGTGTGCGGAAATCGATGCGATCGGCACTGAAATCGAGACGGACCGAACTTCGAAGCGGCTGATTTTTTAAATCGATCTGGTGTTTCAAAAATCTCGATGTGCTCGTCTCTTCTCCCTTCTACGGCGAAAGACGGTTTGACCCCGAAACCGATGAAAATCGAAGTCGAAGTTACGAAATCTCCGTATAAAAATACGGCTGATTTTTGACTATACGGGGTGAAAAAGACGAGAAAACGGAAGGAATTTGGGTGGGTTATGTAGAGAATGAGGCTGCGGACATTTCTCCCTTCTGCGTCGGAAGACGGTTTGACCCCGAAACGGACGAAATCTGATGTCAAAATTTCAAAGTTTCCGTATCCAAATACAGCTGATTTTTGACGATATTGGATGAAATAGAAAGTGAAACGAAGAAAGGTTCGGTGGGTTTTGTAGAGAACGCAGCTGCGGATCTTTTTCCCTTCTACGGCGATCATCGACGGCGAACCGTTTGCGAAGGATCTGAGGTAGAACATTAGTGGAAAAAAAAAAAAAAAAAAATTTTCGCACGGCTGTATTGACGAGTTGGGGAAGATGACATATAAAAAAATTTTAAATATTATTTATATTAAATTTGGGACGAATTCGGCATTTTATCAATTGTTTTGATCGAAGATAACTTGATCATCCGGACTCCAAAACTGACGAATGAATACTCTATTTCACCTAATTTTTCATTCCGGATCTAATGGTATAGTCAATTTCTACAAATTTTACCTCTAAAAAAAATTTACATTTTTGGCCTGAGGTGACCCCTAAACTTGATGTCGTTTTCGTTTTTGGCGATAATTCGACTTTCTGATCTCCAAAAATGACAAATAAATAGTCTATGTTGAATAATTTTTCGTTATGAACCCAATGGTATGATCGAATTTTAAAAATTATTCCTCTAACAAAAAGTCACTGTTTTTGGCCTGGCCCGATTCGGTAATCGAGGATTTTGCAATTTTTATATTCGGACTTACATTTGAGCGTGCTTACAGGCTAAACTATGTTTTTCGATCATTTTGAATCTAATGGTGAGGTCAGATTCCATTAAAAATGATCAAAAATATCCTAAAGTTTTACCCCTAAATCCCACTTTCAAGATTTTCTTAAAATTCCACTATTTATTTTTTTCCTCGAGATACAAATTAAAAATTCGGGGTGTTACAGCCACCAATCGTGTTTTGGATCTAGCATCTTCAACACCTGGAATTCCTTTTTTTTCCTTGAAGATCCATTTGCATCCCACAATCTTCTAACCCTTTAACTTCTCAACAATTTCCTATGTTTGGTTCTTGTGAAGAGACTCAATCTCCTCACTCATAATAAAAAAAAAACATTGTGTTAACTCCTCATATGTGATAGCCTTCTGATAGGTACATGACTCCTCATCATCCATAGTCTATGCCATACTAAGTGCATAAACCACCAAATCTACATGAGAAAATCTTTGAGGTGGTCTAACCTACCTCCTTTGTCTGTCTTTAGCCAAGCTGTATTGTTCTAACTGAACATCATTCATGATAGTAGGATCCTGTCTTGTTTTCTTCATCCTCTTGATCTAAATCATCCATAGCATTGTTTTCCAAAACAAAAGTCTGTGGCTCTATTTGTTTAATGACATTATGAGGTCTTTCAGTATCGAATACCTCATTCATACTAAATATGGCAGATTCATCGAATGTCACATCCTTATTGATAAGAAAAAATTTCCCTATCATATCTGGGAACCACAATATGTAACCTTGCACCCCAGCATAATATCTAAGAAATTTGCATTTATTTGCCCTTGATTCATATTTACCATCATTTACATGAGCAAATGTAGAATACCCAAATATCTTCAAGCAAGAATATGTGACAAGAGACCTCGACCACACCTCTTCTAGAGTTTTGAACTCAATAACACTATTAGGAGACCTGTTTACCAGATAACAAGCTATGTTAACAACTTCAACCCAAAACTACTTTGACAAGCCAGAATTTGATTATATGTACCATTCCCTTTCCAATATTCATGTTCATTCATTTTACAACCCCATTCTATTGTGGTGTCTTCCATACTATGTGATACCGTACAATACCCTCATTTTTACAAAACTCACCAGTACAAAATTCCAAACCGTTATCAGTCCTCAATTTATTGATCTGTTTTCGAGTTTGTTTTTCTACCAGTGTCTTCCATTGCTTGAATTTAACAAAAACTTCATCTTTGCTCTTCAAAATAAATATCTCGACTTTCCTCAAAAAATCATCAATGAACGTCAATATGTATTTACCTTCACCATGTGATACAACCGGAAATGGATCCCATAAATCAGAATGAATATAATCTACAATACCCTTAGTTCTGTGAATACCCGTACTGAACTTTACTCTGCATTGCTTCCTAAAAACATAATGCTCACAAAAGTTCAACTTTTCAATTTTCTCCCCATCAAGCAAACCTTATTTGCTCAAGACTGTCATCAATCTCTCGCTCATATGCCCGAGGTGCATATGCCACAATCTAGTAGTGTCTAAATCTACTGTTGATATTGACATCGTACCTATAATTGTCTATCCTTGTAATGTGTACAACCAATTCTTCTTCAAACCTTTCTTACTACAATAACACCATTAGAGACCCGAATAACTCCACCCCCTGTCTTGTAACAATAGTCATTTTAGTTCAACATATCCAAGGAAATTAGATTTTTCTTTAATTTTGGAACATGCCTAACATCTAATAATGTCCTCACAATACCATCAAACATCTTTACCCGAACTGTGCATATCCCAACTACCTTACAAGCAACATTGTTTCCGATAAGAACTTCACCCCTATCAATAGGCCAATAGGTTGTGAACCAGTCCTTATTGGGATATATATGATAGGTGCACGCCAAATCAAGAATCCACTTCTCACCGAAGAAATTAGTAGAAACTGAGAGTATATCACTCTTATCACTATTTCCATCTGCCATTGTTGTATCACCAGCATTATAATTATTACATTTTTTCCCTTCCCTTTATGCTTTAGAAAATTTCTTTTAAAATGTCATTTTTGATAACAATTGAAACATTTTAACTTTCTAGTATTTGATTTTGATCTAAACCGCCCTCTTCTATTATGGTTCCCTTTATGATTTGATCTCCTCCTAACAAACAAACCTTCGCCTGAGTTTTCTATAATTACATCCACCTTCTTCTTTAATTTCTTAGAATTTCAAGCAGATTTAATCTCCTTAACCAAAATAGTAGTTTTACCATACATTAAGGTGTTAATGAAATTCTCATACGAGGGTGGTATAAAATAAACCAAAAGTATGGTTCGATTTTCTTCATCAATTTTAACACCAACATTCTTTAAATCCAAAAGACTACTATTATATTCATCAAGATGATCAGCAATATAAGTATCTTCTCGTATCCGCAAGGTGTAAAATCAATTCTTTAAATACCACGAATTTGTGAGAGATTTTGTCATGTATCGAGTTTTCAATTTTTCCATAGTAGACCTCTCTGTCTTAATCAGCGATCCCTCATAGGACTTCATTCCCCAAAGACAACTGAATCATACTATGTACATTTTCCATGATCTCCTCTTTTTTATCTGATTTCAATGATTCAAGCAAATTATTGCTACCCAATAATGCCTTTGATAAACCTTGCTGAACAAGCAAACCTTTCATCCGAACTCGCCAAAGATTAAAATCATTCCTTCCATGAAAATTCTTATTATACTTCGCAACCATAGCTTTAATACTAGTTTGTTAGAAAAAATCCTCAGATCCGAAGTATAAATTAACAAAAATACAAATAATATCACAAGACACAAGATATACATAGTTCGGTCAAAGCATCGACCTACGTCCATGGGGAAAAAATGACGATTTCACTATAATAACCAAAGAAGAAAAGGGTTATAATTTCTCTCAACTCATTAGTGTTTCATCTCTTATCCTTTATATACTTAGGGTTACAAAGAGGGTAAATGGGTCGTTAACAAATCATCAAAAGATCCGAGTTGAATTCACGACACTTCTTCATATACAATAATAGAAGACATATCCCAACAACATCTGTGTTCTTTGAGTTGGGTGGGAGATTGTGATTTGAACTACATAAGGGAAGCTCAATGAGGCATATGGAGGTGATGTAAAGAGAGATCTATGGAGTTTGGTGATGTTTTGAGGAGTGTTGACAAAGATGATTGTGTAATTGGTTTTCTACTCTAGTTGAAGTGCTAAAGCTAAGAATGGTCTTATGTGACCTTGAGCCATGAAAGGAAACATTACCACCACATTTTCTTTTTTTTCAGCCATGGAGAGAGAGAGAGAGAGAGAGTTATAGAGTTTTCCTTTCCAAAGCTATAAAATAAAAGTTTTGCAAAAAGAGAAACCTATGCGTGCCAATAAAAGTAGTGATGGTCGATGAATTTAGATTTCATTATCATAGTTCTGTCTCTTTCTCATAGAAGATAACGGCTTGAATTCAATGGCTTGTATGGCAAATAGGATATCTGATATCTAGTTATTAGAATGGATAAATTACCATTTTGTGATCCTAATTTATGATTGCTACTAACTATTCATTTTAATCACCAAAACTTGTATTTTTGATATATCAAGAAAATCGGGAAGAGTGATGTAATTTGAATCCGTTTGATGATGAGGAAGATTGATCCAAAGAGAGAACTAAATTTTCATACCATAAGCACCACCCGCATTGAAGATTGAATGAAAAATGTTTAAACGAGTGGCGATTTCGACGGTCCATCCAAAGAACATGTCAAATATGAATCAGAGAGGAGGGTAACCTTGATTTTGATTGGTGATCTTGGGGATTAGTTGTTCAAGGGAAGGTTTAAGAGATTTGGAAGCGTGAAGGAAGTGTGAGATGAGAGGGTAAGGAAGGACATCTGTGTTCTCTGAATTGGGTGGGAGATTGTGATCTGAACTACGTAAGGGAAGCTCAATGAGGCATATGAAGGTGTTGGTAGGGAGAGATGAATGGAGTTTGGTGATGTTTTGAGAAGTGTTGACAAAGATGATTGTGTAGTTGGTTTTCTGTTCTAGTCGAAGAATGAAAGCTAAGAATGGTCTTTTGTGACCTTGAGCCATGAAAGGAAACATCACCACCACATTTTCTTCTTCTTCAACTATGGTGAGAGAGTGAGAGAGAGAGAGAGAGAGAGACTTATAGAGTTTTCCTTTCCAAGGCTCCAAAATAAAAGTTTGCCAAAAAGAGAAGCCTATGTGTGCCAATAAAAGTAGCGATGGTCGATGAAGTTAGATTTCATTTGTGAGATTTAAAACATACAAAATCTTTTATTTCCCCAAAGATCAAGAATCATTCACATATCTCAATAAACCTATTCATGTTCTTAAGAATCAAAGTTTAGGGTACTTGCATTGTGCCATAATTCAAATCAATGATCCAAGATTATGCTAGAGGTGTATCTTTTGTAATCCATGTGTTAATGATCTGATATGCACAAATCCCCAATCATTCTTCTTCAGTTTATAGACTCACCTTCTCTCTCCTCTCTATTTGAGTATGATAGAGTTCTAGTGATTGATGGAAATCACCACCATTCAAAATCCTATATGTATATTTTGAATCTCTTACTATTATGGGATGCTAATCCACTTAAATAAATGGAGATAGTGGTCATAGATATCCTCTTTTAATAAGATTCTTATCCATGAATGTTTCCTACTAAAACTTAAAGAGTGCATTTCTAATTCTAATTGCATTAAGTTTTGTCTTTTATTATTGACGTTTTTAATATATAGAATCCTTGGGCAAATAAAGTACTAAAAATATGTAGGTCAATGGGCCACACAAAATTGGGTTCTAACATCATCATCATAAATTTCGAAGACTTTTGATTGGCAAAACGAATCTTGTTTTTGTATAGAATTTTGTCTCTTTCTCATGGAAGATTGAATTCAGTGGCGTGTATTGCAAGTGGGATATCCGACATCTAGTTATTAGAATGGATAAATTACCATTTTGTAAGCCGAATTTATGATTGCAGCTAACCATTCATTTTAATTACCAAAACATGAATGTGTGAAATCACAGATTTTTCAAGTGACGAGATTGTAGGTTTTAAGTGACAAACTCAGTTGTTTTTTCCCCTAAAGTGACAATCTCGCTATAAGTAGCAAAACCTTCCATATAGTCACTTGATTCCTACAAGATTATCACTTTAAACTTGCAAAATTATCATTTTAAATCCTCTAATATCGTTACTGTTCATATTTTGTTAATTAAAACAAACAATGAGTCGACATCGTAAATTCGTCAAAAGTTGGTCATATTTTTCGTAAATGACTCTATTAGAATAGAGTCATGTTAAATGAGTGATTGTTTGCTGAGAGAAATGAAAAAAGTAGCTTTTCTCTCTCTCCTAACCTGCCCAACCCCGAAGTGCTCTTGACCCACGCTATGATTTTCTCTCCCCTTTCTTTTTTCCAAAAAATAACAAAGAAAACAAAAAAAATCTTTTTCTATCCCCTTTCGTTTTTTCCAATTAAAAAGAAAGGGGAAAAAAAACTCCTCCAAGGTGCTGATAGCGAGGATCACAGTGATCAATCCTCTTCACTGAACTCCTCCAATCTAATGATATTTAGCAATTGCTTTCCAAATATATTACAGTACTTATTTAGTTGGGTAAAAAAAAGGAGTCTGTATATATTGACATAGTTAATATAAAATCTTTTTTTCCAGATGAAGATTGACAATGAAAGTATCGAAAATGTTGACGATGAATTGAGGGTAGAGGAAGAATTAGAAAATGTTGAAGATGTTGCAAATATGGGTAGAGTTGAGGGTCTAAGGTTTTGAGTGGCATTCCTCAAGTCGGGATGTCATTTAATATAGACAAATGAAACATATTTTTCAATAATGCATTTGCAAAGAGGGCTGGATTTAGTAATAGAAATAAAACGATGTATCATTTACAATGAGATAATAAAAAGAAGAGATTTATGTTGAGCTTTAGAAGAGAAGTGCTCAAAAAAATCAACCCCAACGAAAAAAGAGAGATGAATGGAAATACAGTTCTTATATTAAAGAGGTTTGAAAAATCCAATTATTTTATTGTGACTGAGTTTCTAGAAGATCACAATCATGTGTTTGAGAACCTAGAAAATGCATATATTTTGAGATCCCATCAAAATATAGAAGTATCTCAGACTAGTCTCATACAAAATATGTGATCATCAGGAATCAAGCCGGCGGATATATTTGCTTATTTAAGTACAAAAGTAGGAGGGGTAGAGAATTTGAACTTCACGTAGTCAGATTGTTATAATCTTTTATCAAAGACATGTATAAAGTTCTTAAGCAAAGGAGATGCACAATGTCTTTTGGAATATTTAACATGCAAGCAAGAAACAAATAAGTGTTTCTTCCACAAGCTTCGAACCAATGAGGACAATCGGATTTGCAGTTCTTTTGTTGCTGACACTAAGTCAAGACGTGACTACGAGCATTTTAGATATGCCATATATTTTGACACCAAATACAAAACAAATACTACAATATGATTTGTATTCCAATTACTAGTGTAATCCCCAATGGACAAACAATATTATTTGATTGTGAGACAATAGCATCATTTGTATGGTTGTTCTAAACCTTTTTTTACCGCTATGGGTGAAAAACAACAGAAGACGATCTTTACTGATCAAGCAGCAATGATTGCTAATGCCATCAGTAAAATATCCATTAATACTCACTATAAATTATGTCTATGACACATATATCAAAATGTAGCAAAACATCTATTAATTTTGTTTATTCAATTTCAAATATTTGCTAGAGATCTGAAAAAAATTTATATATGATCCAGAGACAATAAAAGAATTTGCAGAGAGTTGAAAATTGTTACTTTCCACTTATGAGCTGCAGGAAAATGATGGGCTTCAAAATTTATATCTATTGAAAGAAATGTGGGCATAATTTATTGTCGATTTCATTTTTGTGTGGGCAAGACGATTACACAAAGAAATGAGTGTATTAGCAAATTCCTCAAAAAAAATTCTCTGGAAATCTCACTCTTAGAGAATTTGTGGCTCAATTTGATAAAGAATTAGCTGATTGTCATATAAAAAGAAAAAGAAATTGATACAAATAGAAGAAAAATAAGATTCATAAGATGAGAAATGGGGTCATAGAAATTCATTGCATTATAGCTCAAACCACTTTTGTAGGACAATTCTCATAGATTTTGATGCAACCACAAAAATCTGCAGGTATTAGTAGTCCCCAATAATAATTGACCAAATTATAAGGAGATAAAATTGTGAAGAGACGAGGAAGAAAGAAATCCACTTTTGTAGATCACGCCCAATGAAATGTTCACGAAAGGAGTTTCCTTCCTGTAGAGAAAAACAAGAATTTTATTTTATTTTCTTAATAAAAATATTATCCCCACACAATGACTCATACGAGCTTCTTTTATACTATCAAAAACTTAGATTCCGACTGAAGCAAAATTTCTATCAAGCTAGACTCCTAGTCAAACAAGAAGACTACAACTTAGATAAAATAAAATAAAATAAACAGAATTGTAAAGATTAAAGAACTCTACTAGCAACGAACTCTAAATCCTCAAAAAAATAACACTTATTAATTTATAAAGAATTATATCCGAACAAGTACTCTTGAACTGTCACGGAACCATCACCTGCCAATAAGAGTTGCATCATTCTCCCTTGGTTGGAGAAAATTCAACTGTCGGTAAATCTGTGTATTGATAATCTTCTATCTCATCATTATCATCATGATAAGTGTACACATCGGAGACATTGAATACTAGTGAAATATCAAACTCATTAGGAAGTTCAATATGATAAGCATTATCATGAATATTTTGAAGAATCTTGCACTGTCCAGTCTTCTTGTATTTCAACTTGTTGTACGTCCTCACTGAAAACATCTGTTTGCGTAAATAAGCCATGAGCAAATCATCTTCTTAAAAGATCTCTTGTCTTCAATGTAGATAAGCAGTTGCCTTATATTCTATATTTTTCTTATGTAACCTTCTTCGCACCTCATTGTAATGCTTTTTGGTGTTCTCTACAAGGACTTCGACATCTCTTCCCAACCATTTCATAGTCGAAAGTGGTACCAAATAAAGAACATTATTTGATATTCACCCACACACAATATCAAAAGGTAATTTGCCCGTAGATCGATTAATCGAACTCTTGTCCCTAACATAGAGATCTTTGAGTACATCTAATCCAATAACTTCTGCTTGCATTATCCCTAACATGACAACTTTCCTACTCAATGCATCGGCCACATGACTTTGATTCCCTACTTTGTGGCGCAACACAAAAGTAAATTCTTGTAAGAAAGATACCCATTTGGCATGTCATTTGTTGAGTTTTTATTGGCCATTAATGAACTTTAAAGACTCATGATCCGAGAAAAGGATAAATTCTCGTTGAATCAAGTAATGTCACCAATATTGAAGTGCTTGAACGATTGAATAAAATTTGACATCATATGTTGAGTAGCATTTTCGAGTATCATTCAATTTCTTACTGAAAAAAGTAATTGGTCTTCCTATTTGGCTAAATAAGGCACCAATTCCAAGAAGTGAAGCATCACACTTGATTTCAAATATCTTATTGAAGTCTGGTATAATGAGCACTATGGCCAAAGTCATCTTTTCTTTGACACGATCAAAACTCCATTGAGTTTCAGGAGACTTAACAAATGCTCTTTTATTTATGCAATTTGTTACTGGAGTCACAAATGAACTAAAATTTCTAATGAAATGCCCATAAAACATGGCAAATCCATGAAAGCTCTGGACTTCACTAATGTTTCTCGGCGTCGGGCACTCCATAATAGCATTTACCTCTATGGGATCAATGTGGAAGCCCTCCGTCGATACCAAATAGTCCAAAAATACTAAACTATTTGTCATGAATGTGCACTTCTTCGAGTTGACAAATAATTATTTTGATTGTAATTCAATGAGTACTTGACACAAATGATCTTAGTGATCTTCTAGATTTCGACTATGATAAGGATGTCGTCAAAATACACCACAACAAACTTGCCGATTAATGGGCTGAACACGTGATTCATCATGAGCATGGACGTGCTTGGGTGCATTGGTAAGGCCAAACAACATCACTAGGCATTCGAATAAACCTTCACAAGTATTGAACACGGTCTTCCATTTATCACTCAGTCGAATTCTGATTTGGCGATAGGCACTCTGAATATCCATCTTAGAGAAATCACATGCTCTTGATAACATGTCTGTCATGCCATTTAGGCGTGGAATTGGTATCCAATATTTCATTGTGATTTTGTTGATAGCCTTGCTATCAATGCACATGCTCCACGATCCGTCTTTCTTTGGTGTGAGTAAGGCTAGAACAACACATGGACTCATACTTTCTGAATGAAGCCTTTTTGCATAAGTTTAGATACTTGGCATTGTAACCCGTCATGTTCTTTCGAACTCATCCTGTAAACTGCTTGATTTGGAAGACTTGGTCCTAGGATGAAGTCAATATGGCATTGAGTATTCTCGCATAGGAGGTAGAATTGGTGGTAAGTCATCTTGCATTATGTCATTGAATTCCTTCATCATAGCCTCTAACTCTTTGGGAACATATATTGGTGGTATCAAGTCTTTCCCAACTAAAATGAAAACCCTCCCCTGTCTTGCATCGTA
Organism: Akebia trifoliata; assembly: GCF_017979445.1. NCBI lineage: Eukaryota > Viridiplantae > Streptophyta > Magnoliopsida > Ranunculales > Lardizabalaceae > Akebia > Akebia trifoliata. The sequence continues at coordinate 25,822,937 of NC_141380.1, forward strand.
TCTTCAAATTCTCTTAATGTGAGCAAGTTGGAGTTTTTCATTAATTTTGCCTCCGTTGTTGATTTCTCTTTAGGTGGTACAAGTATGATCTTTTTAACATTAAGTATAAAGGTGTAGGTATTTTCATAGCCATCATGTATGGTTTGTCGATCGAATTGCAATGGTCATCCCATCAATAAGTGGCACGCATCCATAGGAACTACATCGCACCAAACCTTGTCTTCATAGGCACACATAGAGAAGGCAACAAGACATCATTTAGTCACAGGTACTTCATTCCCCTTCTTGAACCATCCAATCCCGTATGGCCTTGGATGTTTTTCTATGTGCAGTTGGAGTTTATCTACAATTTCTTCTTGTATAATATTCTCATAGCTACCATCGTCAATGATTGCATTGCATGCCTTTCCACCGGCTAAACATTGTGTTCGAAAGACATTGATTTGTAATCAATCTTCATGAGCAAGGGTTCAAGGAGCCATTAGAATACATAGGATAACCAATGTTTAAGCATCTACAGCTTCTATGATAAATTGTTGTTCATCGTCTACTCCTTCTCCATCATGTACTTTTTCTTCAATGAATTGATAATCTTCTGGATCATATGCTTTATTCTCTTGTGTTGTGTAGTTCATATTCTTTCGTAATGGACATTCATTGGATCTATTTCCGGGTTCTCCGCAATGGTAGCAATTGAAAGGAGCCGGTCAAGCATATAGGTTGGAGTTCTTGGTTTGGCATCCACCTCGAGTAACAGGCAGGACTGCATTGATAGCTCTCCTGTCAATTTCTTTTGGGAACACTCTAGAAGGAATGGAATGACTTGGTTGTTGGCCTCGACCAATTGAACGACCTCCTATAATTGATTGTTGAGTATGGTTGTAGTATGGTCGATTATTCCTTTTTTTCAACATATCTTTTGCTTGCACCGCTAATTGAAAGGCATCATGCACTTTCAAAATCCGTTGAAGAGCAATCTCATCTCATATAGGTACATGGAGACCATTACAATAATTAACCACGACATATTCACTTTCTTATAAGTTGTTGTGGGTCTGTAAGCGATAAAATTCCTTGGACATTGTGATCACTTTGTTGGAGACTCTGGAATTCAATGAAAAGAGCCTGCTCATAATCTATGGGTAGAACCTTTTCACATAGTATAGTTTTCATCTTCTCCCAAGATGAAATCTTTTTTTTCCTTTCCTAATCTGTGTTGCTTGAACTTGATCCCACCAAGAAGAAGCAAATTCGCTTAATCCTTTAGCGATGAGTTTCACCTTCTTGTTTTCTAGAAGATCTTTCCAATCGAAGAATTTTTCGACTGAACTTACCCAATTTAAGAAAACCTCTGGATGAAGAATTCAAAGAAATTCAATTTAATACCATATTCATTTGTTCATTCTCTAGCGTGGTTATTCTCCTGGCCTTCAAAGTTTCAATAATCCAGCTCGTCACATGGAGATGATTAGGGCCTCTTGAAGAAGTTTCTGCATCATCCAGATCATCATTATGATCGTGATCTAAAAGTAGTTGCCTCTCTAGTAGTCGAGACAACTTGTCAATTTTTGCTTTGAGCTATCCATTCTGATTTTATAGATTTTGGAAAGCTGCTTGCTATGGTGGATTCTCGACTCCTTGTGGGTTGCTTCCTCACCCTGTCGTTGTGTGCTCTGATACGACTCTGATGCAACCACAAAAATCTGCAATTATTAGTAGTCCCCAATAATAGTAGGACAACTGATACGGGGACAAAATTGTGAAGAGATGGGGAAGAAAGAGAATCCTCTTTTGTAGATCAAGCCCAATGACGTGTTCACCAAAGGAGTTTACCCCACGTAGAGAAAAATGAGAATTTTTTTTTATTTTCTTAATAAAAATATTATCTTTCACACAGTGACTCATATGAGCTTCTCCTAGTCAAACAAGAAGATTACAACTTAAAAATATTATCTTTCCTAATAGAACAAAATTCCAATTGAAGCTAGTCTCCTAGTCAAGCAAGAAGATTACAACTTAGATAATATATTAAAAAAAATAGAATACTAAAGATAAAAAGACTCTACTAGCAATGAACTCTATATCCTTAAAAAAAATAAGTCTTATTAATTAATAAAGAATTCTATCCTAACAAGTACTCTTAATTAAACTATCACGGAACCATCACTGGCCAATAAGATTTGCACGCCAATAAGAGAGCTTCTATTGGCACCCCTAATTTTACTTATTACCCTCCTATTTCTTAAATTATTTATCACACCCTAATTAATGATTAGAACACGTTCTTCAAACTTTAGAAAGATTTGGCTCAAATAATGATCTCAACATTACAAAACATTATAACATGTGTTGAAACAATTTCAATAGTAGTTTACAATTTTTTTTTTGGCTCATAAAAAAATTTAAACCCAAAAAACTATAAATCTAGCAAAACAATTGAGCAAACTTCTATTGGCATCCCATTTTTTACTAATTACTCCCCATTCACTAATTTTCTTTATTTTTAACTGTGGTATAATAAGTAGAAGTGTGGGTGCTAAAAGGAGCTCTCAAATTAAAGGTAAATATTATTATAAAAATAAGAAATGGAGTTCAATAAAAGTCATTTATCAATGTACAATCATTTCATTATAAAAGTGACTTGAATGAAACATTAATAATTGAGGAATCCCACTTGAGTTAGAATTTCGAAAAATGCTCATTAAATTTAAGAAGGAAGTCTTGATGGATAGAAATCCTATTAGAAGAGGAATTTTAGTCTTTCCCCTACATTCTATGATAGTTACAATTTTTTTATAATCTTAATATATCAAACACCTTCAAAACATCAATAGAATTGTACATAGAAATAAAACCTTAAAATCGATTTTAGGACCAGATCATTGTTCATTGTTTATGAATTTACATGGATGATACCAAATTGATTCTTCACCACCTCCATATCGAATTGCTTCTATATATATAGATATGGGAAAATGTTGGAATGACACAGGGTATTTACTGTGATTCTCACAAGTCTGATGTGGGATGTGCACATAACCATAGATGTGTTTCCTCGCAATATGAGTAAAAATCGTCTACGGTTATATATGCATCTCCACGTCAGAATTGTGAGAATCATAATAAATCCTGTCACCCAAGCACAACTCATAAATATGAGAATGCTAATTTTCAAGACCTCATGGGGACATTAGCATTGTCAAACACTTTTTTTTTCAATAAGAAAAATAAGGATATGATAGTCTTTTACACAATAAATACTTATTTGCATTTATTGCCAAATCAATTATTGCAACAAAACATTTAATACTAAAGATTAAATGCATTATCATTTATTATGAAAGAAACATGTATTAATTAAATAAATAAGTATTTATTAAATAAAAATACTAATATACCCTTATCTTTTTCACTAAATGACAAAATAGATAACCATATTATTAGGGGGAAAAAAAAGTGTTGGAGATTGTTAACGTCTCCATGAGGCCTTGGACATTAGTATTCTCTATATATATATATATATATATATATATATGGGTCCCGTTCGCCACCCTTAGTTTTACCACACACTTTAACAAACGCGTTTTGTCTTACATGGGTTAGAAGTTTCGGAATGAGCTGATTTTTGGTGAGGATGATCTCTATGGTGAGGAGATCATCCTAACCAAAAATCAGCTCATTCCAAAACTTCTAACCCCATCAAAATTGATTTACAAAAAATGGACGGTCCACGATTTTTCAACGTGTAAACATGGGGCTAAACATTTCGGAATGGACTGATTTTTGGGGAGGATGATCTTCTAATCATAGAGATCATCCTCACCAAAAATCAGCTCATTCCAAAACTTCTAACCCATGTAGGACAAAAAACGTTTGTTAAAGTGTGTGGTAAAACTTAGGGTGCTGAACATTTCCCTATATATATATATATATATATATATAGGGGAACATTCGGTTGCCAACTCTTATATAAGTTAAAAGTTTTGGAATTGACTGATATTTTGTGAGAATGATCTCTATGATGAAGAGATCATCCACACACAAAATCAATCAATTCTAAACCTTCTAACCTCAGTTTATGAGTTGAAGAATCGTGGACCATTAGTTTGTAAATCACTTTTGATAAGGTTAAAAGTTTTGGAATAGACTGATTTTTTTAGAAGATGATCTCCTCACCATACCAATATATATATATAGGTAGGTAGCGCTGGGTTACAAAAGTCCTAGCCAAAGTGGTTTATCCTATATGGGCTAAAAGTTTTGGAATGCGAGTTTAGATTTGGCTGATTTTTTTGATGATGGTTTCTATGGTAAGGAGATAATCCTCACAAAAAATCAATCAATTCTGAAACATCTTACCCGAGTTTATAACTTATAAGTTTATAAACCACTTTTGATGTAGTTAGATGTTTCAGAATGGGCTTATTTTTTGTGAGAATGATCTCCTCACAAAACTTTGGCTATTGAAATCGATCCTATATATATACTAGAGTTCACCCGTGCCAACGACACAAGCATCGAGTTAAAAGGGTAAAAGTAAAAAAAAAATTAAGTTGGAGGGATATTATTATAAACAAAATTGAAATTAAAACAGTAAAATTGAAATTATATATATATATATATAATAAAGGGTCAAGATCCAATGTTCTATCCAACGTGGGTTAGAAGTTTTGAAATGAGCTGATTTTTTGCAAGGATGATCTCTCACCAAAAAATGGGTAGTCCACGATTCTTCAACTTGTTAAAGTGGTTTAAAACACTATCCAATGCTATTAGATCTAACAAAATATATGGCATACGGATGGAGTAAAAATATTAAAAATGTTCAATAAAACAATAGAACCCAATAGTGAACCTATGCGCATTGAGTCAGGATTGGGGAAATGGTAGAAAACATTCTAACAAATAAGATCAATAATGTTACTATCATAGCTAATAAGTTCTCCAATGTTTCAGATATTAAATCAATAAATAAGAAAAAAAAAAGACCATTACAACCTCAAACCCCATTTGATCAAACTCTAGGTTGAGATGGGAAGAATATCATAAGTTTTCTTGACAAGTAGAAATAAGATAAAATTTGAAATTTATTATAACAAAACGTAAGCTAATATAACTAAACATCGTTAACACATGAAATGGTAATCAATTTAGGAAATCAAATCAGAAGCAACATTTGACTTAGAATGTTTCCGAGTAGACTCATCCTAGTTTCTAAATATAGGTTCATACATTTGTTTAATTTTTGGTCTCTCTAAGCTTCTTCATACTCAACACTGTACTAATAAATTCATCAAATTGTCTTGCAGAAGAACCCTTGAAACCTTCATCATCTTCTTTAATTGCATCCTTAATCATCTCCTTAACTTGACAAGCCTTGTTCCTCATGTCCTCACCTTTCTTAGTCCCACCCATAACCAATTCAATCACTCTCACTATCTCTTCCTGTTTGATCTCACAAACATTTCCTCTAGCAATCTCGACACATACACTCACCTCTTCCTCTAGAAATTTCGAATTGTAATATTGGTCTGCTGACAATGGCCACCCTATGATCGGGATGCCGTGACTTAGACTCTCCAAGATCGAATTCCAACCGCAATGACTAAGAAACGCGGAGGTAGAATTGTGTGACAAAATCTCCAATTGTGGTGCCCATTTTCGTATTAAAATCCCTCTATTCTTCTCTTTGATTCGATCTTCAAATCCTTCTGGAAGCCATTCTGATCTAAAATTCTCATTGATGTCGAACCCAACTGGAGGTCTAACGACCCAAATGAATTTCTTTTCGCTAGCCTCCAGCCCGATGGCTAATTCCATCATCTGTGAGCTAGAGATGGTGTTTTGCGAACCAAAACACACAAACAAAACCGAAGTCGGGAATTGTGTGTTGAGCCAATTGATGCAGTGGTCGGGATCAGTATTTTTGTTGTTCGTTTGGGGAAATTGAATCGGCCCAATAGACCAAACTGGCCGACCACCAGTTTTTCCTTTGAAATACGTCAATCCCGTCCGATCAAGTTCTTCTATGGTGTTAAATAACATTCCATCAGACTTGAAACACAGAGGGAGCTCTCTTTGGTGGTAGAGAGACCAAGAATCGGAACCATCAGCTTTCTTGAGATTCGTAGCGAGTTGAGATCGATGAATTTTCGTAACATAAGGAAAATCAGGAAGAGAGAAATAATCCGAATTCGTTGCACAATGAGGAAGATTGATCCAAAGAGAGAAGAACACCGCCATACCAAAAGCACCACCTGCATTGAAGATTGAATGAAAAATGTTTAAACGATTGGCGATTTCGACGGTCCATCCAAAGAACATGTCAGATATGATGCAGAGAGGAGGGCGACCTTGATTTTGATTGGTTATCTTTAGGATTAGTTGCTCAAAAGAAGGTTTAAGAGATTTGGAGGCGTGAAGGAGGTGTGAGATGAGAGGGTAAGGAAGGACATCTGTGTTCTCTGAGTTGGGTGGGAGATTGTGATCTGAACTACAGAAGGGAAGCTCAATGAGGCGTATGGAGGTGTTGGTAGGGAGAGATGTATGGAGTTTGGTGATGTTTTGAGGAGTGTTGACAAAGATGATTGTGAAGTTGGTTTTCTGTTCTAGTTGAAGAGCTAAAGCTAAGAATGGTCTTATGTGACCTTGAGCCATGAAAGGAAGCATCACCACCACATTTTCTTCTTCTTCAGCCATGGTGAGAGAGAGAGATTGAGTTTTCCTTTCCAAGGCTGCAAAATAAAAATATGGCAAAAAGAGAGGCCTATGTGTGCCAATAAAAGTAGTGATGGGCAATGAATTTAGATTTCATCATCATAATTCTCTCTTTCTCACAAAAGATAACGGCTTGAATTTAGTGGCTTGTAATTCAAATAGGATATCCGATATCCAGTTATTAGAATGGATAAATTACCATTTTGGGAGCCTAATTTATGATTGCAGCGAATCATTCATTTTAATCACCAAAACGTGAATGTACGAAATTCACAGGTTTTTCAAGTTACAAGATTGAAGGTTTTAAGTAACAAACTCACTTGTTTTTCCCCTAAAGTGACTTTCTTGCTAAAAGTAACGAAACCTTTTAGATAGTCACTAGATTCCTACAAGATTGTCACTTTATACCTGTAAAATTATCATTTTTTGTCAAAATCATAAATTCGTTAAAAGTGGGTCACGTTTTTCTAAAATATTTCTATTAGAATAGAGTCGTGTTAAACGGGTGGTTTTTTGCTTAGAGAAATGAAAAAAATAACTTTTCTCTCTCTCCTAACCTGCCCAACCCCGAAGTGCTCTTGACCTGTCCCATGGTTCTCTCCCCTTTTCTTTTTCCAAAACATAACGAACGAAACAAGAAAAACTTGTTTTCTATCCCCTTTCCCTTTTTCCAACGAAGAACAAAGGGGAAAAAAAAAAAAAACTACACCAAGGTGCTGATAGCGAGCATCACAATGATTAATCCTCTTCACTGAACTCAAAAAAATTGAGAAAATAATCTAAAATCTCATTTGATTTTTTAAAAAAGTATGTTTATTTGGTTGATGAAGTTTTTATTTTTTATTTTTAAGATAAGCGGATTTTGATTTTCTTTATTTAAGTGATTTGAGTTGTGTTTTATCTATTAATGAACATGGGTATGTTATTTTAGAGAGCTCTTATTGGCACCCCAACTTTTACTTATCACACCCCAATTAAAATTTAAAAACTTAAGTCAATGGTTTAGAATAAGTAAAAATTGGGCCAATAGAAACACTTTATTCTTTTTCACTTTTTAGATTTCTATTTATTAGATTTAGGATTTTGTATGAGCCTAATCCCAAATGTAAACGACTGTTGAAGTTGTTTGAATGAGGTAATAACTTGAACTAAACTTTTGTAATGGTAGAAGGGTGTGTTTTAATCTTTAATTAGGGTGTGAAATAATTTAAGAAATTAGGGTGTAGTAAATAAAAGATGGGGTGCCAATAACAACTCTCTTTTTTTTAGAAGGGTCGGGATCCATGTACACATATATTTACTCATATATCTACAATGTGTTTTGTTCTATATGGGCTTAAAGTTTTGGATTGAGCTGATTTTTGGTGCGGATGATCTCCTCATCATAGAGATGAGGAGATCATCCGCACCAAAAATCAGCTCAATCCGAAACTTTAAACCTCGTCAAAAGTGGTTTATAAAAAATGAATGGTTCACAATTCTTCAACTCATAAATATGGAGTCATAAGTTTTAGAATTAGCTAATTTTTTGTGAGGATGATCTCCTTGTCATAGAGATCATCCTCACCAAAAATCAGTTCAATCCGAAACTTTTAGCCCAGATAGAACAAAACACATTGTAGATATATGTGTCATGGATCCTGGCCCATTTTAGAATAGTTGGTTGGATTTGTTGGGTATATGTATTTCCTTAAAATTTAAATCTAATGATATTTAACAGCTGCTTTCCAAATATATTAAGGTACTTATTTTGTTTGGTAAAAAGAGGAGTCTATTGATATAGTTAATCTAAACTTTTTTTTCCAGATGAAGATTGAAAATGAAAGTGTGGAAAATGTAGACGATGAATTGAGGGTAGAGGAAGATTACAAAATGTTGAAGATGTTGCAAATAAGGGTAGAGTTGTGGGTCAAAAGTTTTTTAGTGACAATCCGTAAGTTGGGATGTCATTTAATACAGACAATGGAACATATTTTTGGATAATGCTTATGCAGCGAGGGTTGGATTTAATATTCGAAAGAAAACGATGTATCATTACAATAGGATACTAAAAAGAAGAGATTTATGTTGTGCTTTATATAGGAAGTACTCAATAAAATCGACCCCAACAAAAAAACATAGATGCGGTTGTAAGTTATAGCTTATATATTAAAGAGGTTTGAAAATCCAACAATTTTATTGGGAGTAAGTTCTAGAAGATCACAACCATGTGTTTGAGAACCCAGAAAATGCATATATTTTGAGATCCCATCGAAATATAGAAGTAGCTCAGGCTAGTCTCATAAAAAATATGAGTCATCATGAATCTGGACAATAAATACATTTTCTTATTTAAGTACTAAAGCATGTGGGGCAGAGAATTTAAACTTCACACAGTCAGATTGTTATAATCTTATATCTAGGAGCATGTACTAAGTTCTTAAGTAAAGGATATGCACAATGTCTTTTGGAATATTTAACATGCAAGCAAGAAAAAAAAAAAGTGTTTCTTCTACAAGCTTCAAACTGACAAGGATAATCGGATTTGTAGTTGTTATGTTGCTGACCCTAAGTAAAGATGTGACTACGAACATTTTAAAGATGTCATATATTTTGACACCAAATACAAACTAAATAATTACAATATGATTTGTATAATTCCAATTATTAGTGTAATCCCCCATGAACAAACAATATTATTTGATTGTGAGATGATAGGATCATTTGTATGGTTGTTCCAAACTTTTTTTTATGGTTATGAGTGAAAAACAACCGAAGACGATCTTTATTGATTAAGCAACAACGATTGCTAATGCCATCAGTCAAATGTTCCCTAATACTCACTATAAATTATGTCTTTGGCACATATATCAAAATGTAGCAAAACATCTATTTAACCTATTTAGTCAATTTCAAATGTTTGCAAGAGATCTGAAAAGATGTATATATGATCCAGAGACAATAAAAAAATTTTAAGAGACTTGAAAATTGTTACTTTCAACTTAGGGACTACAGGAAAATAATGGGCTTCAAAATTTATATCAATTGAACAAAAGTAGACACAGATTTATAAAATTTATATCTATTGAAAATTTTAGGGTTTTGTTTTGATTCCTTGGGTGGAAGCAATTGGGAGAAATCGTGGACACGTTAGGGATTTCAAAGAGACATTAATATAAGAGAATTGAAAATTGTTGATTTTACCAATTGATCAAGTAAAGGGTTGATTGCTTCCAACACCTTGGAGGAGTTGTTTTTTTTTTTTTTTCTTTGTTATTTTTTTGAAAAAGGAAAGGGGAGAGAAAACTATGGGGCAGGTCCAGAGCACTTTGGGGTTGACCAGGTGAGGAGAGAGAAAAGTTACTTGTTTTTCCATTTCTTTCTCTCCCACGCATCGTGTCTATATTAATTATGAGAGCAAAGAAATCATTCATTCGTGCTAAGCAAACTCAAAAAGAACATACTCCACTGATTTTTTGCACATGTCACGAGTGATTTTTTGCATTGAAGTGCAACAGTTTACATCACTTAAAATCTGCTTCATATTATTTCTTTGAGTTTGTTTATCAATGAGTGGTTTTTTTGCTCACAGAATTAATATAAGAACAATATGTGGTGGAGATAGAAACGAAAAAAAAAATAACTTTTCTCTCTCCTAACCTTCCCAATCCGAAAGTGCCCTTGATTTGCACGACTTTGAGGAAAAAAATTATGGTTACGTGCAAATGCCACGCCAGTTAGGTAGGTTTTTTAACTTAAAAAGGAAATTTTTTTTAAATAATTATTCATATTTTACCTTATTTTCATTTTTTTTTTTTTTTTTTTGATAACTAAAGGTATCCAGGCCAGCTTGCATGCACCAGACTAGTCCCTACGCCCCGCATTCAGGCTATACCCCACTACGTGGAGCGGTGCGTGGCCATCAAGATTTTTAATGGGTAGTGGGATTTGAACTTGAGACCATAGAAATAACAGATTCTTTGACCCCAAATTACTACCATTCAGCCAATCCCTTGGTGTTTTTATTTTCAATATGATATTGGTAGTTTTCTTTCTCATTTCATTATTATAAGGAAAAAAAAAACCCCTTAAAACTTATTGAAATTACATATGTACTATGAAAAAGCTATTGAGAAACAACTGTGTTTATACACATTTATCAAAAAATCTTACAATGATGCGACTCATTGGCGGGTGTGAACCAACTAATTTCGTTGGGCTACCATTGTTTTGTATTCATCTAAGAAATAAAAAATTAATAGTGATAAAATATGACAAGTGTGACACATTAGTTGGATTGTGAATCATCTGATTTCATTGAGATATGTATTGTTTTGCATTCATCCAAAAAATTATTAAAATTTAGAGTGGTTGACAATTATATCAATACAAAATTCAAAATCAACAATCTCTCAACATGCCGATCAAAAAAACCAATTTCTCAACATTATTACACACGGTTCATCTTCGTTTTGAACCAAGTGTGAGATTTTGGATTTTGGATCTTCTTACGATATGTTTTTCTTTATTTTTATTTAAAAATATTAATAATATTGAAAAATACAATTAACATCAATTTTAAAATTTATAACACATGGATTATTTAAAAATCTAATTTGATCAAGTAGTTGAGACATTTGTCAATAGAAAATTCAAAATCACAATTTCTGTAAACGCTTAGAAAATAGTTTGTCAACAATTTATGATAATTATACCAACAATTAGAGAAAAGTATGTCCACATTATAGTCACATATTCTTCACAAACTAGTAATTGGAGAACTTATTGATCTTTTATTATATTAAAAATACTTATGATCATGGGAATATTGTGGCTCTTCATGTGCTTAATCAATATCGTGATGTTGTCGACCTTTCCATCAAAATAATAACAAACCCTTCATGAAAAGGTTGACGACACTTCAAAAAGTCCATAAACTATTTTCAAATATATTGTCGGACTTTTTTTAGTTTGATATTTTATTGACCATATGCATGCATGGCATATTGTAATATTATTCAGAATGGACTGTCAACATTTTTTTATGGATAAACTGGACTTGAACATATGACCTCAAAGTTGTTTTGTAATATGTTAAAGCAATTGATTTATGGGTCTAAGTCTTGGTTCTTAACACTTATTGGAAAGTGAATGTAGTGAGTTTCCTCATGCATGCCAACACAGGTACCATCTTTGAGGTTAAGTGATAAAAGAGAAAAGACAATAAAGTTGGATAGGTACTATTGGAAAAAGAAGAAAAAAAAAAGGAAAAAAATGGAATTGGAGGGTATTCTAGAGAAAGGATGGAAGAGAAAATGTAATAAAGTTAAAAGGTGTTCTCAAGATTCGTGGTGGGAACACTTTTCACACATCTTACCAACCTACTAATTTGGTGTCTTCCACTCGTAGAAAGACATACCACATCAAAAAACATGTTATCCCCATAGAAATGTGATGAGGTATCACATGTTAGTTTATTCTAATATATCAAGATGGTATTCGATGAAGATAACATGACATGATGTTGTATTTTTTTTGGGAAAATTACTCAAAGGACCATGGCAATGGGATATATTTCTAAATAGTCCCTAATTCTTGGGCAGTAGATTGATAGTCCATTTAGTAAATTTTTTATTTCTTAATGGTCCCTCATTATTGGCGAACTCACCACTTTTTTTTATTTATTTATTGTTGAGCTCACAACTTTTATGATCGAACTCACCACTATTTAATGTCGAGTTCACCACTTTTTTATTTATTGTCAAACTCATCGATTTTTATTTATTGTATAGACCATAACTGTTATTGTCAAGTTCACCACTTTTTATTTACTGTCGAGGTCACTACTTTTTTTTTATTGTCGAACTCGACAATAAAAAGTGCTAAACTCGAAGTAAACACCTCACTTTGTTTGGATCGAGTCAGAAAGCTCCAAAAATCTTGTAGAAATGGGGTTTGACCCGAAAATCATTTCACAAAGGGCACAAAAGCCCATCGAAAGGAGTCTAAGGCCTGAGGGAGCCTTTCAAATAGGCCAATACCCAACATGTCCATACCTTAGGTATAAACAAGCCAAATTTTGGCCTAGCCTCACCTTAGGTATGGACTAGGCATGTTTTTGCCTATTTTTACCTCACATACTGATTGAAACATGTCTACACTATCCTCACTTCACCTAAGGATAGACATAAGCAATGTGGGGATCATTCCACATTTTAACCCACTAACTTTTTCTTTCTTAAGACCACAAGGCTTTTAACATCTTTAACCTTGTTTGAGCCTCACTTAAGACTTTATCCTTTGTTTTACAGTAATTGTGCCAAGTCTCTCATCTTGGACCCTTAATCTATTTTACTTTTTACCCCACTAACCTATCATTTTCTTGGGACCACAAGGATTTTTACCTCTTTAAACTTGTTCCAGTCTCACTTAGCACCCTACGCTTGGTTCTAAGGTAATTTTGTTAATTCTCTCATCTTTGACCTTAGGTCACCCTTAGTCCCACAAGAGACAATTTCCTCTGTGCACCTACTTTGTTGAGACTTGTTTTATGGTAATTGACTACCAAACCCTTCTTCTTCTCAAATTTCAAGACCTTTTCTCCAAGTTCAATGTAATTTGGTCAAGGTCTAGAAACCTTGTCCCTTTAGCCCATCCTAAAGATCTCTCTAGAATTTCAAGAGCAATTACTCTTTTATCCTCGAGGTGTTGAGAGCTTATCCAATGCATTTGACTAAAAAGCCCCAACCTCTCCTTACTAATTATATTCCATTGCTCCTAAATTCTCTAGGATTTGATCAAGTTCAAAACACCTTAACATATTTACCCCTCAAAGAGAACTCTCTAAAATCTCTAGCGGAATTACACTTTAACCCCAATTTGTTGAGAGACATAAGAGAAGGATTGGCCTTTAACCCTTACTCTTGAATGATATTTGCATGCCATTGTTCATCATTTTCAAATTAATTCATTATCTTTCAAAGGGCTTGGAAACTCTTGTCCATCCCAAAGAATTATCTAGAACTTTAAAAGTGTTTACCCCTTTACCCTTTGATAATCTTGACTGGTAAGACTCAAAAAGGTGAGAATGGCCATCAAAGACAAGGTGATTAAAGGCAACTATGGTCATTTATAAAGGTTTTCTTGAGAATATTTTAAACTTAAGTAAATTGGATCTTTTTATCTCCAATGATCTCTCAAATTCCTATAAATCGGAGACCATTCAAAGGAAAAAAATGACAGTTCTACCATCCCAAAATTCTATCAAATCCTTTCTCAAAGTTTCTAAAAGCCTCAAAAAAATTTCCAACTCTTTACCTATAATTTTTGGAAGCCCAAAACAAGAAAAATGAAGAAAACAGATAGAAGGAAAAGACCAAGATAGGATGGGACATTTGAGTTGTTATTTTTTTGTTTATTTGAATCTTCTTGCTTCTCTCCCTCTCATTTCATCTTTATGTTTACTTCTTTTAAGTTTTAGTTCACAAGCTAGTTTGGGTTGAGAGTATGAAGATCCTTACCAACTATAAGTCCATTTAGAACTTTAATTTCTTGATATAATCTTCAATGGTTTAGTTTCAAGTTGTTTAAATTCCTTGCATGTAGTATAATTCCTTTTTCTTCATTTTTTTAACTAACTAGCATTCATGTAGTTTTACTTTCAATGTCTTAAGGAGGAAAAGAGTAATCCCTCATTATGTGAGGTAATCTTCCCCTTTCTAAGTCCATGAATAAGTAATTTTAAGGAACATTTACATACACACACTCTAGCACATACCGCACTCTCTATTTTTAAAATGGTTGAGTTAAAGTATGGATCCACCTATATTTATATTTAAAACTCTAAATAAATAAAAAATGCCTAGGGGACATGTTATCATGCATAAGGTATAAGTTCCCAAAAAGACTTTTCTAACCCATGGACGTATCCTTGAGCTTCACCAACAAAAATATACTCCCAAGTAAGTACATATATGTGTAGTAAATGCCTGAGGTTCAAAATGGTGACATCTGAAAATTCTAGGCTTCATACTGTGTCTAGTCCTAAAGGGGGATGAATAGGATAAATTAAAATTTTCTTCGATTATTCAATTTTAATTTAGATTGATAATTTGACTATGTATTCTAAGTCATTCACCTAACCTCGATTTTTCACTCATGTCCCTAATTTGCATTTAATGAAATTACATTTAAAAAAAACACATTTATTTAACCATGTCATTCAATAGCCCATTTATATACGATTTACTTATTCGACATTCATGACATCTTATGGCATTCAAGTGTAAGTTGCAGAACCATTAAACATACATGAGACATAAAACTTATAATGATTTAGTAATGTGCCTACATCCATTCTAACAACAAGTTTTTTGGTTTGCAATGTAATAGTTGTTCACGTACAATCTAAACATTCATGGCATGTCATATGTAACAGAATATTCATTCATAGTATGAATTCATCTAAGTGTAACTTAATAGAGGTATTTCCACAAACACGAAACAAGCATTTTATAGTGGTTCGACAACGTGTCTACATCTACTCCCAAAGTTCCTACCTTAGAACTTGGTATTCATTATTAAAAAGGTTTAGGATTCACCTCGAACCTTTTACATAAAATTTTTATACCTAGGCTAAATTATAAAACCTTAGGAATGAAAGAACGCATCCTCTCAAAATTATGAGTTTCGTTCATCGAAAACTCACGAACTACTACTCTTGTCAAGAATCCTTGATTCTAACAAGAACGTAGTTTTTGAAGGCTAAACCAAATAACCACTTACATATATTTTTAAAAATTAAAAACAAAATAAACAAGGATTCACTCAATACATTAAGGTTTGCAAATGTTAATCTTGAATTTTTCAAGTCTTTGTCTCCACGAGAGCTTTTTGATGGTTGCATCTCCCAATCAATCTTTCGAGTCTTCAACTCTTTGTGCTTGACTCCTTCCTTCAATGTCAGCCCCTTTCTTCAATAAATGTTCCAATGTATGCAAGAGTTGAAGGAATGTGAAGAAGGGATCAAATCAAAAGAAAGGCATAGGTTCAACTAAGGTTTGAACCATCCAATGTGTAGTGAATGCTCTTTAGATGGAAAAAGGGAAAGCACAAGTTCTCTAGGGATTTATCCAACCCACAAATGAACTCAAGATTGAGTTGTAAAGGGACTTGGAGGGTTTTTGAAGCTCAACGATCAAATTTATGATCGTTATACACTTATTGTTGGTAGCATTGGGAACCACCTGAAATTCCAAGGGTGGCACCAGGAAAATGACCAAAATGCTACTTTTCGATCATTTTGGCCATAACTTTCTCTCGAAAGCTCCAATGAACGAATCATTCAAGGATCCATAGATTTTACTTAGTAGAAGATCCCCAAACTATCACCAAGGGGTGGGCCATAGGCTAAATGGGTAAAATTATCAAAATACATTTTTTGCCATTTTAGGCTAAAACGAGCTATTGAAAAGTTCGGTGATGAAACGGTTCAAAGATACAATAGATCTTGCTTATATAAGGCCTCCAAACAATCACCAAAGGTGAAGGATGGTCTTAGGGTGGTCAAATATCTAATGTTCCCTTTTTGACCATTTTTTATTCTCGAAAGATCCGATGAATGAAAGGGTTAAGGAATGGGTTTACCAAAACAATGTGGGTCAACCTAAATCATCTAAGTATTGGGGAATGGTCTAGGTGATCTCATTACCTTTAGGCTTTAAGCACACACATTGAGCTTTTTTGTTGAGGTGCGTGAGGTTGAGGACTTTACCAAAGTTTTCATACATCTTCAAATGCAAACAGATCTGACACTCAACATTAGTCTCGGGATTGACAAAATATAAAACTAACAATCTCTCACTTTATCAATTACAAGACAAAACCTTAAGCTAAACCAAATAGACTGAAAAATATTTCCAAAATGACTAACATAACTTACACTTAATTAGAATCTTATAAAAGTGTTTAAATATAAAAACCTAAGATCATAACTGTTTCGTTCCCCTTAAATACTGGTCTCCCTAAATGATTTACTTGTAAAAGTCAATTGGGACAATACACATGAGTGGAAACTACGTTATTCCTATTTTTATTAATATTTGACAAAGGGCATAATCAACCCAATATTGATATAATATATATACCAATAAGCATAGGAAAAAAATAATAGACATGCAAGCAATAAATTTAATTATCAGAGTAAGATACATAGCGAAAGTAAACAAAGATGTCAAAAATAATATAACTATAAAGCATAGGCATGACATGATAAACGTCACATATAAAAAAATACAACTAAATGAATCAGTTTTATAACATACATATGTGGACAAAATAGAAAATATGCAAATAATCGATCATAAGCACACATGACAGTTGTAAAAGATTTAACTATGGAGAACAACTGTATGAAAAATAAATGTCAAAATGATTTTACTATTGAAAAATTAACATAACATGCTACTAAGCTACTAAAGATATACAAACAGTTATCATAATAGTTGTAGCATGATAATCGTGTGAGGAATTAAGTTCTAAAAGTAGAGATATTTCACACGAGGCGGCTAAACAACACATAAATTGTATCATGTGACCACGTTTGGCCATTATACTCACCAAATGATTTAAATATGAGAAATAAATATAAAAGAATCAAGTTTGGGAGCTCAAGGGGCTAACAAAACATGTAAGGAAAATTTTTTTTGTTCATGTCATGTTGTTGACGGTGCAGCCAATGAGGGACATTTTTGTGCAAAAAAATATTTTGAATTTTTTTATTGTATATTATGTTTTATGGATTCCAAAAATCAATTTCGTTTGCCCCCAACTATTTCTCAAGAATTTCTGAAAAATGTTTTAAAGATTGTGTCAATTTGCAAAAAAATTGAGAATTCAAGAGAGATAAAAAAAAAGATAAAAAATAAACTAAAACATTGAGTGACGCTTACAATGGAACTTAGATGGGTTCTATGAGCCCAAAATACCCATAAAATCAAGTTCCATGATTACTTAAGTTTCGGCGAAGTTGGCAACAATTGCCAAAAGTGACATGAAAATTTTTCTTATAGGAAATTTTTATTAAAAGAGTTCATAACCTCAAGTTTGATTATAAAAACACATAATGAACCTATGTACTCAAATATTTGCCAATATTGGCTCAACTTTGGTGAACAAATGGGGTTCTGTGGTGCACACGTCTCTCAAGTCATTGGCAGGATTTTTCGGTTTGAGAAACGGGGACACAACAAGGAAGGGATAGAAAATACTTCCTCCTCAATGTCATCAAATTAGTAGAACCTATGTCTTTTGTTGGTTGATCGTCAACTACAACATTTATGGAATTTTGAATAGAATAGGTTCTTTGATTAATGACTTGATTAGGACAACAATGAATGTACCAACATATAGCATTGCCATTTCTCAAGTCAACATTTCCCAGGTTTTTATGGTCTCTAAAGGGTATAACATTTGATGTTGAAGACCTGGAAAAGCATAACACTAGAAGATAAACTGTTCAACAAATTTGAGGTTGTTATTCAATCCTATTCTAAGATATATATATACAAGTAGTAAGGTATCAGGCAGTTTTACAACCTTGGCTCATAGATCTTACTATGAAACATAACGCACCATTTCTTGTAAAACAAAATTGATCCTTTCAATAACTCCATAGTACTAAGGGATCTTTAGAACTGAGAATTTATGTCAGATCCTGTGATTATCACAGAGTTAAGTGGACTGACTATTCTCAAGCTCTCCACCATGATCACTTCAGATTCGTCAAACAACAAACTCTATTTTTTGTTTGAAGTTGCTTAACAATGTTTTTTACTCTATCAACTGTATCCAATTTTTTTTCCTTCAAGAATGCAACCAAACAGAATCTAGAGTGGTCATCTACCACTACTATAAAATGTCTCCCACCTCTTAGAATTTGAACGCTTATAGGATCCACAAGATCCATGTGAAATAATGTTAGAGGATTTGAAGTAGGTAGAATGTTTATCTTTTTATTGGTACTACGAACTTATTTACCAATGTCACTTCCCACGGACATTTCTAGCTTTATTGCCCTAGGCAACCCTTTGACTAATGTTTTTAAAAGATATTGAGACAGTTTTTTGTAACGAACATGGTCAAGATATTAAAGCCACAAATGGACCTCGTTAACTTGAGCCGCATTACTTACATATAGAATGATGATTTTTTTCGATGTCTTCTATAACGTAACAATTATCAGATGTGCAGAGACCTCTCATAATTAATTTGTCATTAATATCTGTGATCTCACACATCTTGTAGTTGAAACTAACCGATTATTCTTTGTCGCACATTTGAGAGATGTTGAAGAGGTTATATTTCAACACATCCACACAAAAGATAATTTCAACCTTAGGCATCCCCAATCCACTAACCGTGCCACACCCAATAATCCTAGCGATACAACTATTACCAAAGGTGACAAAGTCTCCATTAGACTCTACCAAGTAACTGAACTAGCTTTTGTCACTGGTCTTGTATTTGGAGTGGCCGCTATCCAAATACCATTGTGTGAAATTTCTCACCTTAGGAAGGGTGTGAATCACGAGGTACTAGTTATCCCTAAATTTAACTTTTTAGTTTAAAATAGATTTTCAGGATGGAAGAGAAGGGATTAAATCGAGTTTTAATATTTTTTAACCTACCCAACCTTAAGAGTAAGGCTTGATTCCCTCAATGAACTATAGCACTCTTCGATGTCTTTTTTGGGGATGCTCCAGATTCACCTTCACTAAAAGTCTTAGTTTTCCATGGATTGGCAATGGTAAACAAGTAGATGCAATTGCAGATTGGTTTGATTGTTTTTTTGTTAAAAAATTTGCTAGTTCAATTAATAATTTAATTGCGTTAGTTTCTAGTTGTCATTCATTTTGTTGCTTTAGATAATGAATTTCTTTCATAAAAATGTAATATTTCTCAACCATCGGCTAACATTGCACTCACATGTGTTGTCTCAATTTGCAATTGTAAATACATGGGCTTTGAAACCTTTACAGAGGTTTGAGCTTATCTACTTGGGTTTTGGAGTCCCAACATTTAATTAAGGTGTGAATGGATACCATAAAATTATTGTAAAAATTTATTTTCTTTAGCTTGTAATGATTCTCATATCCAAAAGGATAGGTAAAAGTCTACCTAGAGTTCTAGGTAAGGGAGTTCAGTTAAGGGACAAGGAAAGAATTAAGCACCTTGTCCCTCTCATCCTAAGATGGTTACCAATTTGACCAAGAATGAAGTATTAAAACTTTTTTTTGTAATTTTTGAAAGTAGAGGAGATTATAAAGAAATTATAAAAAAATTTGCGTATAGTTTATTTTGGAAAAATAGCAAATTAAGATGATGAGAAAGCACCTACTTCTACTAGATTTTTTGGGAGTTTAGAACTTTGATGAAAGTCCACTTGAATTTCATCATTTGAGATCCCAAAACTATTAGACAAGTTTATGTGTTCCCATGGAAGATTTTTTTTTTTTAGTTTGGTCTTTAAGTGATGTTCATGGGTTGAACAAAACCAAGTTGGAGCTTAAACCTTATGCATGAAATTTTTTGTACATTTTGAGATTGTTTTTATTGGCATTAAAGGTTAGGTATAAGCCTAGAAAGAGTTACACCCTCACTTGTAATCGTTTTAAGAGTGAGTGTGTGCAAGGTGTATGCATGGGGTGGACTTAGCAAAAGAAAATTACCTCCTAAGATAGATTACTCTTTAACTCTATTGCCATTAAAAGAAAAGTAAACAAAAGAATTATTATTCTAGGAAAATTAAATTATAAAAAAAGTAAAGAAAGTAAAGCATCTACACTATAAATTTAAATTGTATGAAATTGAAAACAACCGACTCTAATGCTCACAAAGAACTTATTGAGGACTTATTGGGGGAGATTACTCTCTCTCCCCAAGCCTCTAACTAGGAAATTAAATATTTACATAAGAAAGCATGGAAGTAAACTTGCAAATATAAGAAAAGTGCTTAAAATAAATAAATGTGGCAGTAAGAAGAGGGAAATTAGATGGGAAAATAGAGGGCTTAACCCCACTTTGATTTTCTTCTTTCTCTTTCTTCTTCTTTTTCTTCTTCTTATAGCTTCTTGGGAGAATTTGGACAGAATTTTGGAAAGGCTTAGGAGTTTTGAAATAGGATTCTGATAGAATTTTGGAACTTTAATTCGTCATCCCTTTTTGCCTTTGAAGGGTCTCTTATGTATAAGATTTTGAGAGACCCTTGGGGATAAATTGGTCCTAAAACTTCAAGTTCCCAATAATTTCATAAAAATCTTTATAGAAAATCTAAATTACCCATCTTCTCTTTAGCCTTGATAGTCTTTCACTCACCTATTAGTCTCACGAATCATGATGATCAAGGGATAGATTAATAAAAGCCAATAGTTTCTAGAGAATTCTTTGATAAGGGTAAAACGGTCCTAGACTTTATGCTTTAAATCAATTTTGAAATAACCAAGCTAAGTGGCATGTAATTAGGTGAAGATTTTTTGTCTTCTTTGATCAATTCCTTAGATTAACTCTTTAACAAATTAAGGATACAAAGGTCATTGAGCATAAATTCTAGAGACCTCTTGAGGTTAGATAGGATAGTCATAAGTCATAGAATATGGTCAATCTATTTGAATTTTGAAGAAGAGTAAAATGGTAAAAGTGAGAATCCACTCTAATGAGTCTTAACAAATTTGGGTTAAGGAGGCCATTATTCTTGAGTGGGGACCAAACAAAGGCTTAGGATCAAGTTTATGAGAATTAAAGGATTACCAAAAGATCCTTGGCAAGGAAAATTTGGAGATTAGAACATGAGTAATGGCATAATTAAGAAAGGATTAGGAGAGGAAAACATCTTATTTAAAAAGGTGAGTGGGGTCATTTTTCTATTGAGAATCTCGTGTACAAATGAGCTCTCTAACTGTCTAACTGAATTGAATGTGCACTAGGTACAGCCAAGGAACATTAAACCTGAGTATCACCAAAGTCAAGGTTAGAACAAAAAATGGCCTAGCCATATATACCAAATGGCCAGGCTATTTATATGCTTGGCCGAATGGTAGGTACGACCAGGAAAAACTCTTTTTTTTTTATTAAATTTGATTTCCTCAATTAGTTTAATTTGTGTCCACTTGATTGATCAAAATTATCTTGATTTGACCTTCTATATTGGATTCGAATGAGCTCTCGGGCTTGATTGATCAAATTGGAGTGTTTACATCAGTCATTACCTATTAAAAAAAAATTCTTTTTTTTTTCTTAAATCTAGAAAAATGACAGCCATAGACCGCAGTATATGGCGTCGACGTAAAATGACGGTTTTAAGTAGTCGTTAATAAACGATTGTTAACGACAATTGTTTTTTCCAACTGTCAAACGCATTCGTTTTTTTCGACATTCTTGGTCTGCGATAGTTACAGTAGTTGTTTTTCATAAATGACAATCCTGGGCCGTCGGTAATTTTTTAAATTGATTGTGTTCGACTATAAATCCTAAATCAATTGGCATATTTTTTTGGCTTATTACTTGATAAAGAAATATTTAACAAACGGATGTCTAGATAAAAAGTTTACTCCCTAATAAAATCAAGCTTGGGTTTTGCGTCTAAACAAAACGTACAATGAATTGATTTAGGGCCACACACCAATCTTTTCTTCATCATTATCATAGATCAAGTCAATGGAAATGGATTAAGGCGAGCGATTGGGACACACACCAAGGGATGGGCCCTTGGGAGGGTCAGTCCCGGTCCCTCCGTCATGTCAACAACTTCGTTCTTTCCATTAACATTCCACTCGAAGCATTGAACCATACCCGCGAGGGTTGTTTGTACCACTTGTAGAGCTAATGAAGTTCCAGGGCATCCCCTTCGCCCGCTTCCGAAGGGCAAGAGATGGAAATGTTGCCCTCTAACATCAGGCCCACTTCGCCCGCTTCCCTCTTCAGTCATGAATCTCTCGGGACGGAATTCAAGTGGGTTGTCCCAATGCTTGGGGTCCCTACCAATAGCCCACACGTTAATGAAGAGCCTTGTATTCGTTGGTATGTCGTAGCCTCCAATCTTGCATTCTTCGGTAGATTCTCTAACGATTAGAGGGCCCGTTGGGTGCAGCCTCAATGTTTCCTTCACAATTGCTTGGAGGTAAGGGAGATTGGAAATGTCTGATTCTTCAACCAACCTACTTGTTCCGATCACTCTATCGATTTCTTCTCTGGCTTTCTCAAACACAGTTGGGTGATTTATGAGTTCTGCCAATGCCCATTCAGTTGTTATGGCAGATGTATCGGTGCCCGCAGCAAAAATATCCTGCAACAAATAAAAAATAAAAAATAAAAATTTATATTTTTTTATTAAGAAAATGACCTTGTTCAAGTAGGTCCCCAGCTTAGACTGGGCTTTCAGAAATTCATGTTTTTATGATGAGTTGTGCTGAATGCACGCTGTATGTTGTACGTGGTCTGTACCCGGTTGACATGGCAAGGGCACAGAACCATAGATCTTTTTCTTCGGGATACACAAGGAAAAGACCTGCAGTTCTGTACCCTTGCCACATGAGCCGCGTACCAACCACGTATGATTTACCACGTGTATTCATCATTATTCTTTTATGATTACAACTTAAAACATTTCTTCCCTTCATTCTGTAAGTTCTACATCAATAATTATTAAATAAGGCCAAATAATGGGCCTAGCTACCCTAAAAATGAAGCAATCCTTGCTCCGCCCGGCCCAACAAGCAAATATCTTATTTACACTACCAAACCTGGCCCATTGATATCCCTAGCTAAAAGTCTAAAACAAAAACATAAAAAAAGTTTTAAAAATAGTAGCAATTCAAACTGGAATGAAAACAGAAGGAAAAGAAATAAAAAAAAGCCATTTTTTTCATTAAACAACAAAATGCACAGAACTAATTTGATGTTGAAACCGAACTAACTTAGTAATAGATGCAATCTTAAGTAATTTGTTTTTTATAATCTTTCATACAAATCATATTTTTTAAAACTCAAATAATCGACTCAGCTCAAATGTCCTACAGGTGAAGTCAAAAATTTGTGAATCAAATAATATATTAGTTTATAACATTTAATGAAAGTTTTCAATATTTTAAAATAAGGAAAAATTATTTATTTATGTTTTCAAAAAAATATTATATATAGCTCAATTACGTGATCAAGTTTCTGACCCAACTCAATGCGATTTTGAGTTAATTCGACAGATTTGATGGGTTGATATGCTAATTTTCTGAACAAGAAGATTATTGCATCGAGTTTTTGGGCCGAATCACCTCAAAATCCAATCGACTCGAGCAAATTCCAAGTCAACAAGTTTTAAAATTATTATACCAATATGAAAGATCCAAATAATTGAATCAAAGTGGATTGTTCCTATCTATGGCCCCTAAATTTTCAGGTCAAGAGGACATGATTGGTAGGAAAGGCTTATAATAATTTGGGAAAGAGCCATGCAGAATGACATTAAAATTGACATCGTTTCGCACATGGCAGATGTGGAGTTGCCCACTTAATCATAAAGACTCTTCACTCGTATCTCAATGAAAAGCATCTATGATTCTGTACACATTGTTAAAATAGTTGATAAGCAATCTCTAGAGTTTGAAAATCTCGCCCCCCTAACTAATTACTTATTTTCTCATAAAAATGTGGCGTAGAATACTAGATGAGTTGGAGTGCAGGACAAAGTTTCACACTTTTAAATTCTAATAATAATAAGTTAAAAGGGGTATGTAATTGAAGTCTCTATCCTCAAATTTCAAATATAATTTTTTAAGTTAAAAAATATTATTTATATATTAATATTTATTGACTCATGGAATTGAGGACTGACCAATCAGATTTCGAGCTATAACGATAATTTTAAAACTTGAAAATCAACTCCACAACTCACTAATTAACTTTAAAGTCAAATAAAACTATATATTAATTTTAAAAATAATTTTTATATTTTAAAATAAGTAAAAATAAATAATAATTATTTAGTTTTTGCTCTCCACGAAAATCTATATAATAAAACATAATTATAAACACACCTTTGCGGAGAACAAACTTCTAAGTATCCGATATCCAAATATAATTTTTGTTGAGCTCATTTATTGTATTTTATCTTCACCCCTCTGATCGGTGACAGAGTTAGTAAGGAGTTGGTGGGGGCAATTGCACTCACACCCTCTCATCCCCCCCACCCCTCTCCCTTCAAAAAAAATTTTGTTAATGACATTGCCTCTTGATTGGGTCTTCTAATATGCTAATTGAAAATGACCTAAATATCCTTTTTTTCAACTTCTAATAAAAAAACTTATAAAACCATTCATCTTCAAGTTATTCAACCAAACAACAAACCATAATTTGCCCCATTACAGGAAAATCCTAGCTCCACTCCTGCCTCTAATATTACTATATTACCTTTTTTTTTACTCTTTTTACCCACTTTATTATTTTTCTTCTTTTACTCTTTAACAATAAAAAAATTTAATAATACCCCTTAATTTTATTTTTTAACCCTTTTAATCCCAAGGAGGACATCATGGAATTTCTGATCCGACTCAGTGTATTTTCGAGTTGATTCAGCCAAGTTATCAAGTTGACTTGGGAATTAGAATGAAA
This sequence comes from Akebia trifoliata, assembly GCF_017979445.1. NCBI lineage: Eukaryota > Viridiplantae > Streptophyta > Magnoliopsida > Ranunculales > Lardizabalaceae > Akebia > Akebia trifoliata. The sequence continues at coordinate 25,848,290 of NC_141380.1, forward strand.
TAAATTTGGAAATACTGAAGGAAAGAGATTAAGTCTTACCAATATGAAAGCTTTGATGTTCTCTCTGGTTAATCTCATCTCTGCATTTTCATCCTCAGATATATCTAGTAAAATCTCAAGAATATCTTTCACTTCATCACACATATCTTCCTTCTTCTTCTTCTTCCTCTCCTCTTCACGCTCCTTAATGAATCTCTCTGTCATCAAATCAAATCTTCTATGTACATCTTCAAGTCTCTTCGTAAAACCTTGTAAATCCAAATTCTTACAAAACCATATATAATCTGATAAATTAAACTTCCCCGTAAGCTTTGCAACTTCATGCACTAATTCCCTAACTTCCTCAGCTTCATTTTCTGAATTTGCACATGTTTTACTAATTGTCATTCTTGAGATTACGTTGTTAGTTAATCGAATCAACTCTCCACCTACATCAACAGCTTCACCGATCTTCGATTGATGTAACATCGATCGTAAGAATCTTTGTATCTCTTCTCGTCTAACGGGGAATAATAGATCGAGTGTTCGGCCTCCAAGGAGCTCAGACATACATAATTTCTTCATGAATTTCCAATAAGGCCCATAGGGAGCAAAGGAGAAGTCGGCGGAACCATAAGTTAAGTAATTAATGGCAGCGGATTGTGGGCGGTTGGAGAAGGAGAGGTCATGCGTCTTGAGGAACTCTTTTGCCATTTCAGCGGAGGAGACCACGATACATGGGACGGAGCCAAGGAAGAGATGGATTAATGGACCGTAGCGGTTTGAAAGCTTGTGAAAGGCTTGGTGAGGGATCGAGTCTAAGAGATGAAGGTGCCCGATGATCGGTAGGGCTAATGGACTTGGTGGGAGGCGACCCATGGTTCGATCCCTTGACAAGATGGCTCGAACCATGATGGTTGAGATGAGCAAGATGAGGGAAATTATGGTGTAGTTAGGGAGATTATCCATGTCCATGGTTGAATGGAATGAGAATGAGACGTTGTTAGAGAGAGATTTTATTTATATAAGTTTTTGTTTGTTTGTTTTTGTTTGTTTTATAAGGTTGTCCGGCCTAAGAAATGTATGGCCAAGTCAAATGCTAGAAATGAGAAGACAATGATATAATATCAAAAGTGTTAGGACAAGCCTTTCCTTCTCCAAGTATATGAGGTAAAATTTAAAAGATCGGACCCAAGTGTTTCAAATTGGTCCAATCAAGGAATCGATTTGATTGGACCGATTTACATTTCCTAAAAAAAAATTACTAATTATAAAAAGACGCTCTTTGTATGCTCTCTACGCTGCAATGCATAGAACCATAGATCTTTTTCCTTGTGCATCCTGAAGAAAAACATTTATGATTCTCTGCACTGCCACGTCAAAGAAATGTACAAAGAGTGTCAGATTTAGAGTGTTAGTTTATCACTGACGCAAAAAAAATAGAATCGTGATTTTTTGACACATGCCCCCATAGCCCCCTGACATGACAGAACCATAGATTTTTCTCTCTCGGGATTCATAATTGTACATCCCCATAAATATATGCAGCTGTTTATCTTGAGGAAAAGAATCTATGATTCTAACACATGCCACGTCGGGGGCGTGTGTAAGAGGGAGGCATCAAAAAATTATCATTCAAAATAATATGTAATCTTTCTTCCTAAATTACCTTCATTTATTTTTATAAAAAATAAAGGCAAAATAAAACTTGTGGTTGATTATTTTATTACAAAATCCTGTTGGACTTGGTTGGACCACCGGCGCAGAATTTAAATGGATGAATTAAATAAACCAATGTTTTAAAACCATATGATGAGTGGACTTGAAACTTGGCCAACTCAATTGAATATGATTTGACTCGGTACTTCAAACTCATTTGAATCAGCTGACTAATTCAAATTGGGAATCTAAGAGTCGACTCAGATATTCGTCAGGTAGACTTTGAAACTCAACCTGAGTAATGGGGTAGTCTTCAATGTTTTTAGGGAAAACAAAAAATAATTATATACTAGTTTTATATGATTAAAAACTCTATATGTTTAATAAATACAATTGTATTTTACCTACTCATCCGAATTGATCACTAATGAGTCATTGAGTTCACTAGAACCGCTTGGCATTTGATTCAAATGGAGTCAAGTTTTCGAATCTTGCAACATAGACATCAACTATGTATAAAATGGCTCCTTTTACGTCCTATGTCCAAATGGTCTCAATTGTGGCCCAGACCTTCATTAACACTATTAAACCTTTTGTTTCATTCAAAGGAAAGTTTTTCTCGAGATATTGAAAGAATCTTCCTGATATTAATCCCAAATAAATTAAGGATTGGGACTTTTAGACTGATGAAAAATGATTTGTATAAAAATATGCAATCTCAACCCTTAAAACAATCGGATATTTAATCTATGTGTATATACATAATGTATAATTGGGATATGTATTTTATCTTGGGATATTGTATTTTAATAGTTGGAATTGCAACAGGTGCCAACAAACTTAGTTGGTAAAGTCTTTGGTGAAGATAAAATAGACCTCATTTCGATTCTCCCGAGCACCAAGTGATAAACCTCCATCTAATTCATACTTATCCACTACAGTAACCCTTATCTTAGTCAAATTTTAATCTAAATATATTTATCTTTACTTGTAATCCCTACATTCGAAGGAAATCAATTGTATTTTTTTTTTTTTTTCATATTTAAAGTGTAATATGCAAAATATAGATGCAGGTTTTTGCTTTTGATATTGAGTATCTGATCTCTTAAATCTTTCATGGTATCAGAGCCTGGAGGATTACGACACTCACTTTCTTTGTTTTCCTATGTCGATCAAACTCGTCTTCTGCAAATATTTTTCATCTAGTTTCGATAAAATTTGATCGAAACAATTATATGTTGTGGCTTGCACAATTTCTTCCCTTCCTTAAGAGTCACAATCTTCTAGGATTTTTCAATGGAACAAAATCATGTCCTTCTCAATTTGTTGTTGATGTTGATGGTAAACTTGCGCATATCTCATTCGAGAGTTCCTTGAATGGCATCAACAAGATCAAGTTCTCCTCAATTGGCTTAATGCCATGCTCACTTCAAGTGTGCTCTCCACTATAGCTTGCTTCTCATCTTCTTGTAAAGTATGGCATTTTCTCGGAATGATGGTAAACTTGCGCATATCTCATTCGAGAGTTCCTTGAATGGCATCAACAAGATCAAGTTCTCCTCAGTTGGCTTAATGCCATACTCACTTCAAGTGTGCTCTCCACTATAGCTTGCTTCTCATCTTCTTGTAAAGTATGGCATTTTCTCGGAAAAAATATATGCTCCATAATCTCAATCTAGAATTATGAAACTAAAGCACCAACTTCAAACAACAAAATAGGATAATCTTTTGATTTCTAATTACTTGGATGTGGCGCCCCGCCGAACGCTAACACAAATCCCCATGTCAGATCTCGAGATACTAGGTGGCACCTCGAAATTTCGGCATGGTCTCCTCTGTTTATGTTAGCAATCCAAGACGTTTAATCAGCACCTAATAAACGGCATACGATCCTACATACAGATATAAAATATAATACTAGCGGAAGCCTATATAAGTCTAATAACGTTCGAAAGATCAGAGTGCGGAAGAATAACCAGGATACAGGATTATACAAAATTTCTCACTCTAACAGAAATCCTAACACTCAGAAAAACATATATAATACTCTCGGATAAATCGACACCACTAGGGGTAATAACCCCAATACTCACCAAGTGACGAACTCTGGCTGTCTATCTGACCCACCAGATGATTCTCACTCGTGCTCTATATCTGCCTCGCCAAACTTCGGATCTGAAACTAAAAAAATAGAGAAAGAAAGGGTGAGTAACAATGGTTACCCAGTAGGGAAACAAACAATTTCTGCCAATAACCCCTCCTAACATGAACGAATAAGCATACTGAATCATTTTAAAATAGTCAAAGTTTTATAGAAGAAATTACGATTAACTGGTACATATAGCCAGGGATGAACAACTAAACATTTTAAAACTCACATTACATCGATCAGCAGTACTCACTATAACATTATCTTTTTATACAAATCTAATTGATCAAAGGGAAATAATAAACATGGATTTCATTTTATATATCAAAATAAACAACAGATACATAATAGACAATGGTGGAGTATTGGAATTAGAGAGTTGGGATTCACGACTGGATCGCTCCCAGTCGGGACATAATGTTACAATTCTTCTCTGGTTTTTAGTTCCTGATTTTGTGGCCGGTCGCTGCACTTACCACACTTGGTTGACCATTTATCCAACTCAGGCTGGCCGTTTGACGTGACCGTAAGCAATGGGTCTCTTTTCGATGTATCAAAACGTTCGACTACTATAGATTGTTAGTGATCACTGACCAATCATCTTCGTCTATGCCTATCAGGCGTACATGTGATTCCCAAATATACAAACCATTCGTATACGACCACCTTTACATTACAAGTTCACTGGTAAAGATAGAGAGGAATAAACCCGGATTCCAGTTGTGACTCTATTCTCATACGCGTCCCATACCACGTATGAGCTTGGTGGTCCCTACCGTACATCCCAGGATAGTACACCACTCCAGATGATATGACGCACTATCCCTTCAGGCATTCACAGACTCTTTAACAGTTCACAAAATAGCTACATATATATATATATATTACTTTTCATTTGAAAACAAAAGGGAAATGAACAATACAAGGTTGAGAATAGATATCTAGTTTCCTACCATGCAAGTGTGGCCACCGGGCCTAAAATAAATAACATAACGGAGCGCCTCGCGCTAACAGAAATTTAAATAAACATGCAACCAACAATATTATCCCTGAATATCTGTTCACCAACCTGCACACAACCCAACAACGTAAAATGCAGACATCACCCCTCGGGTGTGACTCAGACATTTTACCGTTTCATACCCTTTTTCCCTCTTTTCGATTTTTTTACAATTTTCAATTTCTTCAATAAAACATCAATTTTCTGATATTCATCAACTCAATATGAGTTCATTGAATATTAAATCACATTTTCCAACTAAAGAATTTATTTTTATCAAAAACCTTAAAAAAAAATACAAAACTTATATTAAAACGGGTTCCGAGCAGTGCACAGGACCCAACTTACAGAAATAACCCAATAAAATATTTTACCCACGTATAATTTGTTAAAAATACAATTAAACATATCAATCATACAATTTCTGGCGTGAATTTTTGAAATAACAAAAGAATTCTACATTTCGGAAATACATCCAAATTTTTCCAATAAAATCCTAAATGCAATTTTCACAATCTACGATTACTAATAGAAATTGAGAGTTCCTTACAATCACTAGGCGACGGAATTGAAGCACGTGCGCGGAAATCGAGGCGAATGGCGCGGAAATCGAGACGGACCAAACTTCGAAGCGGCTGATTTTCAAAACCGGTCCGGTGGTTTTGAAGATCTCGATGTGCTCGTCTCTTCTCCCTTCTACGATGAAAGACGGTTTGACCCCGAAATTGATGAAAATCGAGGTTGAAGTTACGAAATCTTCGTATAAAAATACGGCTGATTTTTTACTATACGGGGTGAAAAAGGCGAGAAAACGAAAGGAATTTGGGTGGGTTATGTAGAGAATGAGGCTGCGGACGTTTCTCCCTTCTGCGTCGGAAGACGGTTTGACCCGGAAACGGATGAAATCCAAGGTCAAAGTTTCGAAATTTCCGTATCTAATTACGGCTAATTTTTGACGATATCGGGTAAAATAGAAAGTGAAACAAAGAAAGGTTTGGTGGGTTTTTTAGAGAACGTAGCTGCGGACATTTCTCCCTTCTGCGTCAATCGTCGACGGCGAACCGTTTGTGAAAGATCAGAGATGGAAGATCGAAGAGAAAAAAAAAATTGTTTTTTTATATGTCTCGGCCGTATGGACGCGTTGGGGAAGATGACATATAAAAAAAATTAAAAATATTATTGAAATAAAATGTGGGACGAATTCGATATTTTATTAATTGTTTCGATCGATGATAACTTGATCATCCAGACTCCAAAACTGACAAATGAATACTCTATTTCACCTAATTTTTCGTTCCGGATCTAATGGTATAGTCAATTTCTACAAATTATGTCTTCATAAAAAATTTACATTTTTGGCCTGATGTGACCCCTAAACTTGATGTCGTTTTCGTTTTTGGCGATAATTCAACTTCTTGATCTCCAAAAATGACAAATAAATAGTCTATGTTGAATAATTTTTCGTTATGAACCCAATGGTATGATCGAATTTTAAAAATTATTGCTCTAACAAAAAGTCACTGTTTTAGCCTGGTCCGACCCGGTAATCGAGGATTTTGCAACTTTTATATTCAGACTCGCATTTGAGCGTGCTTACAGGCTAAACTATGTTTTTCGATCATTTTGAATCTAATGGTGAGGTCAGATTCCATTAAAAATGATCAGAAATATCCTAAAATTTTACCCCTAAATCCCACTTTCAAGATTTTCTTAAAATTTCACTATTTATTTTTCCTCGAGATATGAATTAAAATTCGGGGTGTTACATTGGATCTAATGAATGCAACCGCTAACAATCTAACACTTGTCGAAAATTCAGTCGATGAAGATGATTTCATTACTTTTCTACTAAATGGAGTTGGACATGCCTTGATAATCTGATTGGTTTCCTCCTAAGTGCAGAAATATGTTATTGATGAACAAGTTTTTGTTATTGAAGCTACTGCTATCGCAACATTATACACAAATATATCTAAGTAGTTTAGTCACTATGAAGGCCGTAATTTTCCAACTAATCAAAATATTGGGAGTTTTCATGATAAAAATATCAAGTGACCTTCATCTACGAATCCAACTAGTAAAAGCTTAAAGACTTCTACTCGACCACAATGTCAAATTTGTGGTCGTTTCGAACCTTTCACAATTAATTTTGTTATAGACATCCCATTTTTGTCGGAGCCGAGCCTGAGAGCATTAAAACTTTTTGAGAATAGACTCAATACGGAAAGTTTCCTACATAATTTTAGTATGAAGATCAAAGCAGAGATTCATTAATTTGGAGAGGTCCAACCTAGTTAAATTTAAGCTTGACCGAACTTTGAGTTCAGCCTAGCTTAACTTAAGCTTAGCTGAACCTCAAGTTAATTTATGCCTGGTTGAACCTCAAGTTTGGCCAAAGTTAAATTTATGCCTGGTTGAACCTCAAGTTCGGCCAAAGTTAAATTTAACTTGACCAAACTTTGAGTTTAGCCCAAACAGTTAGAACAGTTGTTAAGTCCATATGTACTTAAATTTTCTTAAGAAAAATGACCCCTTAACCCTCTTACTTAGTGGCTTATTCTCCAAAAAATTCCTTATTAATCCATCTTCTACCATTTTAATCTTTTTCAAAGATCACATGGCTCCCATGGCATTCAATATAATTTAACAAATTTCCAAAGCCTATAATACTTTTGTCCACCCTAGAGAATTCTCTAGAACTTCTACCCAATAATCAACTTATCCCTAGTTTGTTAGAGATTCTCTTAAAGGAAGTGATCAAATATTCCAAAAAACTATCATTTAATTACATTCCATTTCATTTGGTTCCTTCACATTTGACTCAAGTTTAAGGTCTTAAGACCATTCTAACTTCCATCAAGAATTTTTTAAAACTTTTAGATTTTTACTATCCAACCCATTAATGATCAAGATTGGTAAGACCCAATAAGAAGATAAAGACCATCAAAACCAAAGTTAGAAGGTGAAAGTGATGCTTTTCGTGAAAGTATTAGTGAAATTATTGGAAACTTGAAAGTTTAGAATCAATTTATCCCCAAGGGTCTCTCAAAATCCTATAAATGGGAGACCATTCCAAGGAAAAAGGGAGGAGCTCATTTTGTGATTCAAAATTCTGCCTAAATCTCTCTCAAAGCTCTCTTGCCTTCCTATTCTTTCAAACCTCTCTTAAAATTTATAGAATAAAAACCTAAGAAGAAAAAGAAAATTAAGGTGGGGTTAAACCTTCTATTCTCCCATCTAATCTCCCCCTTCCTACTACTCCCCCTTCTTTAATTTCAAGTAATTTTTGTTTTATTTACATGCTTCTAGTTTAATAATGTAGTTTTCTTTAGTTCTTAGCCTCAAGACTCGGGGGAGGGAGTAATTCCTCTATGAGGTAATCTTCTCCAATAAATCCTTAAATAAATTCTTTAAGAATTTTAGATGTTGTTTTATATTATTTAACTTCTTGCAATTTAAATACATAAATTAGATGTTCATTTTCCTTATTTTTTATGGCAATAAAGTTAGAAAGTAAACCCTCCTTAGAGGTAATATTCTCTTGATAAGCCTATCACATGCATACACTTTGTACACATTCACTTCTAAAATGGCTATAAAAAAAAAAAGAGTAGGTCCCCTATAGACCTATATTCAATATTTAGAGCCAACAAAAATAGTCCAAAAATGGACAAAATCTCATGCATGTAATCTTGATTCTTACATGTTGTGGTTCAAGTTATGAATCTCACCAAATGGTCAAACCAATAAATAAAGTTTCCTTAGGGAGGACATGAATTTGTTTTGAAACTTTGGGATCCTAAATGATGAAATCCATGTGTTTTATTGATCAAAAAAATCCAGCAAGCATCTACTTCCAGTAGGGGCTTGCTCATCATTTTCTTTTACTTATTTTTCAAAACAAAACTATAGCTAATTTTCCCTAGTTTTCCATTACTTTCTCTATCTTTTAAAAAAAATCCAAAAAAATGAGTTTCAAATTTCATTTTTAATCAACAAATGATAACCATCTTATGATGTGAAGGACAATACCTTCCTTGTTCTTCAACCAAACTCCCTTACCATAGAATCTCTAGGAAGATATTTTCCATATCCATTTTGACATGAGAGTCACTACAAACCAAGAAAAATAGATTTTAAACAATCTTTTATGATGCCCATCCACACCTTAATTGAATGATGGCAACTCCTAAACTCGTGTAGATTAGCTCAAACTCCCAAAGATTTTGAAGCTCACATATCTACAATTATCATCAAATGGATTAGCCTATGAAGGGATAGATCCAACAAAACAACTTGCTGTCATAATTGATACTTACAACGTTCCATCAAACATTAACCTTGGTATACGAACAGTATGACATAAACTCATGTTACACTGGACTATGCTAATCTTTCTATTTTTAATGACTATTGGGAGTCAAATAAGTTGGTTGTTGTGAATGGTCAGGTTTGTCGAATTTACCATTTTTCACGTTGTGCATATTGGCTCTTCTACTTTACATCACAATTCATTTTCTTTTCGATTAAACAATATACTTATTCCCCATCTATTTTTCTAATAGTCTATTTATGAATCATTTTTCTCATGATAATAATTGCTACTTCACTTTTACTTCTAATGGTTTTTGTATGAAGGACACCAAGACGGGGAAGATGTTTTTCCACGATAAGAGTGAAATTGAGTTGTATCCTTTTCATTTTCATCATAGTATTCAGAATAAATCGCAACAACCTTTTACACTTATTAGTGAAAGAGTTTCTCCTTTGGTGGCACCAATGCTAGGACATCTTTCTTTCCATATTTTGTGACATTTGGCATCTCAACACAATCTTCCACTTAATAGGTCTCTTAAAGATCGTGAATTTTGTATTTCATGGCATTTGGGAAAAAGTACTCGTATACCATTTAAGTTATTTTGTTATTGCTTCATCTCCACTAGAACTTGTTCATACTGATATTTAGATATCTTTATATCATTCAATAAAATATTTCAAATATATTTTATTTGTTGATAATTATTCTAAATAGTCTAAGATATTTTTCAGCCGTTTTCAATATGAAACATTTACTTAATTATTTTTTGGAAATTCAAATACTTTTACTTGACCATAATGTCAGATTTGAGGCCGTTTCAAACATTTCACAATTAATTATTATCATTAGATGGATCGACCTATGAAGGGAAAGTTCCAACAAAGTAACTTGCTACCATGGTTGTTACTTCCAATGTTCCATCAAACAATCTACCTTGGTATACGAACAGTGGGGCATAAACTCATATTATACTAGATCACACTAATTTTTCTATTCATAATGATTATCAAGGGTCAAATAAGGTGTTTGTTGGGAATGGTTCAGGTTTGCCCATTTCACATGTTGGGCCTTTTACTTTACATCATATTTCATTTTTTTCAATTAAATAATATACTACATTTCCCATCTATATTTTCTAACATTCTTTTTATGAATCGTTTTTCTGGTGATAATAATTGCTACTTTATTTTTTTTTCTTTTGATGGGTTTTGTGTGAAAGACACCAAGACAGATAAGAAATTTTTTCACGAAAATAGTGAAAATGGGTTATATCCTCTTCATCTCCATTATAGTATTTAGAATAAATCTTAACAACCTTTTGCACTTATTGGTGAGAGAGTTTCTCCTTCATTGTGGCACCAATGTTTGGAACACCCTTCATTCAATATTTTATAACATTTGGCATCTCAGCACAATCTTCCACTTTATGGGTCTCTTAAAGATCATGAATTCTATGTTTGGGTTTTAGTGATTCGAGCCCTAACTTTCACAAGTTAAGGCTTTAGGCTGACAACTCTTTTAAATTGGCATTTTACTCTTATACCTTATGAAAATATTGAAATACCCCTCAACCTTATCAGGTTTGTCTCGGGAGTTGTTAGCTAGAGTTGAAATCTAGTACGTAGCAGATTGTATACAGACAGTTTTACACTAAACTTTTCATTGAAACTTATTTCATCATTTTTACACGCATTCTCTATGAAACTTTGGTTGTATGTATTTTGCTTTCTCCTTCATTTTCATACCTTTAAGGTATTGATATATTGGTCATCCCTTCATTTTTAAATGGTTAACATCAATGAAGCTCCATTATTAAGTAACGAAGCTCTATTTTTATGTAACAAAGCTCCATTTTTACATAACAATTCAGGTATTAACTCCAACCTTCATACTTTACATCCATTTGTCTCATCTTACTCATAATAAAAAAATGTAAAAATAAATAAGGTTACAATACACATGATGTCTCAACATGACACGATGATATACACATGACGCTTTTATAAAGTATGATATCATTAGATAATGCGATGCGTTACAAATAAATTACGTTACGATACAAAGGTAATATATTTTGTTACAAAGGCGCTTTCTCATTTTTCAATTACATCTTCTTCTTCTTCGTATCTATGTTTTCAACCTTCTTCTAAAACCTCTTCTCTGTCTAAAATCTTCTTCTCCATCTGAAATCTTTTTCAACTATTTCGATGAAAATTTTAACAAAAATGGTGGTGAGGTGAGATAAATATATTATATTATGAAAAGTACAATAATTACTAGGGGTGCACATTGGATTGGATAAATCCGAGAACCGAACCAATCCGAAGCCTTCTATATTGGATTGGTTCGAATTGAGCATGGTTTGGTTTGGGTGCGGATTGTATATAAAAAAATCCGATTGATTTGGTTCGATTTTGGATTAGGGGTATAATAGAACCGAACCAATCTGAGAATCGAACTAATCCGAAGTGTATATATATTTATTTATTTATTTAAAAATAAAATATTTTCTTAGTTTCATTCTTCTATTATCTATTTCTCTCTTCTTCAACTTCATCTCCTCTATTTTTTTTCTAACAAAAACTCATTAAAAAAAATGTACACAAATCTCTCTCTCAATTCTCAAATAGATCAACCTATTTATAGAAAAAAAAAATTCAAAAAGGTTGATTCCTTTTTTTTTTACGAGAACCTTTATACCGTGTTTGTTAGATGAAATATACTAAACGAACCTAGACTTGGATTCGTTAATTTACCATTTATGGATTAGTTTCCTCACTAATCTATCCAAAATACTAATTTTAAAATTGTAATTTTTTTTTTTAGTCTAATTGAGCTTCCTCTAATTTTTAATTTATACAGATTTCAATCAAAATTTAATCATAAAATCATTTTTATTTTAAAAATAGGCATTATTTATGATATGATCCAAAGGGTTCCTCTTTTGAAAGAAAAAATACTAGTTTTTCTACTTTGAAAGTATGAGAACCGAGAACCAATCCGAACCAAAATTGGTTTGGATTGGTTCGGCTCTATAGGATAATTGGATTTGTTTGGTTCCAAATTTGTAGAACCGATCATGTTTGGTTCGGCTCCAATTTTGCCAAAATCCGAACCATGTGCACCTCTAATAATCACATCTGCAAAAGAAACTATTTCACAACTGAAAAGATGTGCCACGACTCGACATTGCATGTCTATATACACATGACATCTTTATAAAGTTTGATATCATTAGATAATGAACTGCAATACAAATAAATTACACTACAATTACATCTTCTTCTCCGTTTGAAATATTTGTATATGTATTCTCAATCTTTTTCTAAAACGTCTACTCCATCTGAAATCTTCTTCTTTTCTGTCTAAAATCTTCATCTTCATCTTCTTCAACTATGAAAACTTCAACAAAAATAACGGAAATGTGGGAGGAATATATTATATTATGAAAAAAATGTAATAATTACACCTGCAAAAGACGATAGTAGTCTTGAGAAAAACAAGAACAATTGAACCAAGAAACGAATCAAAACAAAACATAAATCACACATAGAAACATAGATTTTTACATGGTTGCCTCAAGATTGAGGTACGTTCATAGATCACTCCAATTCCACTATAAAGAGAAAATTCACAATTACAGATTACACCCTTTCACCAAACATGAGAAATATAAATACCTCAAAAACCTAACTAGGATTTTACATAATATTAGTGAAATTACAAAATACCCGTGGGTAAAGGTGTGGCTTGATTCACAATACCTTCTTATTGACCAGTACTATTAGGCTTCACAAACCACAACAAATAGCAGGTTTAGCATAAGATCAGGGGTAAAGAGCATTTTGAACATAAAAATATACTTTTTGTTGATGTGGCAACTTTTGAGGGTAAAATCCTAATTCAGAAGAGACAATGACTGAATTCCTAACTTGAGAGAGAACCCCTTTGTGTTTTATGGTTAGATGCGTGATTTTGTTTTTGATCTTGAGTATCTGGTCTTTTAAATCTTTTATGGTATCAGAGCCTTGAAGATTACAATACTCACTTTCTTTTTTTCCTATATCAATCAAACTCGTCTTTTACAAATATTTTTCATCTAGTTTCGATTAAATTTGATCCAAACAATTATATGTTGTCGCTCGCACAATTTCTTCCCTTCCTTAAGAGTAACAATCTTTTGGGATTTTTCGATGGAACAAACTCATGTCCTTTTCAATTTGTTGTTGATGTTGATGGTAAACTTGGCTCATATCTCATTCGAGAGTTCCTTGAATGGAATCAACAAGATCAAGCTCTCCTCAGTTGGCTTAATGTTATAGCCACTTCAAGTGTGCTCTCCACTATAGCTCGCTTCTCAACTTCTTGTAAACTATGGCGTTCTGTCGAAAAGATATATGCTTCATAATCTCGATCTAGAATTATTAAACTGAAGCACTAACTTCAAACAACAAAACAATATAATATTTCGATTTCTGATTACCTGGATCAAATAAATGCAATCATTAACAATCTAGCACATGTCAAAAAGTCAATCGATGAAGATGATTTCATTACTCTTCTATTAAATGGAATGGGAACTGCCTTGATAATCTGATTGGTCTCCTCCTTAGTGCATAAATGTTTCGTTGTAGAACAAGTTTATGTCATTGAAGATATTACTATCACAACATTATACACAAATATATCTAAGTCAATTGGTCACTGTGGAGGCCGAGTGTTTTCATGATAAAAATATCAATTGACTTTTATCTATGAATCCAACTAGTATTATTTTAAAGACTTCTACTCGACCAGAATGTCAGATTTGTGGTCATTTCAAACATTTCACCATTAATTATTATCATCAAATAAATCAGCCTATGAAGGGACAGATCCAACAAAGCAACTTGTTGCCATAGTTGATATTTACAACGTTCCATCAAACAATCGACCTTGGTATACGAACCGTATGACATAAACTCATGTTACGTTAGATCATGCTAATATTTCTATTCATAATGATTGTGGGGGTCGGATAAGGTGGTTGTTGCGAATGGTTCAAGTTTGTCGATTTCACAATGCTAAGTGAAAAATGGGTAAATTCGACAGACCTTGAAGTTGAATTTACCCTTTTTCACGTTGTATATACATTGGCTCTTCGACTTTACATCACAATTCATTTTATTTTTGGTTAAACAATAAACTACATTCCCCATTTATTTTCTAATATTCTTTTTATGAATCATTTTTTTAAGATAATAATTGTTACTTCACTTTTACTTCTGTGGACATGTGATTTATTCAATTTTGAACATATCATTCACGTTGGGGGATTTTAGAGTCGCCACCATTCATATTTGAAATGGGTGTGAATGGTCACCCTAATTATATTTTTTTGAAAAATCATGTTTCTCGGCATTTGATGACTCTCGTACGGATATGGCTCATTTGGTCCAACTTTTGATTCAAGGTAAGGGAGTCCATTTTATAAAGTAGGGAAGGTGTTAAGCACCCTACTCCATCCACCGTTGGTGGTGACCTCAAACTCGATCCATCTTGAAAATAAAAATAAAATAAAATAAAAGAATCAAAAAATTCGATATGTGCCCTCAAATATGAGGGGTTTTGATATTAGTTCAACCCATTGAGGGCACCCTTATTGAAAAAGGGACCCTTTGATGGTTCAAACCATGGTGGTGTGTGTGAAGGTGTGAAGAAAGGGATAAGTAGAATAGGGGATTTGGAGGGGGTATTCTTTTGTCCAAACCCACCTTGCTCCTTTGTTGACTTTCTTTGCCTTTTCTTAATAAATCCCTTTGACCTTCTTGGATTTGCTTGAAAAAAAGTTGAGAGTTGAGGGTAATGGAGGTGAGTTGAGAGTTGAGAGAAATGAGGTGAGTAGAGAATTTTTTTTTAGAGAGTATTTTTCTCAAATTTTCCTTAGGTAGTGAGAGTTGAGAATGAGGGGGGCTTTATAGAGTTTGAGATTTGTTTTTAAGGGTAAAATTGGGTGAAATGAGGAGGAATGGTAGAATGGTGTGGGGTTTAAGAGAAATGAAGGGGTAAATTAGAAGTGTTTGGAGGGTATTTGTGTAAGAAGGTTAAATGGGTTGTTTTACAACCCAGATGGGTTGGATCTTTCAACCCATTTGGGCTGAGTGTTAAGTGAAGGATAATAAATGGTGAGGATGGAGTGTAAGAGAGTGATGGATGGGTTGAGTGTTTGGGGAGTAGTGTTTGGATTTGAGAGAATGGGGGGTATAAGAGGGTGGTTGATGATATTTGGGAGGGTGTGGGAGATGATGTCATGTGTTAAAATGGATGGAAATGAAGGGTTGAGATGAATTGATGGGAGAGTATGAGTGTTTGATTTGAGAGGAGGGGTGTGGGTTTAGATTGTAGATGTGGGTTTTGTAGGGAATGATGAGAGTAGATTAGGGGGAGGTATAGGTTAGGGGTGCGGGTAGATTAGATTTTTTAGATAAAAGGTGATGGGTTGATGAGGGTAGATTAGGGAGAGGTATAGGTTAGGAGTGTGGGTAGATGATGTTTAGAGAAAATGTGATGGGATAGGTTGGGGATGAGGGAGGTGAGTTGGGGTGGTGACATGTGTCCCACCTTGATGATTGTGGTGATTGGTTGTGATGTTGGGTTGAGTTGAGAATTGGGCTTGGGTAATGAGTTGGGCTTGGGGAGAGTGTTGGACTTAGGTGAGGGGTTGAATAATAATGGGTTTGGACTTATGTTGAATTGAGTTGAAGAATGTAGAAGGGTGGTGAGGAATTGGGGTCCATGGGCCACGTGGGAAGCCTTAGGCCATTTATTGAAAGAAATAGAGGGCTTTTGAAAGTATGGGCTTTGAGGGCCCAATTCGTTTTTTATTATCTTTTTGGGCATTTTGCATCGAGGGCCCGGTCAAATTTGGGTGTCTACAACTTCTAACAATTTTTGTATGAAGGACACCAAAATGAGGAAGAGGCTTTTCCATGACAAGAATGAAAATGGTTTGTATCATCTTCGTTTCCATCATAGTGTTCATGATAAATCACAACCACCTTTTGCACTTATTAGTGAAAGAGTTTCTCCTCTGGTGGCACCAACGCTTGGGACATCCTTCTTTCCATATTTTGCAACATGTGGCATCTCAACACAATCTTCCACTTAATAGGTCTTTTAAAGATCATCAATTGTCAAGGACTAGAAAGTTATTACTAGGGCCCTATTTATAGAGACTTTAAGGTTTAATCATGCACAAAATCCCCAAAATAGACATAATTCATTGATAGTCCATGTTTATTATTATTTTTTAATAAATTATGAATTTTTTGCCTAATTTCGATTATTCATTTGTGATAGGTCAAAAATCACGAAATTCAAAAGGATGAAGTAGGATAATTAAAGAAGCATATTATGATTCAAGACCTAAGAAAGACCACGGATCGAAGACCAAACTTTTTGGGCCCACATGAATCGTGGTGCGGTGAACACCTTGGACAACGCGGTGATGTCGAAAAGCTTTCCTCGAGATTTGTACAATGTTAAGACTGCATGATTTGTGACGTAACAAGTTAGGATTTAGACTATTTGTAAAATACGAAAATGTCTGGTCTCTATAAATAAGAGACCTGACAAGAACTTGTAATCATCTTCTCTTTTCTTTTCCTCTCCTATTCTTTTAGTTTTCACTTTTTTAGTTTATTTTTTGTTCAAGCTTTGTACACAGTAGGAGTTATTTGCTAGTTTTAGGTTGAGATTAATAAAAGAAGCATCACTTTCTTCTCAATTTTTTTTCTTTTATTTTTATAATTTCTTTTATCATTCTTACAATGATTTGTGGCTAGACCTCCATTAGAGAGGTCGATGAAACCTGAGCAAAATTATCTTAGTTAATTTTATTTGTTTCTAATCATGCTTCAATGCTCTATCGTGATACCAATTTGTTAAGTAGTGATCATTAGATAAAATACTTATTCTTCTGATTTTGATAGTTTAATCTTAGATAAGTTAAAGTTAAACTATGCCTTGTTAGAAATTTTATATTTAATCTTTTGATTTTGTCTTATTAAATATCGTCGTAGAATTTAGATTACATATTTGGATTAATAAATTTCATCTCCCAATCCAATAACATTAGCTTTATTGATTGGATTGAGATAATAAATAAACAAATAAATTAATGAGATGGACTACTTTTGGTAGATTCAACTAATCTAATTCTTTACATTGTGATTCTTATTCTTATTTATAAAAATTAGTTTTATTTCAGTTCTCTTTTATACCTTGAATTGTGATCGTTTTAAGTCGAAAGTTGTGGATCAATGTTGTCTCTGTGGATCAACCATTGCTTGCCAAGGTTTTTAATATTTTACTCTCTTATTTTTTTTTTAATAATCTGCATCGAACAATGAATTTTGTCTTTCATTGCCTTTGGAAAAAAGTACCCGCTTACCATTTAAGTGATTTTTTTATTGCTTCATCTCCACTAGAATTAGTTTTGACCGATGTTTAGATATCTCTATATCTTCAGTAAAATATTTCAAATACATTTTATTTGTTGATGATTATTCTAAATAATCTAGGATATTTTCCAGACGTTTTAAATATGAAATATTTTCTTAAATATTTTGTGAAATTCAAATACTTTTACTTGACCATAATGTTAGATTTGTGGCCTTTTCGAACATTTCGCAATTAATTATTATCATTAGAAGGACCGACCTATGAAGGGAAAGTTCCAACAAAGCAATTTGCTGCCATGGTTGCCCCTTCCAATGTTTCGTCAAACAATCAACTTTGGTATACGGATAGTGGGGCATAAACTCATCTTACACTAGATTGCACTAATATTTCTATTCATAATGATTATCAAGGGTCGGATAAGGTGGCTGTTGGGAATGGTTCAATTTTGTTAGTTTCACATGGTGGGTTTTCTACTTTACATCATATTTCATTTTTTCAATTAAATAATATACTACAGTGGCCATCTATTTTTTCTAATATTCCTTTTGTGAATCGTTTTTCTTGTGACAATAATTGCTACTGAATTTTTTTTTTTGTTTTGATGGTTTTTGTAGAAAGATACCAAGACGAGGAAGAAGTTTTTTTACGGCAATAGTGAAAATGGTTTGTATCCTTTTCATTTCCATCATAGTATTCAGAATAAATCTCAACAACCTTTTGCACTTATTGGTGAGAGAGTTTATCCTTCGGTGTGGTATGTTTGGGGCACCTTTCATTCAATATTTTACTACATTTGGCATCTCAACACAATCTCTACTTCATGGGTCTCTTAAAGATCATGAATTTTGTGTTTAGAGTCTTTAGTGATTCGGGCTCCTAACGTTCACAAGTTAAGCCTTCGGGCTCCCAACTCTTTTAAATTAGCATTTTATCCTTACACATTTATCAAAAGATTGAAATACCCCTCAACCATTAGGTTTGTCTTGGGAGTTGTTAGCTAGAATTGAAATTTAGAATGTAGTAGATGGTATATGGACAATTTACACTGAACTTTTCATTGAAGCTTACTTCATCATTTTTACACGCATCTTTCATTCTTCATGAAACTTTGGTTGTAGTGTATTTTGCTCTCTCCTTCATTTTTACATTTTTAAGGTATTGGTATATTAGTCGTCCCTTCATTTTTAAGCGGTTAACAGTAATGAAGCTCCATTTTTACGTAACAAAACTTCTGGTATTTGCTTCAACCTCCATACTTTACTTCCATTTGTCTCATCTTCCTTATGATAAAAAATGTAAAAAATAATAAAGTTACAGTACACACGACGCCTAAACATGGCACGATGATATACACATGACGCTTTTATAAAGTATGATATCATTAGATAATGCGTTGCGTTACAAATAAATTATGCTACTATACAAAGGTAATATACTTCGTTACAAAGGCGTTTTCCCATTTTTCAATTACATATATTTCTTTGTTTAAAATCTTCTTCTTCTTCGTATCTGTGTTTTCAATCTTCTTCTAAAACTTCTTCTCTTTTTGAAATTTTCTTCTTCTTCATCTTCTTCTACTATTCTGATGAAAACTTCAACAAAAATAGTGGTGAGGTAAGATAAATATATTATATTATGAAAAAAATGCAATAGTTACACCTGCAAAAGAAACTATTTCACGTCTGAAAAGATGTGCGATGACTCAACATTGTACGTTGATATACACATGACACCTTTATAAAGTCTGATATCATTAAATAATGCGCTGCATTACAAATAAATTACGCCACTGTACAGAAGTAATACACTTCGTTACAAAGTCGTTTTCGCATTTTTCAATTATCTCTTCTTCTTTGTTTGAAATATTTGTATCTGTGTTTTCAATCTTTTTTCTGAAACCTTTACTCCATCCAAAATCTTCTTCATTTCCGTCTAAAATCTTCTTCAACTATTCCAATGAAAGCTTCAACGGAAATGGCGGAAAGGTGAGAGGAATATATTATATTATGAAAAAGTATAATAATTACATTTGCAAAGGACTACAGTAGTGTTGAGAAAAACAAGAACAATCGAACCAAGAAGCGATTTGAAACAAAGCATAAATCACACACAGAAACATAATTTTTTACGTAGTTGCCTCATGATTGAGGTACGTTCACGAATCACATCGATTCCACTATAAAGAGAAAACTTGTAGTTACAGATTACACCCTTTCACAGAAAACAAGAAATATAAATACCTCATGAAACCTAACTAGGTTTTACATACTATTAGTGAAATTACAAAAATACCCTTGGGTAAGGGCATGACTTGATTCACAATACCTCCTTGTTGACCAGTACTATCAGGCTCCACAAACCACAACAAATTACAAGTTTAGTGTCAAATCAGGAGTAAAGAGTATTTTGGACATGAAAATATACTTTTTATTGATGTGGCAACTTTTGAGGGTAAACTCTCAATTCAAAAGAGATGATGAATTCCTTGCTTGTGAAAGAACCTCTTTGTATTTCATGGCCTTAGGGAAAAAAATACTTGCTTATCATTTGATTCTTGCCAATTTTTCAAGCGTTGATCTCTACATATGATGATTTTTCAATTGTTGAGCTCATACACTTTCCGATTTTTTAGGTGACAAGCTCGCAATGGGTAAATCATCATGAAATGCACAAACAACAATGGTAAAACGAATGCTCGAATAAATAAATAAATAATACACTATGATAATATTAGAGTTGGATTAAAGAGCTAACTTTTCATTTTAGGATTCATTTTATTATTTATGCATATTAATTTATGATATTAAGTGGCAAGCTTGATATTTTTTTGAATTTTAAAACTTCGAGCTCTCTACTGTAAAGATCTTCACAAATACCTGAAACACACTTAATAATAGCGAAATAAACACTTGAATAACATGTTACAACTAAATCTTTAAAATTATTAGTATGTCATCTCCATTTGTCATTCATGGTCACAAATCATCATAATGGATTGAAAATTACATATAAATCCTTGAAATTATAAGTATATTATTATACATTCATCAATCATCCAAATGGATCATAATCCTTGTGGAAAAACTAGGTATCATAGAAGAGGTGAGAAAAGGATATTTTGGATACTAAGGTGCTGTTTGTTAAACTGAAAAAAATAAGTGCTGAATAACATTAAGCGCTGAAACTTATAAGCGCTGAATTTAAGTGCTGAAAAAGTTGTTTATTTAGATGCTGAATCATGTTTGTTACACATTGCTGAAACTGATAAATTATCTTTGTTACCCTTACAATCATATTATACATTGTTTGCATGTTCAAATGCTTATTTATTATCAAACACAATAAAATATATTATTTCTTATAAAATAAAATATAATTTATTTTTAAATAATAAATAATACTCAAATCTTCAATTTATAAATAATAATTTCTATTATAAAAACCCACAATTTCAAATAAAAAATAATAATGTCATACAAGTCACCAAAATTTGAAATCAACTTTAAAAATAACTTAATTTTGGATGAATAATTTTTTATGGAAATGAAGGATGTGTAATTATAAAAGCACCCTATGAATTAATAAGGGCAACCCACACTATAGACATTTTTTGTTTTGTTTTATATGGATTAAAGTTTTTGGAATGAGCAAATTTTTAGTGAGGATGGTTTATGTGGTCTAGAGATCATCCTCACCAAAAATCAGCCTATTTTGAAACTTCTAACTCGTTAAAAATAGTTTTAAAAAAAAAAAGGGACAATTTACGGTTCTTGAACTTGTTTTGATAGGGTTAGAAGTTTCAAAATGTGCTGAGTTATTGTGAGGATGATCTCCTCATTGTAGAGATCATCCTCACCAAAAATCAACTCATTCCAAAATTTTTAACCCATATAAGACAAAATAATTTAGCTATGGTGTGGGTTTATTAATTTGTGGGGTGTTTATATACTTATCCATGAGATATAAGAGGTAATTTCCTTTTAAGAATAAGGGCTTACTTGTCTATGCTCAAAAAAACAAAGGGCATACTTGTCCGTGTTGAAAAAAGCGAAGTACTTACTGCTTCAGCACTTTTTTTCAGCATCAAAATAGTGCTGAATTTTTTTCACTTATTTTCAGCAATAAGCACGAGTAAACGAACGCGCTATTTTGACAAAAGTGCTGAATTTAATTTTTTTCAGCAATAAGCGCTGAAAAATAGCGCAAACAAACACCGCCTAAGAATCTTTTCTCCAGGTGATTGGTGGGGAGCATTTAAGTTACCCCCCAAAAACTAGGGGGTATTTAGAGATAAGTCTTTAAATAATGGTTCATTAAATAATTTTCCAAACAGGCATAAAATGGCGGGAAACCTACCAAAAGATCAAAATCCTCTTCATTCCCCCTAATTATATCCATTGGAGCTCTCTCTCTCAAAAGATTGAGATGCTGATCTGCATTTCTTAACCTACATTATATCCTCACCTACATCTGTCACTGAAACCCTAGATCTCAGTTCTCATGGACAAATATGTGGTTCCTTGCTCCTCTTCTCCCGATTATCCAAAACCCCTTCGAAGGTAAAATATTCTCTATCACTCTCGTTTTATTGTTCTTCTCTCCGATTGCGGTTCCAACATCTTTAAACTTGCAATCGTTATCAATTTCAATTTTGACGGATCGATTAATTGAGTTTTGCCTCATAATTCAAGGTCTCCATGGAAGAGGAGCATTGCGGAATTGGACGGCAGGTTTTCTTCAAAGTATCGTCACGAAGTTTCTGCATTGTTGCTTGAATCATACTCCGAGGTATTTTTTTTTATTTTAATTTTATTTTATCAATATAAGGGGAAATTATAAATAAATAAATAAAGTAGAGCATTTGTGAAATTCCCGTTACGGAGCAATATTCATTTAATTCCGAAAATGGTGAGTTGCTGTTTTCTAAATTATTTTTTTTACCAAACTAGGTAAAATTAAGTTAAATTACTAACACCCTTTATTGTATATTATTAGATATCACATTTTGAGAATGATATTTTTCTTGTAATTTACCTTATTAAATGTGAATAATATTTTTATGGTAATTTAACTCATTTTTTTCATATTTAGTAAAAAAAATAAAAAATTTAATTCCGACATAGGGGAAATTATATTACAAAGTGGAAAATTTGTGAAATTCCTGTTTCCGTGCACAATTCATTCCAACGATGGTAATTTGCTGTTTTCAGTACCAAGCAAGGAAACAATTTAGTTAAATATACTAAAACATCCTTTATTGTTTATTATTAAACACCACATTTTGAAAATTTCACAATTTTCAATGAAGGTTTTAGTAAATCAGCCTTAATACATGTTGTCGATTGATTTAATTGGACTTAATTGAATTTTTCTGCCATTGATACTGAATTTGTGCTGTTTTATTGTGGAAAGATTGGAGCTTTCCCTCATTTGTACCACATTGGTGACGCAAGCTGTCCAACTCATGTAAGAAAGTCATTACTTAATTCTACTTTTTAAGATTCTGTGGATTGAAGTTTTATGTGCTACATGTTCATTTGAGTTGAAAGTTCAGATTTGTTGTACAGATGAATCAAATGATTAATGCTGCAATTATGGATAGCCAAGTACCTTGTGGAAGGTTAGCGATGCTCTTTTTTATATCTTAAATCATATAGAGATCCTCCATTGATTTTCTTAACTGATTTTCATTCCATATGTTTTCCTTTAAATTTGTTCCTTTGCTTCATCTATTACATTGGGAGAATGCTTAATAGGGTGATTTGGCTCTCTTTATTGTATAGTTTTTTACGTCTTTGGTGATTTAGCTCTCTTTATTGTATAGTTTTTTACGTCTTTGGTATCATATTGGTCAACAACCTTTTCTATGTAACTCTTGTACTACAGAGTTCACTTCATTTGACATACTATTGGTTACTACACCACCCATTTTTCTCTTGGAAAGTATTTGTTTTAGTGACATTAAGTGAAGTTTCAATGTTGCCATTACAATGAAGGAATTTCTTCTTTCACCTTGCACCTCACCTTGAGAAGTATGTCTCACTGACTTGACACTCTATAATTGATACCACATATATATTTTAGAGTTGGGATGTTCTTTGGGGAGCACGACAACTGTAACTAGGGTTTGTGCAAAAAGTATTTATATTGACAAAGGACGGTATTGCTCCTTATAAGGGCTTATACATAGTGATGTACAAGAAAAATAACAACTCTATTGTACACGAACATCTCCCCACAAGCCAAACAGGCAGACATGGAAACAAGAGTTTGTCTCATAATAGTTTATACCAAAAGATCGAGAGACCTTTACTGAACAAAAATCAACGAATTGTTTGTCACGGGGAATGGTTTGAACTAGTAGAGTTTGGTAATTTAGGTTGGAGAAGTGGTCTGGGGATAGCTCCTTTTTTATTCATTGATAAGCCAGGGATTAACTCCTTATGGGTGTGGTCTTTGGAGAAGCATCATTAATGAAAGCAAATGAATGAAGGAATTGGGTTTGGAGTGAGGAGAGCTGGTAGAATGAAATTTTGGGAGGGTAGATCAGTAGATGGTGTAAAACCCTTTGCTTAGGTCCCAATCAAGCTTTCTTGGTTCAAGAAGGACAATGAAGTAAAAGTAGTGAAGCAATGCATGGTCTTTTTTTCTATCCGGAAGAAGTATTTTGATGAGGTATTGTGTGATGTGGTTCTAATGGATGCTTGCCATGTTCTTCTTGGAAGACCTTGGCAATATGATAGGAGCACAATCCATGATGGGAAAAAGAACACTTATGCTTTTTGGAAGGAAGATCATAAGTTCACCCTGCTTCCCATGAAAATGTGGATAACAAATCAAAATCTGTTGTTCTTCTTACTCTAAAAAGCTTCCTCAAAGAATACGATGGATCTACTCCTATATTCACTTTGGTGGTTAATGAAGAGGTGGTTGCCCGTACATTTTCTGAAGATATTAGAGACCTTATGGATGAATTTTCAGATGTATTTCCATTTACCTTCCGGATTGCCTCCAATGAGAAATATACAGCATTGTATTGATCTCATTCGGGGTTCTTCTCTTCCAAACAAGGCTTCATATAGAATGGTGCCTAAGGAACGCAAAGAATTGCAACGACAAGTTAGTGAACTTTTGGAGAAGGGCTACATTTGTGCAAGTCTAAGGCCTTGTGCTGATCCGGCATCGCTAACACCTAAAAAGGATGGCTCTTGGCAAATGTGTGTGGATAGTAGTTTTATCAATAAGATAATGATCAACTACCAGTTTTCGATTCCAAGAATTGATGACATGCTAGATTATTTGGCAGGTGCTAAGATCTTTTCTAAGATTGATCTACGAAGCGGTTATCATCAAATCAGAATTCGGCCTGGACATGAGTGGAAAATCGCATTCAAAACACATAATGGGTTGTTTGAGTGGCTTGTTATGCCCTTTAGACTTACTAATGCTCCTAGTACTTTTATGCGGGTTATGACTAAGTCTTACAGCCTCTTCTAGGTGTGTGTTTGCAGTGGTTTATTTTGATGCTATTCTTGTGTACAGCCGCTGTCTTGAAGAGCATCTGATTCATCTCCGGAAGGTATTTGACATCTTGAGAAGTGAAAAGTTCTATGGAAACTTGAAGAAATGCAGTTTTGCATTGGAGAAAGTATGTTTTCTGGGTTATATTGTATCTTCTAAGGGAATCATGATGGATGAAGAGAGAGTCTGAGCTATAGTGGAGTGGCCTATACCTATTTCTATCCATGAAGTACGAAATTTTCATGGTTTGGCCACCTTCTATCGCAGATTTATAAGAAACTTTACTTGAAATGTAAGGAAGCTTGGTTAGAGACACCAACTCTACCCTTGTCTTATATTAATCAAATTGAGTAAATTACAAAAGTACTTACAAAAGTACCCTACACTATACACTTACAAACACCAACAACACTGTACATACACCAACACTCCCCCTCAAGTTAGAGTATACATGTCAAACATGCCCAACTTGATAGAAACATCATAAAGAGTAGTAGGCCCAATTACTTTGGTGAAGATATCCACAAGTTGTTGACAAATAGAGACATGTTTAGGGATTATGGAGCTATCATAAACTTTCTCTCTAACAAAGTGCACATCTACTTCAATATGCTTAGTCTTCTCATGAAGGACTGAATCAGATGCAATTTTTTGAGCTGCTTCATTATCACAATAAAAATGCAAGGAACCGCTAATAGGAAACCCTAACTTAGAAATGAAGGAACAAAGCCATAATATCTCACATGCTCCATGAGCTATGGCTCGATGCTCAGCCTTGACGCTTGAGCGAGCTACAATAGGTTGTTTCTTACTTTTCCATGAAACCAAGTTTCCTCCATGAAATGCACAATATCCATAAATAGATTGACGATCTATGATTGCTCCTACCCAATCAGCATCAGTATATCCAAATATATCAAGATGGTCATGAGAAAAATACATAAGTTCACAACTGGACTAGACTTGATGTACCGAAGAATGCAATGGACAACAACAAGGTGAGAGGCACGAAGAGCATGTATAAACTAACTCACCAGGCTAACAGCAAATGTGATATTTGGTCGAGTGATAGTAAGATAAATAAGACACCCCACAAATTGTTGGTATTCTCAAGGATCAGAAAGAAGATCGTCATCATTTTCATGAAGTGAGTGCTTAAAATCCATAGGAGATGAAGATGGTTTGCAACCAAGCATACCAATATCACTAACAAGATCAATGACATATTTCTTTTGAGAAAGAAATATTCCTTTCCTCGAGTGAGCCATCTCAAGACCAAGAAAGTATTTAAACTTCCCAAATCTTTGACCTCAAACATGCGACCATGCTCATCCTTTACGCGAGAAATAAATGAAGAATCATTCCCAGTAAGAATAATATCGTTTACATAGACCAACAAAATAGTACGTCCAATCTGACTAGAATGTGTGAAAACGGAATGATCGAAGTGACATATTTGAAAATCCATATTAATTAGTACTTCACTGAAGCGATGGAACCAAGCACGAGGTGACTGCTTCAAACTATATATAGATTTTCGAAGATGACAAACCTTCCCAGGAAACTTACCCTGAACCAAGAAGCCAGGAGGAGGATCCATATAGACCTCCTCTGTGAGATGCCCATGAAGAAATGCATTCTTCACATCTAACTGATACATAGGCCAACCTTGATTAGCAGCAAGAGAAATAAGAATACGAACAAATGTCAATTTGGTTACAAGAGCAAACGTGGCATCATAGTCCAAACCATAAGACTGAGTAAAACCCTGCAAAACCTCGAGCAACTAGATGAGCCTTGTACTGAGCAATAGTGCCATCCAAGTTGTGTTTCACAGCAAATACCCAACGACAACTAATGGTGTGCTTCCTTGATGGAAGAGAAACCATGTCCCATGTATGCTTACGTTGCAAGGAATTTATTTTCCTCCACCGCAAATTTTCACGTAGGATGAATAAGAGCAACGGAGATAGAGTGAGGGATGGACACAGTATCAACAGCAGAGAGAAAAGCTCTATAAGACAGAGATATAGCTTGGTAACACATATATTTAGTAATAGGGTAAGGAGTGGAAACACACTTACGAACTCCTTTGCGAACAACAATAAGCAAATCAAGATAAGATGAAGCATTAGTATGAGATAAATTAGGAGGCATAACTAAAGGATTGAGATTACTAGTTGGAGCTACCGGCGAGGAAGATGACGGTTGTTGTAGAATAGAAGAGGGAGCACAAGACCGTCGGTGAATATACATGAGAGGCCCATGTTGCTGTAAAGAAGAGTCAGAAGAAATCATTGGAACAAGTAAGGGAGTAGGGGACAGGAAAATTGATGCAGAACTATCAGAAGAAAAATAGGGAACTTGTTAAAAAAATGTGACATCCATCGAAGTGAAGAAACTTCTCGATTGAGGATCAAAGCATCTATATCCGTTAGAAACCCTAGAATAGCCAATAAAAATACAACGGATTGCGGTATCATCCAATTTTCGTCTACTGGGACGATGATCTTGAACAAAGTTGGTACAACAAAAAACCCAAGGCTTAATGGAAAAGATGAGATTTTGAGGACAGAGAATACGACCCTCTAAGATTTTAGGAGTACGATTAATTAAGAGGCATACAATAAGCAATGTCATAGATCAATATGACTTCGGCATGTGCATACCTCGTAACAAAGAGCAGGTCACACCAAGAAGATGTCTATTCTTACGTTCGGCAACACCATTTTGTTGTGGGGTGTATGGACATGAAAAATGATGTACCATACCATGTTGTTCAAGATAGTGAAAAAATGAGTAAGAAGTGAATTCACCACCATTATCAGAACACAAAAATTTAAGAACACCATACCAAGTATGTACCATAGCATGAAATTCTTGAAATTTAGAAAGCATCTCATCTTTAGACTTCAAGAGATAAACCCATGTAATTCGAGTACAATCATCGATAAAAGTAACAAAGTATCGAGATCCATCAATAGGTATAACTAGAGATGGACCTCATAAATCAGAATGAACTAATTCAAAAGGAAAATGACATCGATGCATGCGATATGGATTAACATTTCTAATATGCTTTGAAAGTTAAAATATATCACATTGAAACTAAATAGATTTGTAAACTTGTCTAAAAGATGGAATCATAGAACATAATGTTTGAAAGTGGCATGCCACAAAAATAAGGTATGTTGAGTAGCTACAATAGGTAATGAAAATATAGAGCCAAAAATAGGAGTAGATTCACCAGGAATAGTAGTAGAAACAGCTTTAGCAACGACATGAAACATTGATGGAGCATCCAAGTAGTACAGTCCCCTTTTCTCAACACCTCTACCAACAATCTTCCTCGAATTGAGCTCTTGAAAAACATAATGAGATGAGTAAAAAATAACACAACAGTTTAGTCATTTTGTAATGCTACTAACAGACAAAAGTTGGGAGGAAATATTAGGAACATGTAACACATGGGAAAGAGAAAAAGAGGAAGATATTGGAATGGTTACTACCCCCCCAAATAGGAGTAAAGGAACCATCAGCTAAGCGAAGCTAGGCTGGTGTGGAAGGATAAGAAATCATAGAGAACCTGTCAGACTTACCCATCATATGGTCAGTGGCACCTGAATCGATCACCCACCGAGAGGATGATGATGAAGTAGAGGCAGCAAATGCAAAGTTAGTATTAATGCCTATTGGAACTGAAGATGGTGATGGTCTAAAAATATTAGAAGAAGAAGCTTGAGAGCGCAACTCTAATCGAATCATTTCCTCAATTTGCCCATCGAGTCTAAGGGAACATCTGTCAAAATAGACTGAGAGTCTGAGGCTGTGGAAACAACTGTATCAGCATGCTGAACATGCAAGCTGACCATCTGGATATCTATGGAGATGATAGCAGTAATCATGAACATAGTCAGCTATTCCACAATAGGGGCAAAGGATAGAAGATCGTCATCGACCACATCCATGACCTTTACGGCCCCTATCATTCCCTCTACCAAGACCTACAGAGGGAGGGCGAACAGATGAAACAAATGCAACATGCTCCTAAGGGACACCAGTAGAAGGGAGGACAAAAGTCATAATAGCATGACAACGCTCCTTGCTAAACACAGTAGCATATACTAATCTGAGAGAAGGAAGTGGCGACGTTGCAAGAATCTAAGTCCAAAGTTGTTCAAATTCATATCAAAGACCACCCAAAAAATCATAAATCTGGTGTATCTCAGTACTTTTGGCAATAATCTTCGTTGACTTTGTCGACAACTCAGATAGTGGTTCATAATGACTCAACTCCTCCCATCTCCACTGAAGAGCTCCATAATAATCATTAATCGAGCTCACCTTACTGGAAGTGAGCAATCTCTCGAAACAACTGATAAATGCGAGCATCATTATCCGTGAGAGAGTAAGTCTGGGTGAGAGCTTCCCAAAGCTTGTGAATAGTCTCGTAAAAATTGTAGTTGGCTGCAAGTTGAGGTTCTATGGGATTTAAGATCCACCCTCAAAGATTATAATTATCTACCTCCCATTTGTCAGCATCAATAGATCCAGGAAGAGGCTTAGGAGTATTCCCATTAAGATATCCTAGCTTCGATCGACTCCCAATGTACAACTTGACCGCTCAAGACTAGACCAAGAAACTATCACCATTAAACTTAAGGTTGGTGATAGAATGAACTAGGGAATCAAAAACAGAAGCAAGTGCAAGGCTTTTAGACTCCATTTGATATTTTAAAAAAAAAGAGAAAAAAAGGTCTAGAAAAAGAGAAAAACTGGTTTGGGTAAAAAAGCTCCCAAGAAATATCAACCAACACCTAGAAATCTTCCCAAAACTCAAGAAACGAAGAAATCATACCTACTAAATATCAAGAATAGTTTTAATTAGATGCGAGTCGAACCAAATATGATCAAATAAGAGAGCTAAGTCAGATTGGTCGAGAACAGTGCCACCGAACCAACAAAAAACAAGTAAAAGAGGGTCTAAACACCATATAGATTTAAAAAACCAGCAATTGGAGGCTATGGATTTCCTTTATTAGAAAAAACGGCCAACCCTTCAAGTGGAGGTGTCGATCGGAACAGTGGATTATCATCCTATCAACAATTACGAATGTCGAGGAAACTGCCCTTCAATCTTTACATTCAAGAAAAAACCCATAAAACAGCAGCAAATCATACAAATGAGGCTTTCATGATAAAGAGAAGATCAAAATCTCTTAGTAAAATGAATTTTGGAAGCATTTGGTGATGAATTAAGGCTGACGTCATCATGACGTCATGATGATGTCATCAAAATAAAAAAAATATAGATTTTGCTCTGGTTGGCTTTGATACCAACTTGAAATGTAAGGAAGCTTGGTTAGAGACACCAGCTCTACCCTTTTCTTATAATAATCAAATGAGTAAATTACAAGAGTACCCTATACTATACACTTACAACAAAACACCAACAACACTATACACACACCAACAATTTTAACATTATAGCAGCTCCTCTTATGGAATGCCTTAAGTAGAAGACTTTTGAATGGTCTCAAGAAGCCCAAATTAGCTTTCAGCTGTTGAAGAATATTTCTACAACTTCGACACTTATTGTCCATGATTTTGATAGTCTTTGAATTAGACTGATGCTGCAGGTGTGGGAATTGTAGTAGTCCTTGGTCAATCTGGACGGTCTATTACCTTCTTTAGTGAGAAGTTGAATGGTGCCAAAATGAGGTATAATACCTATGATCTAGAGTTTTATGCTATAGTGCAGGCCGTTAAACATTGGAATTCTATTTGTCCTACAAGGAGTTCATTCTACATATGTACCATGAAGCTCTCAAGTATCTCCATAGTCAACAAAGTTTGCACAAGCAACATGCTAAAGGAGTGAGTTTCTTGCAACAATTCACCTTCTCTTTGAAGCATAAATTTGGTATTCTCAATAAGGTGGCTGATGGACTGAGTCGAAGAGCTACTTTATTGGTGGAGATGCGAGGTATGGTGGTTGGTTTTAATAGTTTTAAGGATTATCACCATGAAGATCCTTATTTTGCTACTATTTTACACACGATACAACAGGAAAATCTACTGATTTTATGCTCAAAGATGGGTTTCTTTTTGAAGGTTTGCGATTGTGCGTGCCAAAGTGCTCTCTATGAGAGAAACTTCTAACTGAGCAGCACAATTTAGGTCATTTTGGTATGGATGAGACTCTTGATCTGCTACAAAAAGACTATTTTTGGCCAGGGATAACTCGGGATGTTATGAGACATGTTCAAAGTGTCATGTGTGTCAAAAGGGAAAGGGTACAGCCACTAATGCAGGACTGTATTTACCACTTCCAATGCCTAATAAACCGTGGTTGTGCATTAGTATGGACTTTGTGTTAGGTTTGCCACCTACTCAAAGGAAGAATAATTCCATCATGGTGATTGTGGACAGATTCTCAAAGAGGGCACACTTTGTTCCTTGTTGGAAGACTATGGATGCTTCTCATATTGTTAATCTCTTCTTCAAAGAGATTTACAAACTACATGGCATTCCTACCTCCATTGTCTCCGATAGAGATGCAAAGTTTCTTAGCCATTATTGTTGTACTTTGTGGAGACACATTGGGACTGAGTTGAACTTCAGAACTTCTTTTCACCCTCAAACTGATGGGCAGACTGAAGTTGCAAATAGAAGCCGTGGAAATTTGCTACGTTGCTTGGTTGGTGAGCATATCAAGAGTTGGGACAACATTCTTCCTTTGGCTGAATTTGCCTACAATTCTTCAAAGAACTGGACTACTAACAATTCTCCTTTTGAAGTGGTTTATGGTTCGAGACCTTCAAGTGTTGTGGATTTAACTCCTTTGCCTACTAATAAGGAGACCAACACTAAAGCTGCAGATATGGCGACATTTATGCAGGACCTTCATGCACACGTTAAGCTCCAAACTGAAAAATCTAATGCTAAATATAAAGCAGTTGCTGACCTTCATAAGAGGCGAGTTGTGTTTGACAATGGTGACCTGGTTTGGGTGATTTTAACCAAAGATAGGCAGCCAACTGGCTTATACACCAAACTTAAAGATCTCAAAGTGGGTCCTTGTAGAATTTTGGAATGTATCAATGACAATGCCTACAAGGTTGAACTGCCTAGGCATTTAAACACTTCTAATGTGTTTAATGTGCAACACTTGCTTCCATATTATGCCAATGAAGCAGTTCCGCCCGTGTTCCACAGTAGTTCTTCCTTTTAACTGTTGTAACTCGAGGTTGAGTTCTTTTAAGGAGAGAAATGATGCAGTTATAATCAGTCCTATTAGCTAGTTAATCAATTGTAACTGTGTTACTTTTTTAGTTAGTTAGTTACAAGAGCATTATGGACTTTTCATTTTTGTTAGTTAGTTAGAGTTTTCTGTTAGTTAGCTACAAGGGCATTATTGACTTATAAATAGGTTATTGTAACCAGTTGTAAGGCAGTTTTTGCATTTGAATGAAATAAAATCAATAAAGTTTATCTCTATCTTTTCCTAACTTCTGAAAATTTCTAAAGGTTTCAACCAAATCTGAGATATCTCAGATCTGATCTCATCATTTTGTACTGAAAATAGGCCTCCTCTTTTCTGTTTCTTAATAACATTTTTACATATAAAAAATTAGGGCTGCAACCTGGGCGAGCTGGCCCAAACTCAACCCAACTGATGGCCAAACCTGGGCTGAGTTATGTAGAAGATGAGTTGAGACTGGATTACAATATCTCAACCCGATTTCAATTCGGGTTGAGGGTACAAGCAACCCGACTCAACCCATACCCTATGCTCTATACTAATATATAAATATTTGTATATTAATTATATATTTTTTTATTTAGCTTTCTTATTGCATCTTATTATTATGACTTGTGGACAATTAGTTAATATTAATGTGAACTTTGGTTTACTATGGTTTGTTTAAATATTCTTTCAACGATGGATTTAAAGGTTGTATGCAATTTTATTTACTGGTTGTTTGGTTTTGATTTTGTATTTTTTTTGTTAAATATAAAATTTATTTGCTAATGAAAATGAAATTAGGGTTATTCAATGAACCCAACCCGACCTAACTGCCCAAAATTACCTAACTCGGGCCAACCCAAACTCAACCCGATTTTAGAAGATCAAGCTCAGGTTGAGCTTGGGTTAGTGAGCTTAGGCTCGATGGTCGGGTTGAGTTGAGCCCGGATTGAGGGTTTTGCTACCTAGGTTGAGCCTGGGTTTACCCTTCAACCTGCCCCCAAGTTGCAGCCCTATAAAAAAGGGTTCAAACCTAACTCTGATCTTTTGTACTAGTCTAACAAACATGTAACATTAAAAATAACATCAAACACCAAAAAAGTACCCTATCTAGACCTACGTTACCTGGTTCATTGGTTCGCTTGGTTCGAATTCGGGTTTGTGGTTCACCATTCTAGAATGAACCTGGTTTGTAGGGGTAGGTAGAGATAATTCTTTTCTTGGTCCGCTTGTGCATATATATATATATAATTCAAGTATACAAGTTATAATCACAATTATAATGTTAAAAAATTCTAAGTTAAATAGAGATTCTATTTCGTAAAATAATCCAAATTTTAAATATTACAATGAAAAATAATAATAAATTGAGTTGGTTTAGTGAACCAATGAAAACAATATTTGTTTTGCCGAACCTGACCAAAATTCGGTGGGTTCGTGGTTCGCTTGATTTTACGAACCTAGTACGAACCATGCTGCGAACTGGCTTGCTCAGTACCATTCGTGGTTCGGACTAGTAGCAACTAATTGGGTAACATGGATCTAGATTGATGTGAAATTTCAACGATTCATGATCATATGCCTCTTTCAAATTTCAATTGAATTGAAGTGACAAAGACTTTCAAAGATTTGGTATATGGGTTTATGTTGTAGTACAACAATAGATTTTCAGATATTTTTTGAGCATTTGCTTGATTTCCTTTTTGTTTCTTTGTCTTTTAGACATGCATAACTTTGATTTGCATCGTTCTAGTCATACCACCCAATAATCCTCCTTTTGGATTGTTAGTATAGTATTGTATATGTCATTGCTATTGACTATCCAAATAGTAGGTCATTATTTGGATAAACCAATGGAAGCAACTCAAAATTTCCACCAATTTCAAACAATCTTAACCACTAAATCAATGGACTTGAGTGATGGTAAAACCATTAAAAAATATTTAGCATTCAAATGATTAAGATTATCCATACAACGGATGAAGGTGTTGATGAGTTAATGGGGAGGCAATTACGTATCAATGCTTAGTGATCCAGATCCGTAACAGCCCACCCAAGTCTATAAAAGGAGGAGACCTCTCTTCTAAAAGACCAGATCTCTCTTCCTCTCTCTCAAGCTTTCTCTACTCAAATCTCTACCACTTAGTCAAAGTTTTTTGGAAGGCATCTCGTGATGTCCCAATAAGGATTAGATAACTGAAGAAGAAGATTGGAGTCAATCTATCTCACTGGAGAAGAATGGAATTCATTCATCTTATCGGAAAGAAGATCCAATCTTTGGCATGTATCCAAGGAGTGTGCAAATAGAAAATTTTCCCACAATTATGATATGGAATAATAGCTATGCACATAGTACCTATGATTTAATGGGCATATGTATTACTTAGGAAATGGAACCATTTTCTTTCCATTGTTCTTGACATTATATATTTTTAGTCATCAATGTCTTAATCTATTGTCTAACATAGTTGCACATGTCTATGCTTGGTTTGTTATTTTTTGTTTCTAATCCCAAAATATTTCTTCATTTGACAACAAAGGTTTTGTCCTTATTATTATTTTGTCAGGGGGGGCATATCTGGACTAGAATTTGACACCAAGGTGGATACTTGATCTTTTCTTGTTGTAACATATTTTTAAAATGTGGAAATATTTTTTTTATGATCTAGTTTTTAATAGTGTTTGGACTTTGGATTTTGTTATATTATTTAATCTTGTTTTGTTCCATCTTGGTGGAGAGCATGTAAACTAGTTTGCAAATAAACTTAA
Source organism: Akebia trifoliata (assembly GCF_017979445.1). NCBI lineage: Eukaryota > Viridiplantae > Streptophyta > Magnoliopsida > Ranunculales > Lardizabalaceae > Akebia > Akebia trifoliata. The sequence continues at coordinate 25,883,376 of NC_141380.1, forward strand.
ACCTACTTGTTCTATGTGCTATATAAATAATTGTTACCTTTAATAGGTAAGTAATATCATGATCTGGATTGGTCATGTAATAAATTGTCTTATAATATATAGCTTTATGTTGCTTTAAGATTTGGCATCTAGTTCTTTCTATGTGAGAAATAGCTTTACATTTTCCATTTCATTTATTTATTTTTATTGAAATTTCGCTTTCATGCAATTCAGTGATTGTAATTGGTTGATAGTGGAACAAATCCATGCTTAGTTGGATATAGTTGCTAGTATCCTTTTGCAAATTGTAGGAGCACCAAATATCTTTAATTAGATTGTAACAATCCTTTAAGCCATATTCAATCTGATTCATTTTTTTATTGTAAGATGAGATTGTTGAATTCTTAGGTTGTAACCAATGGAAGATGATTTAGAGAAGAGAAGAAGAAGATGATGAAAAAGGAGATGAACTAGATTGGTTCAGCTCTTATCACATTCTATTTAAATTTAATGGGTTAAACCCTAAGTTTCAACTTATGGACATGGTTTGGGTTCTTTTTTCCTTCAATATTTATACGTATCATAAGATCGATGCTATGTTATCGATCCAATATGTTCAATCATTCTGATGCATTTACTTATTTTTCCTATTGACAGAATGGAAAATTGTGATGCAATATATGAAACATGATAATTTGAACTGTATACTGTATGTTTACCTATTTCTATAGCTTCTTATGCTCAAGATGGTTAGATGTGCTTAAAATTTGATGGAATTGAACACTTCTCAATTTATCTCAAATCTCAACATCGATGCAGTTGGCATACTAGTCATGGAAATCTTGTTTAGATTCCGGGAGCTCTTGTACACAACACATAGTTCACCTGCAAATTGTAAACATTCTTGAATGGTTACAAACTTGAATGCCTATTCATTTTTTCCACTCATCATCATGGGTTATTTGTACAACCTCATTGCATCTTTTTATAGGTAAAATATTATATTAAAATATAGGGAAATACAATAAAGGAGGTTAAGGGTACCTACACATAATAAAAAGACACGAACGCAAGAAAATACAACCCAAGAGAAAAGAAAACTAGCTCTCCAATAAATTATTGTTCCCACCAATAGAAAAATTCTCAAAGGAAAATTCCTAAATTCTTTAAAATTCTTTGGAGTAGAATATAAAAGGGCTTTCACGTTGAGGATGTCTTCAAAGACCAGGAACCAAAATATGACATTTTAACATAATTTCATGAAATATATCAAAATATTTCCATTTCCACAAGGTCTAAAAAAGTTTAACCGATAATTTCTTTTGGTATACATTTCGTAAGAAATCCCTATTCATTTTGCAAAAACATTTTGGTGATAGCTTATTTCTAGTCAAATATCCTTTTTCAAAAATTATTCAAAACTATTGAGAAAAATTATAAATAGTATTAATTGCTTGTAGATAGGATTTGTAAATTACATCAATAATAATAGTAGTAATAATAATAATAATAACAATGACGATGATGATGTTGATGATGATGATGACGACGATAATGATGACATCCACTAATAAAAAATTAATATTCAGTAGTACGAATGAATTATGGTTAGTTAGATATCAATATTATTTTAGTTTGACACATTCTAAGCATATTAGTACGTTCATGTAAGGACATACACATCCATGTTTTAATTAATTGGATACCTTATTATTTGTCCATACATATTAAAAAATCAAAACATATAACAACACGTGAATGTAGTATTCAATAGTTGATTCATTTAAGCAAGTGTTTTACATATTGAGGTGTATGTTGTTGATGCGACATTGTTATTTTCATTTTCCTGTATAATAGTATTTTTTATCGTTGTTTAGATCTCAAATACTTGTGCGTATGTGTAGCAAAAACGTTGTTAATATTCATTTGCACCCTTTATGGTTGCTGATTGTATTTTGATGGCATGATGAAGGTGTTTTAATGTCTCTTTTATCATTTCCCTCAATTTCAATAAAAAAATTCCTCAATATTTTGTATCATTTCCTTCATTTATAATAATTATATTAATTTCTACATTGATTGAAATATTTCCATTCCGAGACTAGTGTATGAGGTGCTTAGTGTTTGGCACACCTTAGCTTCTCTTTTAGATGGGGCTTGTTATGGAGTTTTTTCCATTTGTAGTACATTGGGGCATTTCAAAGAAAGAAGCATGAGTCTTTGTCAAGAATAGAGTGGAGTTAAGGAAATTCTCCTTTTGATTAAGGAGCTTTTGTGCAAGTACTCATCAATTTTATTGGAGTTTGGGGGCTTATTTCTGAGGACTGTGTTTTCAATGGGGGCTCATTATTCATGGGGAAGGGTGACCTTTACATTTCTTGTTCTTCCTTTGCATGCATCTCAACATCTTACGTTGTTTTTCTTACTCTTGCCTTCCATTTTTCTTTTAAATAAAATCCTCTAAACTTCTTTGAAAAAAAAATCTCTTCTTTCTTGGATATCGTCTCCTATTATTTTCATTGTTGGATTATTGACTTTGAGATTTTTAGGGAATATACTTGGCATCAGTAACAAAAACAGGATGTTTAACAGTGCATGACTTTGAAGTTCTTTATTGCCTCAAAAATGGTCAATCAACATGTAAGTTTCCATACTAGACTATTTTCTTGGCATATGTATTGGGCTGTGGCACATTTGACGTCATATTAATCCATATATTTACTATAAGTTATCTCCACATGTTATATTTCTAAGCTATTTTCTCATCAAATGTAGGTTTTGTTCAAGCTTGGATAATGGTTATTTTTAATTGTAGGCATGCTAATGTTTTCATTCCCTAAAACATCCTTGTTTCTCTCTCATTTTCCATGGTTTCAATAATTTATGAAAATTTTGTTATATTTACTCAATGCCAAAATAATTCCATCTATTTATAATCTGACAGAAATATAAATCAACATTGGATTTTGTATCCTTGTTTTGATGCATAAATATATAGTTTGCTACAATGTGCATACCTGTTTGCATTTTGAATGAGATATTTTGAGCTTTTTCCTTGACGCTTTAATAAATAAACACAAGGGACAACATATATAATTCTTAGTTTCTTCATTGACACAAGCACTACCTTCTAATCCATTATCATCATCAAAGCCTTGTTCCAACCATTTGGGGCCAGTTGCACAAATCCTTCTCCATGTTCCAAAATACCCTTCCTATAAATTAAAAAACTCTTTAACTTTCCTTGTATAATATTTAAGCTCTTTTTCCAACATTCTATTTGAATGTATTTGCTGATTGATATTCAGACTTCGTTTATGTTGGAGTAAAAAAAAAAATTGAAAATATTATGGTTCAAAACTGAATTTTATGGCAATTCTTTTAGTTCACGTTGATTATTTTGTGATGAATAAGCTAATCATCTTGTGATTACCTCCGTCTTTAATTTAATTTACTCATATTCTGTGGCATGATGCCGTACTCCATAAAAAATTAAGACATTTTACTTTCGCTAGTTACTGTTTTCAATTCGAAGTATTTTTTGTAGTGGCTTGATTTAGATTGACTGATGGTAGGTCTAAAAGAAGATGAAACAAAGCATTTATTGCACCTTCATACACGTCAACGACTGGATGTTGTTCGATGGAATCTCGCTAACCAAGACGAGGTTTGGATTTGATTGCTCTTCTATTATTACATTTTGTTACATTTTACATTTTCATCTTGTGAATTAGTTCTATCAATTATTTTGTTTCATTGTAAATATAATTTGTGTTTATCACCAGTTACTGATGTTAGTGAACTCAAAATGCCCTTCCCTATTTCATGGTGTATTGGATACGTTTTATGCATGTCTATACATGCATGCGTTTTGGACATCACTGCTATGCATTTTTGAATTATTAGTAGTTTTGCCTACTAAACTTGGATTGGTTTTCTTCTATCAATCTGTTAACAATTGATTTGCTTGCATGGGCTGGTTTGGTTAGGCACTTATTAACTGACCTGAATTTTCATTGGTTTCTTTTCTTATATTCTAATTTTAACTCATTATTAGCGGTTAACTTCTGCAGATTGCTTGCACATCTATGCTAAGTAACGAAGTTCTTATATTTGATATTGGTTATATCTCTTCTAAGCCAATTGAAGTAAGTTTCCCCTGTTACTTTAAATTCTTGCCTCATTTAACCTAACTACTTGATTATGTTGATGCTCTGAAACCCTTCTTCCGCCCACATCTTAATTTGGTTGGGCCTGGCTTCTTGTGTCTACGATGTTTATTTTTTCTTTTTTTCCTTTTTGCTCAAGGTAATCTAATTATCACCACTACTTATCAATGAAGTTCTGTGTAAGACATGATTTTTCTATCTAGTTCTGCTCCACACCTAATACAACTGCATGCACACACTTCAACCAGCGTCATGGTCTGTTGAGAGTTTATTAAGTCCACGAGTAGCCTTGAAACTCGAAAATCTAGGACTTTTTCATTCAAATCCTATTCATAAAGTACCATTATTAATGTAGTTGTGTAAAGTTAGTTTGTTCCTGCTGACTCTTTTATCCACTTTAGTCAAATCACTTCCTACACATTTGGTGTAAGATTCATATTTAAGTTCAATGCAGTAAATCCTTTTGTGTTTAGTACAATATTTTCTTATTTGTTCAACATATGTACTTTGGTTTGTATTGAACCTTTGGCATTTCTTGCTATTTAATGCTTTAAAGGCCTCTATCTTTATATTTGATTGGTGGGTTAACAATTGCCTACAAAATATCAGTTAACAATGCATTTTATCAAATAACAATATTAAAATTCACGGGGATTTGATGCACTACACCATAATGCATCATTGCATCCATAGTACTTGGCAAGCTCTTCACTTCCACAACTTCTCATTTGAAACTCACTTTTAGGGACTCTATCTTGTAGTTTGGTCGTCAGTTTTGGTTCATGATCCCATTCTTTATTGTGTTACTCTCAAGTAGGTGTTAAGGAAGAGACCTAATGTCAGTGTGCATGGCTGCCAAGTCCCTAGAGGCATATCTGATATTGCTTTTACTTCGAATGACCAATCAAGGTCAGTATCTAAGGCCTAGAGTAGATGAGTCACTTGGTTTTGTTGGTTGAGATTACTGATTTATTCCTTTCTCTTTAGGTTGTTTGCATCTGATGTGTTTGGTGTTATCCACATATGGGACCGGAGAATGAGTAATCTTCCATATGTTGAGCTTATGACTAATTCCCATAGCCCCCTCAATAGTATCCAGCTTAATGCAGAAAATCAGGTTAGCCATTGACCTTCTAATTTTGTTGAATTGTGAAGGCTAATTACAAGTTGTTTTGAGAAAGATGATTAACCGCATGTGATCTCAGCAAAGAACTTTTCGAAACTTTGTTGTGTTCCATTTTTTTCCTTCAATAATGTCTTTTTGATTAAATATAATTTTTTTCCTTCAATGAAAACTAAAGTCATATTCATGTCATCATAATTTTTTATGTGTGACATTTGAGTATAATAATATATGCTATTTTAATGTTAAACTATCATGTTAGGAGGTAACAGACTTTTACACTGGCTGTAAACCTGACGCAACCCTCCTTTATCCAAGCTTTATGTTGTTGAGTGTATATTTTCCTCCACTCTCAGGTGTGTCATTCCCCAGTTAAGCCCCTTGACCCTCTTATATTCTTAGTTCTCCCCTTGTCCAACATATCAGTCTTTTGGGGTAGTTGGTTGGTTAACATGGTATCATAAAGCTAGGTTCGTAAAGGTCTCGGTTTCGATTATTTCCACCCTTATTGGTGTGGGGGATTTGTCGAGTGTATATTTTCCTCCACCCTCGGCTGTGTCATACCCCAGTTAAGCCCCATGACACTCTTATATTCATAGTTCTCCCCTTCTCCAACAGATCGGTCTTTTAGAGTAGTTGGTTGGTTACCATATGTTTCACATGACAAATAATATACATAATGTGTATTACTATGTATTATATTATACTATATTAGATGCAGTTTTTTTTTTCCAATCACTAATTTTCCTTCCTCTAGCTTTTTTGTACCAAATGTTAGCCAAGCTAAGTGCAAAAGTTGTGTTTGAAACTATGGTCTCAAGTTTGTTGACTTCATAAATCTGGATCCTTGATGTTATGTGTTCTACATGTTTAGTTAGAAAATGTTATCTTTGATACATGAACTTTGTGATCATTAGAGTTACCTATATGTTCCCAAGCCCTTAATTTGTTACTATTCATTCTTTTTTGATTTTTTAGAACATGGTCATCATCTCATTACTTGTAATGCTAGTTTTGATTACGTTGAATAATTATATCCCATGCATGGTCCTCACTCCATTTATTTGCTTGGAAGTTCGTCTTTCATTGTTGGGTAAGCTGGATTTGAACACACAACCTCAAAGTTGAGCTGTAGTATGTCAACCCATTGAGTAATAGGTTGAAGCTCTATAGAACAATTTTTTAAAGGATAAGAAGGATTTGAACCCATGACCTCAAAGTTGAATAGAAAGTTCATTTTCTATGGAGAAATATTATTAGTTTAGACCTATGTTATCCAACTTTGTCAAATAATTTAGTTCATAAACATATAAAAACTTTCATTTCTATTTCTATTTTATTTTTCGAGCTTCTCAAAGAATGTTGTTATACCTATTTTTTCATATAGATTGTTTTTGGGGCTGGTAAACATGGAATCATCTATGCTTGGGATCTTCGTGGGGGAAGAACATCTGTAGCTTTTCAAAGTCATAAAGAGGTACTAATGGTTTGTCATGCACTTTTTTTTGTGAGTTTCAATTATGCTTTTTAATAAATATATATATAGATATAGTCCTGTTCGGCAGACAACGTAAGGGAGACAACATGGAGCCAACGCCTTTGTCCTATATGGGTTAGAAGTTTCGGAATGGGCTGATTTTTTGTGAGAATGATCTCTATGGTGAGGAGAACATCCTCACAAAAAATCAGGCCAATCCGAAACTTCTAACCCCATCAAAAGTTTTTTAAAATTGTGGACCATCAATTTGTAAACCACTTTTGATGGGGTTAGTAGTTTCAGAGTGGACCGCTTTTTGTGGGGATGATCTCCTCACCATAGAGATCATCCTCACAAAAAATCAGCCCAATCCGAAACTTTGAAGCCATATAGAACAAATTTTGTCTCCCAACATTGTATGTCAAACACTACCATATATATATTGCAGACACTGGATTGATTTTTAATTCATTTCAGGTTTGTTGAGCATTGTCTTCAGATATTTTCTTACTATCTTACTGCACATAGTTTTTGGCATATTACAGCTTTTAAAATGTGAACCACATATTTGATAGTCTTAGCTATTTAATATCAAAATTTTAAAGAGATGTGGTAATGACACCTCAGAATATTAGATAAAATATTGTTCATCCCGTCTTATTTCTTGTTGCAACTCTCTTGTTGCATTAGTAATATATCTAACCAATATATTCTACCGTAAAACTTGAATATAAGTGTCTCCTAGTGAGTGTTTGTTTTTGTTTTTTTCTCCTAATGTTGCATTAGCCCTCTATGGGGCAAGAAGATTCCTTTCTATATGCTATGCATGTCCCCTAGCCTAATTTTATCAGTGCCGATAGATTTGTTGTCATGGCGTGCTCTAAAAAAAGTGCTATTTGTCCAAGATGTAAGTGGCTCCTTGACAAGCTTCTCACAGAGCCTACCCCCCATCTATATGTTTTTTCAGAGCCGAGTCTGCCACATGTCCAACAACCACTTACTTAGTGCCATTTTGCCAAGAGACCATCGCTGCGATAGCAATCTGTCTAAGATGGCAGTAAAATTTGGATTGCCACATCACCATCAAAGATGCCATGTCACTTGATTATTCCAGCAAGGTGATCTAGAAGTCATGACTCACTTACATTTGCTCCCTTGAATGCTTGAGGCACCTTTGCACCTTCTGTATGCATGTTCTGGGCATCTTCACATGATTTGTACGGCCATCACTTTAATTATTTGTGATGGTTGTGTTTCAGGCCTTGCATTATACTTATGCCCTACCCATCTCCTATTCATACCAAAGTGTGACACCAAGCGTCCTCGGGAACTCACCTCAATAAGTACGACATGTTGTTATTTGGACACAATGATGGCTAGTTGTCCTATAAAATGCCGAATGACTTTTTCTCTATTTTGCTCCCCCTCTGTTTTGAAACAGTCCTAATAACCGACAGTATAACTTCCATTCTTTTTTATCACCAACAATGTAGTAGCCCCCTCTCCATGGATTTTGGAAATCCAGACTACTTGGTTTGGAGTCACCACCATTCATTGGATTCAAGGTCGTAATTGATCACTCAAAAAAGGCTTTTCTTTAAATGGATTTTACAAAGAAAGAGATCTGTATAAGGTGGTTTATTTAAAGGATGGGGAAGGTGTTAGGCTCCCCTTTCTTATATCTTTCGATTGTTACCTTGAACTTTGCCCATTTTGAGAGATGAGGAAAACATGCAAGTTGACTCTGGTACAAGTTTTTGTTGTACTTAGGATTATGAATAAGGTTAACCCAATTACGATAGGCAACATCTATTCATGTCCCGTTTCATAAAAGAAAAAGGAAACGATGGATGAAATCATGTTCTAAGGTGCAATGCTTAAAGTGAGCCATCTAAAGAATGAACACAAGTAACTCACTTAGGATGCTTGCAATGAGCTGAAATTTTATGAATCGAACTAGACTTCCGGATGGTTCATTTAAAATTTGAATCACTCAATTGCAACCATTTGGATAAAGTTATGGTGTTAGAAAGTTGCTGCTGCAACTATTCTATCACATAGTGATAGATTGTTCTTTCTAAACTCATAACTCAAGCAATCAAGCTCTAAATGATCTGAATGGGATATGAGTGGATTCCTTGATGGCTCTTCGGAATCATGAGAAAACCCTTCCAGATCCAAGAATCCGATCATGCCGTCAAAGACTCAATATTTGGATAAAAAACCTTTCATTCCTTACATGATTTTGTATGTGGTGTGAGTGTGTGCAAGAATTGTAAAATAAGGAAGATGCAATGAAATGCTCATTTCATATCCCTTATGGATAGGTCAGAATGTTGGCAAAGAAGTTGGGAGCAATCTCATATAAAGTTATTATTTACATTTTCAAGAATCTTCCAAACTAGTCCAAGAATGCCCATATTTTCTATGATAAAGTTAGTTCTAATAGTATTGTGAGAGCATTAAATATGAATCTAGTAGAAAGGCATTAACTTTTATCGAACATAATTTATTATTTCTCATTTCAACCAGGTATATCATCCTCCCCTAACATCTTTGAAGCTAGCATCAGCGTTGGAGAATATTAGGTCATTAAGGGTATGTTATTTGTCATTTTCAATTGCATGTTCAGAATTGGTTGATGCCTTTATCCAAAAGCATAGCATCATGCTTTACATCTTTGATTGAAAATCTTTGACAAAGGGTTTGATATTTGATATTTACTTTCCTAGTAAGATGAACTTTAAATCTTCATAACATATTTCCAACGTCAGTGGCCATTTATTTGCTGACTAAACTTAATTTTTCATTTCAAAATCTTTAGTGAAGGCAATTTCATTGGGTTGCTTTGCTTTCCAAGAAATAGATACTTCAAATCTTCACATCACAATTCTTTTGTATGATTCTATTCAATTTAAGTGAGAAACCATGTCCAAATTAATTTGAACTTTAAATATTAGTAAATTTAGTTCAAATTGTTTGGCTTGCTTTAAGGAATATTAATGCAGTCACCTTCCCACGATCATAAATTTATGCTCAGTTACCCATTTTAGACTTGTAATTACTTTTTCTTGAAGATGCTTTTGGGATCTACAACTTTTATTTCTATCAAGTCTGAAAGATATTGTTATTATGACCTCTAAAAGTGCTCTAAACTTTACAAGATCAATGAATATGATTTCAGTTTGATTTATTGATTTTCAGATTTTAGTGTAAGTTTTCTTTATTGATATTTTCGGTTTATTTCCAGGGCTAATCTAGGTTTTTTGGTTTAATTTTTGTTGTTAATCTTGTTACAACTTGCAATTGTAAATGGAGATTGAATTCTTTTCTAAATGAAATTGTAATTACCTTTTGGTCAATGGGAATAGGTAGGAACTTTGAGGATTTCCTCTTTATTTAGGGGTAGTCAAGGTTTAAAATCTCATTTAATATAATGTTTCAATCAGGAGAAAAAACTGAGATTTTCTGAATCAAAACATGCAATGCTTCTTTTCAGTCTTGGCTAAAACTGGAATGTTCCACCCAAACATTTCGAAATGGAACCAAACTTAGAACCATGACTATAGTTGAGTATGCTCTCTCTCTTAGAGTTGTGTATATTGAAAACTTGCAGGAGTTTTTTTACCATGTATGTTGCATGTTAGTGTTTTTCACTCTAAAAATATCTTATTAGCTTGTTCAGTAAAACTTTGTTTTCTTTAAGCGGTATAAAGGTTGTGCAAAGACTCCTAATGAAATCATGAAAGAAATAAAATATAAAAGAAAAGAACATAGAATTGACAAGATTTACATCGTTTGACAGTAGTTGGTCCATGAATGTTGTGATAGTGATTCACCATGTATAGCCCAGATTTCTCCCAATACTTTCCAAACCCTGAAACCATGGTTTCCTTGTTTGATTTCACTCTCCTTTTGAACCTATTACCTTAGAAGGAGTTACAAGTTCATACAAATAAGAAAGGTAAACCCTAATCCAATGATACCTTGTTCAATTTTTGCATTGTCAGCAAGTCGACACAATAGTTTGAGGCACTTACATCACATATGGTAGAATTGATTTTCCCTAATATTTCTCTAAATTGAATTAAAATTAAGAGTTTGGATCGTGTACTCTAGAACTTGGGTAACTATCCAACTTAAAGTTCCCTTCATGTTCCACAAATTACTGTATTACCACCTGAAAGATCTATTGTGCCACAAATTAGTCTTTGTATGGCATTGCCCCCCATATTGGAATTTTCAGAGGTTTTCATGCCGAATACCTTTGGGCACCTTGATTATGGGCACTTGTACCATGTGTCAAGGTAGCACTATCCTTGGTCCCACTTTTTCCTATTTCCCCAACTTAAAGTTTCCTTCATATTCCACAAATTACTGTATTACCACCTGAAAGGTCTATTTTGCCACAAATTAATATTTGTATGGTTGTGCCCCAATATTGGAATTTTCAAAGGTTGTCATGTTGTATACGTTTGGGTACCTGTACCATGTGTCAAGGTAGCACTGCCCCTAATCCCACTTTTTCCTATTACCCAAAAAACCACCTTTTGATGGGTGTAATATCTAAAATACTCCCCAAGGATATACCAATGCTTGTATTTCATATATGCAACACAAGTTATATGATGATTAGCAGTCCTAGAATGATGTTGGTTTTGATGTCACATTCCAATAAGGTCTTTTCTAGTGATCAATCACCAATTGGATTCAAGCTGTCACAATTGTCTTCACCTTGGTCTGAATTATTATTGAGACACCTTGAAAATAACACCATAGATGCTTCCAAGCTCATACCTCTATAAAAATTTGCTCTTACACCCACTTCTGACCTATAGGATGCAACGCCAATCTTCAAACTAAGTGAAATTGATCAAGTCCTAGTAAAATATTAGCTGTTTTGGAACTTCCTTTGTCAACATATAAATTGTATTGTCGACTGAGTCTTTTGAGAAGTATTTTGTATGAAGATAAACTTCCATATATGTGGCACCTCAAATCAACATGTATTGGCACGATACGCTTGATGTTTTTGCCAAACAAATGTCATTATTGCTATCACAATGCAACTGCATTGAACTTTGTTTCAACCCTAGCTCTTTGTCCAATCCATTTAACTATAAAATTTTGTTAATTGCTCGGATGACTGGCATGTATTCCACTTTTGTTGTGGATAATTTCCTAGTTTGTAGAAATAGATTATGACCACAACAATTATATATGCATTTTTAAATAAATATTTCATGCATTCTTCAAAAATGATTCATTTTTTCATGAAATTTAGATCTTCATGTACTTCATTCATTCAAAATAAAATTCATTATTCAAATAGCTTTATCTTAAAGATTTGAACAATGACTAATCAACATTCTGCAGGAACAATCAGATATTTTACCGAGGGAAATTCACTCAATTGACCTCAATCCATCTTGTCCATATCAATTGGCATTTCACCTTGATGACGGTTGGTAGGTTTTGGAGATAATTCCACAATTGTGTTTTGTTTTTATTGTTTAGCGTGTTGTTTCAAGTAAATAATGGTTTAGTACTTGGAGCCTTGAATGTTTATCCTATGCCTATCTTGTCATTTGCTCTTTCCTAGTTCATCACCATATCTCTGCTTATTTTATTAATTGGTGCAATGTAAATTATGTAAGTATGTAACTAAACTCATCATCATTCACAGTTCTTTGTCCAACCAATATCACAAAATTTTGCTAGGATAAAGCAAAGTCTCTAGTTGAGTAAAATCTCCCACCAAGAGGGAGTGGGGAGGAGCATAGGAAAGATGTAAAAGGTAGAGAAAGAGAAAAAAAAAAACAAAGAAGTTGACCTAATAGTTAATATAGGGTCAACAGATGTCTAATGGAGAAGTCATGAAGGGTGAGGGGGGAAAGAAAAAAGTATTACTATGTGAGATTGTGAGAGAGAATTTTTTTTTTTAAAAGGGCTAATTGTTTTTAACCCCTTTTTTATATATAAATTATTTTTAGTCGAAACAAATAAATTGCAGAAGAAAAAATCGTATAAAGTCATAAAATCATAATTTTCTTAATTACTCGATTCTTGTATTATGCTTCGAATTCATATTTAGTTCACGAATTATTTGCCAAATTTCTAATTATGATTTTGACAAGTAATATCAATACTAAAAGCTAGTACTTCTAATATAGAAAACCCAAAAATGAGGAAGACCCAAAAAAACATGGATGGAGAAGTGAAAGCATATAAAATCTCACTTTCAATAATACAAGACGCGGCTCTGGAAAAAGTGGAATGGAGAAATAGGATTCATTTAGCCAACTCCAAATATTTGGGATATCAATAGGTGTTGTTGATCGATCTTTTATTATTATTATTGTTATTGTAGGTCTGGAGTTTTGGATATCAATAGTTTTCAAGTGACGCATATCCATTGCCCACCCCCCGCTTGGTTGTAAGTAAAAGTTCAACCAAAATTCTGCATGACTTAATATGGTTTCCAATGCCATTAATTATTTAATATTTTTCCACTTACTACCCATTTCTTTTGTTGAGGAATTAGGAATAGCCCAGAAATGTCAACCAATTATTCATTGAGAAAGCCAACATGGCTACCCACATGTTCGGTATGTTTTTTCCATCATTGTATTTGAATGGCCTTTTATTTCTACTTCATCACATTACTGCCTTACTAGGAATATACTCTATTTGACCAGTTACCTTTCTTGGAATAGCTTGAAATTATTTCTTCATATAGCATTTGTTGGTGTTGTCCTATGTAATCTAAGGATTAGTCTAATTGTGTATAAAGTTAGACTTTTCTAAAGATCTAGTCAGCAAGCCCCTTTGCACCAAACTTTTTGAGTGAATAATGAGACTTTTTCTTTCTTCCAAATGCTAGCCATTTCTGTCATTTATAAAGTTTTTTTCTTCTATTCTTTAGTTTTTTATTAAGCAAACCTTCTTTTAAGTTTCTTATTGGTTTATAAGCTCTGAACTTGTTTATTTTGTATGAATAATTATCATTATACTCTCTAATGTCTTCTGGCAGATCTATGCAGTTGGATCATCCTCCAATAATGGGATTCATCTTTTAGATTTCTATCCAGATAGCTACTCAGCTTGCCATGTGGACTTCAAGTGAGAATGATCAAATCTACAACTAATAAACATATGTTGCATGGATATCCTGTTTTTCTTAGGGGGTATTTGGTCATAGTATTACCTTCTCTTGTAATACCAAAATTTTCTTTATAAAAAAGTGAGTCCTTTCAGGTATTCTAGTTTTGATGCTTTGTTTGAGGTTTTAAATTTCAACTGTCAAAATACTCAAGATGATTTTCCAGTTTCATTGAAATTTCCTATTTCTTTTACTTATTCCAAATAAATGCTAACAAACTTCTAATCATCTTCGTCGAAATTTCAAAATTGCATTTTTGTCTGAACCAGATCCATAACTGATGCCCAAACCGAGATTTAAAATCTTAGCTGTGTAAAATATAAAATACTGTTTTTTTCTTGTTTCCTGTGTAACATAGGTTCATGCTTTCATTTCTTTCTAGTTCGTTATCAAATTTGTTAATGAGATAAATAATTGCTTACACACATTTCCCATTTCTCTAGTGAGGAAAAGTGGGGATGTTCTGAGAAAAAATATCAGAATATGCAAAACAGATTTGTTCCCTTATCAGAAGGTGTTACAGCTTGTGCCTCTCATCCCCTTAATGGGACCATCATTTGTGGAACCCAGGTTCGATCTGTGACACAATTGCTTTGTTTTTCTTTAGATCATTTTGTTTTATTGGTTGAATGGTTCCTTGTAATCTTTATATATATATATATTTGCTTGGTTTCATCATTGCCTTTTGCATTTGTGCTTTTTGTTTATTCAGACCCTTAGGAATCATCCTTAAATTAAATAATTCGTTTGAAAATGATTTGTAAATCGACATTTTAACAATGGCCCTCTAGCATTTGTTAGTACATGATCATGTTTACTATTAGAGAAATTTCTCAAAATGTGATCTACTTTTGACAAAATTTCCATTCCGACTAACGGTTCATTTTAATGCCAAAACATGAAGAGCGAAATCGCAGGTTTTCAAAATGACGATCTCATTGTTTTAAAGTTGCGAGATCGCTGATTTTTTTTTTTTTTCAAAGGGACAATCTTGCTGATTATAAAAGTGGCAATCTAGTAGATTCGCAGCAATCTCGCTACTTTAAACCTACCAGAACTTCACTTTGGAAAACCTGTGATCTAGCTTTTCATGTTTTGGGAATTACAATGAACAGTGAGCCGGAATTGGAATATCGTCGTATTCTGCTCACGAAATGGTAATTTACTCTTACTATTATGCATCTGGGGAACAACTGGAAGTCATTGGGATGCAACAAATTTTAAATATTTGAGGGATTATTTTTTTCTTGTGAGATTCTATGAAATATAGAATAGATAGGGTAGTTATATAACTGTGTGCGTAACCTCCCACCTATTAAATAGGGAGAATTACCAAAACAACACACTATTCATTTTAATTCTGAAAATGGTAAATTATCGTTTGCATCATTATATTTTTTACCAAAACGTAAATTTAATAAATAAATAGACAAAAAAAATTCCTATTCTATAAAACAGTGAATACCTTCTCTGTTTTAGTTTCAATAAAACAGTAAAAAAGTTCTGTTTTATGAAACAGTGAATTTTTTTCCCACGTTAATGAAAATATTTTAATTCCGAAAATATTAAATTACCGATTTCGGAATTAAAATGAACCATGTGCCATTTTGGTTATTTCTCAATTTGCAGTGCATGTTTTGGTAAATCACCCTATTAAATATGTGCATAACAAAATTGATATAGTGTATCATTATTATGCATACATCCCTAGATCTAGTGATGGATATGATGAAATAAACAAGAAATAATCAAGACAACATACAAGATTTACGTGGTTCAGCAAGATTGTCTACATCCATGAGCAATGGATGAGATCATTTCACCAGTTCCATGAAAAAAACATGCTTACAATCTCACTTCCTCCCATAAAATTGAAAATATAACTCATAGAACCCTTAAATGAGTTGGCTATGAATTTACAGTTCCATACAAAAGATGAAATTGCCTCTAGGGAAAATGTTAATGACATTGAGGAAAATTTACCCCAAAAATACTTTAACAGGATGATCATGGTTACTGTAGACATCATTGTATGAATCAAAGGGAGTAAAAAGTCTCTCATTGTAGTATTCATAGATATTTGATAAATAATGAAGTTTGAAAGTAAAATGAGAAAAATGTTCACGTGTGAAGATGGAGAGAATTTAACATTTGTAATGAATTTGATTTCAGAAATCTTCTTTGCTGGTGATATCCCAAAAGCTCCAGTCTATTTGTGGTGATGTGAGGACATAGTGTGAGCAATGAAGGTGATTACTTGAAGACAGGTTTTAAATCTTACGAGTGCCATTACTGAATGTCCAGCCTTGAAGAAATGCCATCCAAGATGGTTAAATTTTACAACAGTCGAGATTTCAGATTCAAACAGAGGAAGTGCTTGGTGCTTATTCGGATATGCACGAGGATTGTTGATATGGATGAAGCAAAGGCGGAACTAAATAAATATTGGAAAATTTTCCTTAAATATTTTTGTTATCTTGGAATTTGTGCAAACCAGGTAATCCCTGTCCAAAGAATAATCTCGGGGCATAGGGAATCACTTGGCTGGTTGTGCCCAATTTTTAAATGTAAGGTTGAAGAGTTCTCTAAGGTCTGGGGTGTCTTGTAAAGGATGTAGCTCAACACCAACTCCTTTGGACCCTCGCACAGAACAAATAAATAGTCATGCAACACAGGCACATCACATGCACCAAGTGAGGGTGTGCCCTCACAAGTGGCTCCAAAGGAATTAATGCTCGCTTATACTAAGTATCGATCTCACCACCTATGATGCATTAACCACAATCAGTCCAAAATTGCCATTGAGTCACCCCCCTAAGGATTTATTATAAAAGTTGATATATAATTTTTAGTGTTATATAACACCACCAATGATGTAAGGTTGGATATAGGTTATATAACACACAATGAATAGGGTATGTTTGTTACTAAATAAAAAAAAGTTTCCCGACAACATCATCTTATGGCATCTAAAAATATGATTAAATGCCATAATAAACAAAAATGTAGAGAACAAAATTCTATGAATTTTGAAAAAGAAAATCAGACCTCAAGAATAAAATAAGATTTTCAAAGAAATGCAACATGAACTTCTAATTAACAATGCATTGAAGATGTACTTGAATAATTTAAACATAATTTACCCTACAAATTTCTAGGAGACAAGGTCATATGCTAATCTCTCAAATAAAACCCAAGGCAAATATCATTAATTTGAAAACATGGGGACAACTCTAATATTGACCAAAATGAATGGGGCATATCGTCAACTCTTTAAAAATTTGCCAAATCAACTTTTGCTAACGTCACTCTAAGATGGGTAAATTCTTTTGTGATTTGCATATGAATTGGGGTGGCATTAGCAAAAGTTGGTGTGGCAACTTTCATCCTAAAAAATTTTAAAATAAAAACATTGATCCTCAGATTTTTTTTTTTTTCTTTTAATGGTTCTAAGCATATATCATGATTTCATAGAAAGTCAAATTCTTTAAAAAGTAGTTCCAATTAACATACATATAACATATTACACAACTAATCTCCCACAAGAACCCTAACCCACAAACTCTAGAAATCAAAAAAAAAAAAAAAAGAGAGAGGAAGAAACAGATCTCGAGTACTAAAACGAATCCATCTCTAAGAATCTAGGCCCTCTCACCACGGATTCGACGTGCAAGCTGAATGTCCTTAGGCATAATTGTGACTCTCTTAGCATGAATGGCGCAGAGATTGGTGTCCTCAAACAGACCAACCAAGTAAGCTTCAGCCGCCTCTTGAAGCGCAGCCACGGCGCTACTTTGGAACCGTAAATCAGTCTTGAAATCTTGAGCTATCTCACGAACTAGCCGCTGAAATGGAAGCTTTCGAATCAACAGCTCAGTACTCTTCTGGTACTTTCTGATCTCACGAAGAGCCACGGTTCCAGGCCTGAATCTATGTGGCTTCTTCACTCCACCAGTCGCTGGAGCCGACTTTCTAGCTGCTTTAGTAGCTAGCTGCTTACGTGGCGCTTTCCCTCCCGTTGATTTCCTTGCTGTCTGCTTCGTACGTGCCATCTCTCTCTCTCTGTTTGGTTTGTGGAGGATTAGAGAAGGGATTTGGAGATTTTAATAGAAGTTGAGAAGGTTACGCGGGAAGTTTGAAATTTTTTTATGTTTTGAGTAGATTGTAACCGTTAGATTAGTTAGGTGAACGACGGCTAAGATTCTATCCGTTTGAATGACAGGGATCGTCAAATTTAACTTTTGATCACTTTTTCGGTTCCCTCTGGTGTGAAAAAAGAGCTTCTATTACCACACCAACTTTTACTAAGAGCAATCTATTATTTTCAAACAGATAACAAGTATTCGTTATCAGCCATCTCGATCTGACGTATATAAACTTTATAAAAAAAGTTGATCTGAATGCCCTATTCAACATTTGGTTTTTCATCTTCAAAATCAGATATTTAAGATTTATTTATTTCAACCTTCAAACCCTAGGATTTGGGGGGAGTAGAAAATGATTGAATTTAGAATAAGAGTCATGTTGTAGTGAGCTCAAGATTTACCTCATTTCGCACTTTCGTGACATGGGGTGTGCATAGAACCATAAATGCTTTACAATCATATCTCAATGAAAAACATCTATGGTTCGTACACACCTCCACGTTAGGAAAGTGCGAAATAAGGTAAATCTTTGAGGCCACTAAAACATTATTCTTTTAATAAAAAAGTATAAGATTTGGTGAAAAGGTCCTCCGAAGATTAAGTTAGTAATAAAGGTGATAAATAATATATATATGGCATGTTTTATGGTGAAAATGATGAAGTGTAGTTGTAGAGAAAATCTATTTTGGATTAGTGTGTGTTTGGCAACACTTCTGAAGTCTTAATGGAGGAGATCCACCTTTAAAATTCAGACTTCAGAAAAGCTCTATTACCGTTTGTTTCGATTTAGATTTCAGAATTAAGAACCAAAATTCAGAAGTTTTGGTTCAGTGATGGGGGGACGTTGGATAAAACTTCTGAATTCTGAATTTGTTTTTTATTTTTAAAATACCCTCCTCAAAACATTGATTTCTATCATTTATCCATTCTTTATATAAACCCTAAAACCCTTATTTTTAATCTTTCTACTTCTCCTTCTACAACAATGTTGTCAAGGTCTCTCCCTTTTCTCTCGTTTCATGTTCAAAAATCCTATATTTTTCACTCCAAAATTAATACAGTAAGATCTCTCTCTATCTTTGATCTATCATTTTCATCCATTAATGGACATCTCTTTTTTTTCTAACATCATATATTTCATGTATGTAATTTCGATTATATGCTTGTAATTTAAAAATCTCTAAGGTTTTTTGAATGTATGAGATTTAGGTTTTGTTGATTTAGGAGTTTCAAGAAAAAAACGATTGAGATTATTATGGTAATCATCTTGGTCTTGGACGATTTTTAAAATCATATGATACTAGTGTCTATTCTAGGAATAGTTTAAAATTATGTATTCCATGGATGATGATGAAATGATTAGGTACTCACATCTCAACCCAATTGGGTAATGCTTGCACATCAAAAATTATTTTGGAATGTTGTCTATATTTTTTACCATAAGCAAGCAAGTGGTTCGGTAGGATAATCAAGATTTTATGATTTTTTTTTTTTTTATGAAATTTTTTCAAGGAATTTAGAAATTATTTTTGTATGACTTTTGAGGGAGGTGGTTGGGTGTATAGCATTTCAAATGTTTAGTTATTGGGATATTTTTGGGCGTTTGAATTCTTATTTGTTCGTGGTTGTTCATTTCAACCTCCTTTCTTTATTGCTGTAATAAAATTTTCTCATACAAAAGTCTAGATTTATGTACCCACCATTAATCATCTATGTTTGCATACAAATTTAAGATGCATCTATGCTAACTTGCCAAAAGTTGTTAAATTTAAGATTTGCAATATACAAATTCACATGGCAAACTTGTTCATCATTTTGAGTTTGACTATTCAATTTTTGTTTTACAAGTTCAATGGTTTAGTTTGCAACCAAGTTCGCCAGGACATTATTCATAAGGAGGGCATTTGTAAATTGTATGATATTTTTTTTTATACATGCTTAGATATATTGATTAGATATGGATTCTTATGTTGTTTGATTTTGTTATGCATTGTTGCTTTCTTATTGTAAAACCTAGGAACCATTACTAATAAGCTCCCAAATTGTGGTTTAATTGATAATGACAATAACATTATATGTGACACAAAAGTATGTGTTAGGTGTTTGAACAAAATGCCTTCATATTATTATTACACTCAACGAGACATTATTATTGCATGGATGGCAATACACAACTTCTTGCGTCGTGTTTTTCTTCATGATAAGTTATTTTGAAAATATGAAGTTGATGTTAACAAAACGAGCGATCCTTTAGTAATCGCCAAAAGATCCACCATGTTATAATACAATATTCTCACCGCAAACACAAACTGATATGATCACTTTATGTGATCAGATTGCAAATCAATTAGAAAATGTATGATTGTTTATTGTTTGAGTATTACCTTGTTAAAATATAATTTCTCAAGTATGAATTCAATTTGAAAAACAATACTTTTGGAGTGTTTGATTTATTAGAAATCAAAATTAAATGTGTGAATTGTTTCATTAGGTTAACTGAAAAACATAACATGTTTTTCAGTTAACAATTTATTAGAATTACAAAAGGGTAATATTGTCAAAATAACCATTATGTTTTAAAATTATGTTTATAACCAGAAGCTTTTAAAAATGACAAACAAACAACTTTTTTAAAACCAGATTTCAAGAAATAGAAACTAGACTTCAGACTTCATACTTCAAAAATGTTACCAAACATACCCTTAATCTTTGAGAGGGGGTTTTATAGTTCAAATTATGAAAAGGTGTCACCACACGGTTGGTCTAAGTAGGGTCCATACAATTCAAGTTGGGGGGAGTATTAGAACTGAAATGAACTTTTTCAATTCTACAAATCTTGAACCAAAGTCAAATCGACTATATCCTGACATTGAACCAACCCTAACCGACTTTAATTAGGTTTGGTTATATTCAAAAGTTGCAAAGGTATTTAAGAGAGTAAGCAACTTCTCCAATTATGTTGCCTTCGCAAAAATATCTCTCTCTCACTCGTGCGTACCATCTATGCGTACATGATCGCCTCTAGATTTTATCCATGCGGCACGTCCTCAACCATTTAATCAACATCTATTGTAAATCTCATGACCTCGTCTACACCCGCCACTTATTTAATGCAATTTTCTGATCAGAATCGTTGCAAATTATAGAGAGGATGAATGAGAA
The DNA here is from genome assembly GCF_017979445.1 of Akebia trifoliata. Taxonomy (NCBI): domain Eukaryota; kingdom Viridiplantae; phylum Streptophyta; class Magnoliopsida; order Ranunculales; family Lardizabalaceae; genus Akebia; species Akebia trifoliata. The sequence goes on from NC_141380.1 coordinate 25,904,593, forward strand.
AAAGAAAAAGAGAGAGAAAGAGTTAGGGTTAGGGTTTAAAAAGAGAAGACGATTGAGATAAAGACAGTGAAGATTATAGTTAGGTTCGATTTGTACGAGCTTCAATGGAGGAAGAGCTTCAATCATCCCATTTGTACAAGCTTCAATGGAAAACATTCGGCTAGATTTTGATTCAAAGAGCAATTGATCCAAAATCTAATCGATTTTTTCGAGTTCAAGTTCGATTTCTTCATGTTTGGAATTGAGCTTCAATGGAGGAGTAAGTGAAGGAGACATAAGGTGAATTGATTGAATAAAAATAATTTTTTAATTTGGGATACAATTGTTTTAATTGACTCAAGGAGTCTAACTAGACTTACTAAATTAGTGAATCTCTAGGTCATGTTGACAGTGGATGAAACTTAATAAAGTTCTTTTCCTTACTAAGTAAGGCTAGTCGGACTCTTTGATTCAAAATTTTGAAAAAACCCTCTCGATTGGATTAGACGTGGCATTTCCAATGAGGTATTCCAATTTTGGCAAAAACATAGGGGTTGAAATAAATTTAAAACGCCACTTGTCTTGTAACGAGGACGGTTCCTTCAAATTTTGGAAGTGACTTACCCGCTTCAAAGTTAGACTCATTGAATTAAACCAAATTATTTATTGTGTGTTGTTGTTAAACCATTCCATATATACATTATGGTTTGGTTCTAGGACACCCCTAAAACAAGAACCGAACCGAATCAATCAGTTTTTTAAAATTTCATCCCAGAACCGAACCGATTATCTATTAAATTGAACCAAACTAATCCTAATTAATCCGATTCAGCTTGGTTTGGTTTTTGGTTCAACCCGATCCAATATGCACCACTAGGTTCAGGGGTATTGTCAGGTAGAACATGAGCTGGCTAGGAGTTGTTGATTTTTCCTTCGAATTTTTTGCAAAGCCTCATTAATACTAATACCTGAGTTGGATTTGTAATGTCTCAACATATTTTATGTTGAGTTGGTGTGATTTTACTGTTTGGGATGGGTGAGTCAAGGAATGTCACACTCACCTTACACTAATAAGTAATTGCAGATATCATCATAAATAAGAAGATTTGGTGAATAGGAGAGCTCATATCGCATTAATTAGATCGAATTCTTGAATTAACAGCCTTTGAGATTTTATCAAACTCATATGATATATAGGTTTGAACCCAATTTTATGTCCGTCACACTGATTATCTCATGGTGATAACTTCTATGTTGTTCATTGGAATTCCCAACCTACTCGGTTAGTACCGTCCTATTGACTTACTTTGTGAGTTAGGGTGAGATTTAGTTCTCTTTGCTAGCCACATTGAATCTTCATTCATATATTGAATCCAATCTTGGTAAATACTTGCTTCCACTTGCACTAATATCCTAGTATTGATAGTTTTAGCTCGGTATTTCACATTGGACTCACTTAACTTCCTAGGACACATGTCCTCATCAAGTGGCATGGCCTAAATGGTCTCCACAATTACCCCTTTTTTGATACTTCAGTGGACGAGGTGAAAAAAACCAACCTCCTCTATTCTAACAATAGTTAAAGAGTGATTGGTAAGTGGAGCCAGGCCATCATGTTGTTTTGAATTCAATCGGTTAGGATAAGGATTGTTTGACATGAGTTGGTTTACCCTTTTCGAGAAGATAAGATTATGGGCGTGGTGGGATACGTGGTGAACTTCCATTTTTGAGAAGGCAACAAAGGCAATGCAACTAATGCATTTTTAAATCCCCAACGAAAGTAATGATGAGGTTTGAGCGAGAAAATCTCTAGTACTTAAAAAGTTTTGAGGAGTAATAGACTTATCATGTGAAACATCAAATTGTACTAATAATTGGCGATTTTCTTATCCCGCATTGGCATTTATTAACTTACTTTTAATCGTGAGTATATGTAAACCACTTAATTACAAAGTGATTTACCTAAGTTTTAATTTTTGCATAAAATTCTGAACATAATGTGCCACATCCTCAAAATCCAACACGAATCCCACGGATTCTGTTGCTAGATCTCAAGGCATGATAAAGTAAACCAACCCATGATAACATAACATGGACAAGAGTTCAAGTTTGGGAGTTATAATGCAGCAAAATTATATAAATATCAACTAACTAAAAGAGTGTGGATGCTAATATAAACTAACTAAAAGAGTGTGGATGCTAATATCAACTATATCTAAGATCCACAACAAATCTCAAAGACACAAATCTCCAAAATGATGTAAAGACTTAGGTAGTAAGTAATACTAAATAAAATGGCATGTAGTGTGTCGACACAAGTTTCTCAAAACAGAAGACATAAACAACTATTAAAATCTACGACTACTCAAACTCATGAAGGCGATTGCTCATCAATATACTCAACCTCATGTACCTCCTCCTAAATCTCCTCCTCGATAACTGAAAAGTCTGAAATGGTGAATGGTAAGGTGAGTAACGTCAGTTATCCAAAAAGAAATCTATCATTCTAACATTTAGTAAAAAATTCAATGTATAATCATAATGAAATGTAAATAATGTAGATTTTGATAAAATATACCATTCGAGTAAAGACTAATAATGGAAACAAAATAAATAAAGTAGATATAGTAAGCACTAGTCTATCAGTCATATCATGTAAAAACATAATCAGTTTTATCATGTTTTCAAAGTAAAAAACATCTTTCTACTAGCATATAATAAACACAGTGGTGTAATAAAATACACAATACAAACACAGTGGTGTAATCGATAAAAGTGTTGAAGAACACGTCAATACAACAGTTTTGGCATGACCATTGATATTCCAAACTATGCTTGATATGGAATCTCACCATTATTATTTGATTTTTGTGGTCGGTTATTGTTACCACATGTAAAACCCTGAGTTTTCGATTCGTATCTCGAGAAAAAATAAATAATAAAATTTTGAAAAAATCTTGAAAGTGGGACTTAGGGGTAAAATTTTAGGATATTTCTGATCATTTTTAATGGAATCTGACCTCACCATTGGATTCAAAATAATCGAAAAATATACTTTAGGCTATAAGTACGCTCAAATGCGAGTCCGAACATAAAAGTTGCAAAATCCTCGATTACCGAGTCGGATCAGACTAAAATAGTGATTTTTTGCTAGAATAAGAATTATTAAGATTTGATTATACCATTAGGTTCGTAATGAAAAATTATTGAATATGGACTATTTATTTGTCATTTTTGGAGTACAAAAAGTCGAATTATCGTCAGAAACGAAAATGACATCAATTTTAGGGTCACCTCAGGGCAAAAATGTAAATTTTTGTTAGAGATAAAATTTATAGAAATTAACCATACTATTAAATCCAGAATGAAAAATTAGATAAAATAGAGTATTCATTTGTCAGTTTTGGAGTCCGGATGATCAAGTTATCGTCGATCGAAACAATAGGCAAAATATCGATTTCGTCCCAAAATTTATATAAATAAAACTTTTTAATTTTTTTTTCTCTCATCTTCCCCAACTCGTCTAAACAGCCGCAACATATAAAAACGAAAAATTTATTTTTTCTTCCAATCTTCCACCTCAGATCCTTTGCAAACGACTTACCGTTGACGACCAACGTAGAAGGGAGAAACATCTGCAGCCACGTTCTCTACAAAATCCATCAAACCTCTTTCCATTTCACTTTCTCTTTCACCCTGTATCATCAAAAATCAACCGTATTTATATACGGGGGTTTCAAAACTTCGATCTCGAATTTTATCCGTTTCAAGATCAAACCGTCCTCCGTCGTAGAAGGGAGAAAGGACGACGGCATCGAGATTTTCGAAATCATTGGGTCAGATTTAAAAATTAGCTACTTTGAAGTTCGGCCTATCTCGATTTTCATGCCGATTGCCTCGATTTTCGCGCACGTGCTTCAATTCCATATCCTAGAGATTGTAAGAAACTTTCAATTTCTATTAGTAATCGTAGATTGTGAAAATTGCATTTCGAAGTTTATTAAAAATTTGTAGTGAGTTTCCAAAAATATAGAATTCAATTGATTATTTCAAATTCACGTCAGAACTTGCATATTTGATATGTTTAATTATATTTTATAACAAATTACATGTGGGTAGGATGCTTCATTGGGTTATTTCTATCAGTTGGGTCATGTGCACCGCTCGAATCCCTTTTTGATATAAGTTTTGTACTTTTTCAAGATTTTTGATAAAAATGAACTTCATAGTTAGAAAAATGATTTATTATTCAATTAATTCATATTGAGTTGATGAATATCAGAAAGTGGATATTTTATTTGAGAGATTGAAAATTGCATAATTCGAAAAAAGGGACAAAGGGTATGAAAACAGTAAAATGTCAGAGTCACATCCAAGGGGTGATGTCTACATTTTACATTGTTGTGTTGTGTGTAGGTTGGTGAACAGATATCTAGGGATAATGTTACTGATTGCATGTTTATTTACTTTCTGTTGGCGTGAGGCGTTGTTTACTTTTTCGTTATATTATTTATTTTAGGCCGTGTGGCCACACTTGCATGGTAGGAAACTGGATATCCATTCTCAATCTTGTATTGTTAATTTCTCTTTAGTATTGTTTTATATATATATATATATTATATATATATATATATATATATATATATATATATATATATATATATATATATAATATATATATATATGTAGCTATTTTGTGAGCTATTAAAAAGTCTGTGAATGCCTAAAGGGATAGTACGTCATATCATTTGGAGTGGTGTACTATCTTGGGATGTACGGTAGGGACCACCAAGCTCCTACGTGGTATGGGACGCGTATGAGAGTGGAGTCACAACTGGAATCTAGGTTTATTCCTCTCTATCTTTACCAGTGAACTTGTACTATAAAGGTGGTCGTATACAAATGGTTTGTATATTTGGGAATCACATATACACCTGATAGGCATAGACGAAGATGATTAGTCAGTGATCACTAACAATCTATAGTAGTCGAACGTTTTGACACATCGAAAAGAGACTCATTGCTTACGGTCACGTCAAACGGCCAGCCTGAGCCAGATAAATGGTCAACCAAACGTGGTAAATACAGCGACCAGCCACAAAATCAAGAACTAAAAGCTAGTAAAGAATTGTAACATCATGTCCCGACTGTGAACGATCCAGTCGTCAATCTCAACTCCCTAATTCCACTACTCCACCCTGTGTATTATGTATATGTTACCTTATTTTAATATATAAAATGAAATGCAAGTTTAATGTTTCTATTTGATCAATTAGATTTGTATAAAAAGAAAATACTTAGTGAATACTGTTGGTTGATGTAATATAAGTTTTAAAATGTTTAGTTGCACATATTTGACTATATGTACCAGTTAATCATAATTTTTTCTGTAAAATTTTGTATATTTAAAAATGATTCAGTATGTTTATTCGTTCATGTTAGGAGAAGTTATTGACAGAAATTGTTTGCTTCCCTACTGGGTAACCATTGTTACTCACCCTTTCCTTCTCTATTTTTTTAGTTTCAGATCTGAAGCTTGGCGAGACAAGTGTAGAAAACGAGTGAGAATCATCTCGTAGGTCAGATAGACAGCTAGAGTCCGTTACTTAGTGAGTATTGGGGTTATAGCCCCTAGTGGTGTCGATTTGTCCAAAAGTATTATATATTTTGTTATGAGCGTTAGGATATTTGTTATAGTGAAGAATATTTGTATAATCCTGTATATAAATTTCTTCTTCCGTACTCTGATCTATCGTACGTTATTAAATATATATAGGCTTCTGCTAATATTATATTTTGTGTATATATATGCAAGATTGTATGTCGTTTATTAGGTACAGGTGAACGTCTTGGAATGCTAACATAAACAGAGGAGACCATGCCGAAATTTCGAGATACCACATAGTACCTCGGGATCTGACATGGGGATTTGTGTTAGTGTTTGGCGGGACGCCACACCACATTTGGATGATTATTTATCCGGCTCAAACTGGCCATTGACCAAGGTCCAAATACTTTGATCAATTATGTTAATCATTTATTTGACGACTATAAACTCTCAGTGTTCATTAACTATCCCTGAAGAAAATTCTCCACATCTAAACCTATCAAAAGGCAATTCAATGTGTACCTCGACCATCTCTACATTATACATAGATTGTCATCACCCATAAATGTTCCCTAGAAAATAAGGAGAAATTCTTGAATCTCTGAGCTATGTTACTTTCTAAGGTATCCCATACTAACAAAAAGAATAAATCATCGAGTGTTATTCTAGATTGACCCGTCGCTTATAAAAATATAGTGAAAGCGCCCTCGATCCGCGGGGTGCGCGGATCCGCTTTTGACCCTTAAGGTTTAGGAGTCGCCACCTAGTTGTTACGATATATGAACCGAATACTGACTCTAAACAGATAAAGAAACTAATCTACTAAAGAAAAACTTAATTCGGGGATCACATTACGGGGTTGGAAGGTGTTAGGCACCAACCACACTCGGCCAATGCCGGTCTCTACTTATCCCAAATAAGACTACATTGCTAACAAAAACCTAGATAGAAAAAATAAAAGAGATTTTACCTTCGAACGCAACGGTTTTATTCCCTCAGATTTGATAAAACTGATATTTGTATAGTACTTTTTACTTCGTTCTATCTCCGAATCTGATTTTGGATCTCCGAGGCAAGGTATCTCTTCCTTAGATCTGGATTCTTTGAATTTTGTTATCAATTTTGGGGTGTTTTTGAAGGGCTTCTAGGTGTTTTTCAGGTTAAAATCAAAGTACGGGTGTTAGGTAAGGAGTTGGGACTTCAAAATTAGGGTTTGTGGGAGGCTAGGGAAGTTTTTTGACCTACTTCTCTTAGGATTTTTCCTTTGATACGAAAATAGGCTAGGGTTTGATTAGGGTTTTTTTTTTGGGTTTCAATTAGGGTTTTGACTTTAGTCTTATGAGGTTGACTTAGTCTTTAAGGTTTTAATTTAGGGTTTTGACTTTAGTCTTATGAGATTGACTTGATTAGTTTAGATTAGGATTTTGACTTTAGTCTTATGAGATTGACTTGATTAGTTTAGATTAAGATTTTGACTTTAGTCTTATGAGATTGATTTTAGTCTTTCTTGGTTGACTTTTAATATCTTGACTTTAGTCTTAGTTGATTGACTTTAATTTTTGAAGAACCCCCTTTTATTTTAATTCTTTGGGCTCTTAGATAGAAGGGTCCTTGAATAAATATCTTGGCAACCATCAACAATTTTGCCTAAAAGTCTGATTGATCGATTTTTTTAGTTCAAAATTTTAAATTAATTTTATTAATGTTTCACTTTACATTATTTAATGGTTTATTTATTAATTTCAAAAATTTTAATTATTAAAATTGTGAAATTACCATTTTGCCTACGGAGAGGATTTTTTGTATTTTAAGTCGTTTTTCAATGTTCCAGGATGTTTTGGAATCAGTTTTTCGTAAGGAATTCAATGGGAATACTGGTTTGTGTCATTTATGAAAATTTTTGTCCGAAATGGTCGTGAGCTTTATGAGGGGTATTTTCAAAATTTTGTCAAATTTTGTAAAAATTGGCGAAGTGGTTTATTTGATTTCGATTTGTTATTTTATATATTTGAATGGATTTTCCTAAGCGTAGCGTGGGCTCTAAGGACGTTTTAAGGTTAGGGGTATTTTGGTAATTTAATTATTTTTTAGTGATTTTTATCGTAAAACTTCTTTTTGTCTGCAAGATAATGATTTCTATGTTTCTGGGGTCATATTTTCCTAGCGTAGCGTGGTTTCTACAGTTTTGTCAGTTCGAGATACCTCATCCGGATTTCTGAAACATATCTGATAACAAAATAAAGCATTGGAATAAACATCCATCATTAGGAACCGTTGCGATCGGGTTGACGAGTTGATTAATCAGGCGAGTGCAAAAATGGGGTGTCTACATATAGCAACACATCACTTTTTCTAGATTTTCGACAATCTTTTTTTGATAACCAAAAAATAATTTTGTTTTGTGTATATATACATAGTTTCTTTCTATCGAAATTACAAACAAATATATGGTAGAGCCATCCAATTACACTCATCTATAAATCCATCTATCAATCATATCTCATGTGATCGTAGGAACATGAGATATCCAATCATTTATATATTTATCGTGCATAATGTGGTTTTGGCATAGCCAATGCATAGGGTTGAAGTCATTGTCCCATCAATCAGTCGAGAACATAAGTTCTTTTAATCCATTGATAAATTATCTATCATCCTAGATACCTATCAAAATACGTTTTTCTAAAAATATTTATGATTCTAAGGTATCAACTAATTCCACATGATAGTCTTGGTTGAATAGAAAACTCAAAGAAATGTGATAAAATAATAAATAGTTCAAACTAGAAAATTGTGGAATTTTAACTAAGTGTCAAAAATATCAATTTTCAAAGTTCTTCAAATGAAACATGAATTTTTGGAAATGAAAGTCTTAAATAAAATATTTGATATCATGTAATTTTAAAGCTTATTTTGAAAGAAAAACCAACAAAGATGGGGGTCAAAAATTTTACAAAAACATTAAAATTCTTATTTTGTTCTTGAACCCAAAAAATTAGATTTTGATTCTTTGAATTTTTGGATTTTTAAACCATTTCATTAAACCTAAATGAGGGGTATTACTTTATTTTCATTAAGCAACTTAAAGTAAATGAAAACGTAAATATAAATATGATATATACTTAAATTTTTTTAATAAAATAAGGTGCTGAAAAATATACATGTTGGTGGGGAAAACAAAGTTAAAATGGATTTTTTTATATAAGGTCGGGCGACTAACATAGGTTCAATCGACCGGACCCATGAGGTGCACATTTTGCATTTCTTCATGAGGTGACTGGTCGATCGACCGAGCGTAAATGTTTTGTTATCTTTTTCTTTAATTTTGCCCCAAATTCACCCAAAATTCTTTCATAAGCTTTCTTAATACATAAATAATTCATGTAACTCATAGATCTATTCATTTTCTATTATTAAACACGTTATTTACAAATTTAAAATAAGATCTATGAATTTAAACCATCTAATCATGCATGATTTTGACGAATGCTACTCTTAGATTGAAACCCTAATCTAGTTTTTTGATCTAAATCATTTTCTACTAAAAATTTTCTTAATTAAAGGGTAAAAGGGAAGAGTTCTTACTTATTTAGCATCATCCATAATGCAATAATTTCGAGATTAACTCTCAATGTCTCTCCTTGCTCACTTTTATATTTTTCCCCTCTGGCGAAATCATGATCTTCTTGGATCAACATAAAGCTCTCTATGAGACTAAATTTTTTTCTCTTTCATTGAGTCTCGAATCTCGTTCTACATTTTTGGATCTAAGTTCAAAGTTTTAGGGAGGCTAGGGTAAGGATTTTGTTGTTATAAAAGAAATTTAAAGTCTGTAAATTTCTTATAAGTTTGGTATTTATAGAGCCCTAGGGACTTAAGAGTCATTTTAAAAATTATTTTCTTTAATTTAAAACCCCTATGTTACGAGCTTTGATTTTAAAAAAGTTATAGTCGATTTTGGGTGATTTTTCAATAAAGACCTCATTGTGTCTTCGAATTTTTCAAAATCACTTCATATAAAAAAATTCTATGTGGCCAATCTTTAATAAAAAAATTTCGAGATACACAATGGACCTAAGAATAACTTTCTTGTTGCCTTCTCAAACTTGACTTTCTTAGGTACACAAGAGTGTATTTTAAATGACCTCGATGTTATTATTTTCTAGGATTTGACTTTTCATAATTGCACAAGTGCATTTTAAGTGACTTCAATGTTGTCTTCTCAGATTTGACTTTCCCAAGTACACTTGAATGTGTTTGAAATGACTTCAACGTGTAATTCTTCATCACTTTTCACTTACCTAAAATCACACGAGTGCGTTTTAAGCAACCTCAGTATTGATGATTATTTAAATTTAGATTCGCCCCAGAATCACTTGAGTGCATTTTAAGCGACCTCGATGTTGTTACATGTTCAATTTTTCCTTATCTAGAATCACTCAAGTGCATTTTATGCGACCTTGGTGCTGTTACATGTTCAATTTTTCCTTATCTAGAATCACTCAAATGCATTTTAAGTGACCTCAGTGTTGTTACTCTTTTAGATTAAGACCTACCCAAAATTACTAGAATGAATTTTAAGAAACCTCGATGTTGTTACGCTTTCAGATTTGCCTTATCTCTAATCACTCAAGTGTGTTTTAAATGACCCTGGTGTTGTTACTATGAACGTATTATCAAGTAAAACACTAGAGTGAAAATAACGACCTCGATGTTTAGAAATGCCTCTCATGTTTATTATTTCTGGTGAAATCTATGCAAAAGTGCATTTTGCCATTCTTCTTCGATACAACGACCACGTTTGCTAACTAGCTTGGGTAAAACAACTCCTTGATGAATCATGCCTTCAATATTTGATTGACTGCCTCGTTTACTACTTCTCTCTTCTCAGGGAGCCATGGGCTTCCTTCTTTACTTCACATGAGGGTATGTGGCAGGATCAACGTGCAAGCTATGTTCGGGTCTATTCCTGACATGTCTTCTAGTAGCCAAGTGAACATTTAAAAAAAAAAAATTCAAGAAGAATGGATGGTCAATTTTTTCTTATTGATTCAGTTGTGCCCTAATAAAAACTTCATTGAGCTTGGCCTTGGTTCCCAGGTTGATTGTCTTTAGGCCTTCTATTGTTGGTGGAGCTTATCTTCTCTCTGCATTGGCTTCTTCGAGTTCGATCGAAGATTTTTGTATTTGCTACAATGTCGTTACAAGATCTCCAAGTGTCTCATTACTCGCATCAGGGACTTTTTGCTTCTTGGCTGGTGGGGGAATAAACACAATCTAATAGCACTTATGTGCTACAAACTAGTTTCCTTTAACCTCCCACACTCCTTCTGGAGTTTGGAATCTCAAAAACTGATGGTAGGACAAAGTCATAGATTTCATCTAATGGAGCCAAGGTTGACCAAGGACGATGTTATACGATGAGGGGTTGTCCACCATAATGAACCTAGTCAGCACGGTCATTGGTTTTGCTATAATTGATAACATGATTGCTCTTTAAGACCATGTTGTTTCCCCACTGAAATTGACTAAAGCGCCAGTCAATCCTTCCACCGTTCCTTCAACAACATCAGTTCCAAAAGCTCAATAAAGAAAACATTCATTGAACTTCCATTATCAACTAACACTCTCGACACAATATGATTCCCAATTTTGAGAATTAATACGATAGCATCATTGTGGGAGTATTGTATTCCTACCAGGTCGAATTTTGAGAATATGACTTGATCGATGCTGCTAGAATTCAAAATTTAAATAGTAGGTCGGGCTTGGTGATTTATGTGGACAGATATCACCACACATTTGGTCCAGGTGTACTGCTAGGTAGGACTTGAGTTGGCTTGGGTTTACTGATTTTTTTCCTTTGAATTTCGTGTCCACCCCTCATTAATGCTAGTACTTGAGTTAGATTTGTAGTGTCTCAACATATTTAATACCAAGTTAGGAAGATTTCACTATTTGGGGGTGGGTGAGTCAGGGAATATCACATCCACCTTAGACTGATAACTAATTATAGATATCGCAAAAAATGAGGAGATTTGGTGCATAAGAGAGCTTAAATTGTATTAAATTCGTTTTCTCATTATAGTTGGAATTTTAGACCTAGCTCTTGAATTAACGACTTTTGAGATTTTATCGAACTCATATGATATGTAGGTCTGAATTCAATTTTACGTCTACCACACTGATTATCTCGTGGTAAGAACTTTTATGTTGTTCCTTGGATTTTCCTACCTGTTTGGTCAATATCGTCTTGTTGAATTACTTGGTGAGTTTGGGTGAGGTTTCGTTCTCCTTATCGACCACTTTGAATCTTCATTTAGGTATTGAATCCAACCTCAGTAAATACTTGCTTTTATTTGCACTGATCTCTTAGTGTTGTTAATTTTAGCTCAGTATTTTTCCTTGGGTCCACTTAACTTCTTAGGACACATGTCCTCATTAAGTGGAGTGGCCAAAATGATCTCCACTATTGGTCAAGTATTTTATGCATCGAGCTAATTTTATTTTGTAGAATCGTTTGAATACATTAGTGTGAATATTTTTATTTTAGTTCACTCAAGTGTTTATCCTGCCTGAGTGAATTGACTAATATGTTCTCCTAATTGTTTTTATAATTGATCTACTCATATATACATTTTTTCCAAGCTTTATGATGGGTTTGCATCCAAGAATGCATATCTCATAGAAACTGGTCTAACATAATATTATTCAATCTCTTATTCAATTTTTATCCCTTATGCTATTTTTCATAATTTATTAGTAGTTAATAAATAATGAATACTTTTTTTTAATTTCCAATTTGAACTTATGAAATGAGTCGTGATAGTTAAATACCCTAGAATTTAGATGTCCACATCTCTAATGTCAAGCTAATCTTTCCACAAAAAGTATTAAATATATTTATTAAACTTTGTTTTCTCTATTAGATATTTTAAAGAGATTACTCTTAATAGTGTTTCATGTTACCATCTCAAATATTGGACGTAAACTGGTGACAAAATCAATAACACTTATCTGGGTGATTGTAGACTACATAAGGTTTAGTAGTCTTAAACCTTAATATTACGTGGATTTGGCAGTCGTCACCATTCAAAGAGTTTAATATGTCAATGACTACCTAAAATTAGATTTAATAAATTCATTTATGATGAATTTAATGACTCAAAATTGGTCTAACCAAAAGGTTGGTTAAGAAGGTTTGGTTGTAAAATAGTGAAGGTGCTAAGCACCCCATCCTACCCACCAAGTTGGTGGTTACCAAGGTTATGACCATATGTGAAGATTAGGACTATTTTTTGAAGAATTTGTATGTTAATACTAATGTAGATGTATGCTTGCAAGTATGCATGAATGTCTAAGTGGGTTAGTGCATGGTGATGCATGTTATGTTCCCACTGATTGAGATTTTTATATTTGTTTAGAGTTGGGAATGTCTATTCATGAGTATGGCATTTTTGATAGCTAGCCTTTTTTAATATGATCCATGCTTGAATGTGTCTAAACTTAGACTTGATTTTTGTTGGTAAGGAGTTGAGGAACATTTCATGAAATAACATATTCCTTTTGCAACATTTACTATTTTCTTTATGTCTAATCTACATGGATGCATGGATGATGCTAAATGTTCCCAAAGGAACTTATTATGGGCTGATATAGGTGTAGGGATCACCTCATAAGTATGTTATACTCCCTATCCTTATTTTATCATTAGGAATGTTTACGCTACATGATGTTGAAGATGATTATGTTACATGATATGCATGCAAAGGCTTCCAAAAAGCTTGTTATGAATAGATGGTAAGATCATCCCATGAAATGAGTATACTCTCAACCCTTATCTTGCCAATAGAGATGCTATGCCACACAATTGGGATGAGACAGAAACTAAAAATATAAGGAAGATAGAGTGAGAGAGGCAAAAGAGGAATTGTGGGAATGCAAGTAAAGTAAAAGCTAAAATAAAATATCCATCCTACTTGGGTCTTCTTTTTCTCCTTCTTAGATCCTTAAAGTTAGGCCTCAAGAATGTTTGAGAAGATATTTAGACAGAGTTTTGAGACTTAAGGAGGTCTCAAGGAGAGAAATTGACAAAATTTTGGGAAGGTGAGTCTTTTCTTTTGCCTTGGAAAGGTTTTTTATTTATAGGCCTTTGGGGATACAAAGCTCCACACATGAAGAGTTCAACTTAGTTGCATTAAATCACATTGAATGACCTTGAATACTCTCAAGCAAAAAGGCCTTGATGGTTATTTACACCTTGATGAATGTTACCAATCAGATAATCAAGAGATAAGAGTGTAAATCTCCCTCAAGGTCTTTAGAAATTTCTTTGAGGGATTGAATTGTCCATACCATTGAGGAAAATTAGAATTTCATAAAAAACCAATAGGAGGGGCATGTAATAATCCAAAATGAAGTCTTTAGGGTCAATAACTTTCTCTTGAATCTTAATAACTTGGGGTTAAGAGGGTAATTGCTCCTAAGTTCTAGAAAAATCTCTTTCAGGAACAAAAAGGTCTAAGTCCCTAGAATATGGTCAAATTACAAAGATTATTTGATAAAGTCCCAAAGAAGAGGGTCACAAGGGTCAATTACCTTAACTTTGAGTCTCAACAAACTAAGGTTATGGAGGTAATTGACTTTTAAGAAGGACAAATGACAAAACTTGAAGACTAGCACAATTACAAGAAAACCAAACAAAAATAATTAAAGATAAACTAAAGCAATGGGTAAATATGATAACTCACCTTGAGGTCTCTTGGAAAATGGAGAATTAGAGAGAATTAAGGTGTAAAAACACATTAACAAAATCTGCAATATATAGGTGTGAGAACCAATAAAATAAAGGAATAACAATCTAGTAATTGCCCCAAGAAAAAAAACCACTAGTCCTTGGGGTACCCATTGCTTGAAGGAAAATTGGCATTGTTCTTGTCCTTGAAGTACCCATAGACCAGGTCAAATTTTGGGCCTTCTTGAGGTAAGTTTCATGGAAATGAGTCTCTCTTAAACTATTTGAAAGAAGATAATTGGGTTAAGCACAATTCCACAGGATTCTGGGAAGTCCTTGGGTTTAATCCAGACATATTGAGGTGTCTATTGGTGACTATGTTAAATGGGTACTCATGTAAAATAATCATTCTTACAAATAATTCTTGGGTTTTTAGTAGGTCAAATTTACAGTGTCAACATTACCAAACATTATACTCAAGATGACTCGTTTCTTAATTATATCTGATCTTCTCTTGTAAATGGATTTAAAATGTCTATTTAAGTGATTTAGTTATAACTTTACTATCAACACTTAATAACATTTTACAAATAATTACAATTAGAAATTGATTCACCCTTTGCAGTTGCAACTCTCTCAAAATGATCCTAAAATTCATACTATTTTTTCCTTTTTAATTTACTAGGACCCTCATTTTCAAATTCAAGTAAGAGGGGATGGGAAGATGAATGAAAAGGAGAAAAACAAAAGGGATGGATAGTCACTGAGGTTAATCATGTCAATGATGTCTCAGAAGGATCCATACCATCAACATCAACAATCCCATTTAGATCAAACATATCATAAGACATTTTTTATAATTGTATAAATAACTAATAATTAAGTAAACAATGCATTAATAACAAAGTAGTGTCAGATAATAAATTAGAAACTAATTCAGTATAAAAATCTCTAGATCATGTAAACATATAATCCCCAATGAAAATTTAGATTTAAAAGTCATATATTTCTAATAACACATGCATATAATATATCAATCAAGTTTTATTAACTAAAAATCCGAAAACATATGAAATAATAAAATGCTAGAAATTAGAGAATACTAATAATAAAAATTATAAGAGTTGGGGTTTGAGAGACTTTTTATCTATGTATTGTGAGAGATGAAATTTGAAAACTTTTGTTTAGGGTTCACTTAAATTTTTTTGATTTGTCACCTTATAGGACGTTATGAGTTTGTTCAACTTGGGTAAGAAAATCAATAAGATTAAAGAACTTTCGTTGCTCGGGCCCCAATTTTATAGTGTAACACCTTCTTACCTCTAATTAAAGCTTGAAAATTTACTTTTTTTAAAGCCTTATCTAATAAAAGGTGTACCCCCCCTACAATTTTATAGTCTTAAGCCAGAAAGTCTTGCCTTCTATATTCAAGGGAACACCATTCTTTACAATAACATGAACCATTGCTCGTTCCATTACTTGATCACACACTAATTTTTCTATTTTTTGCCCATATGCTATTTTTTGCAAGCCAACAATAGGTTCAACGTCAAATTATGAAATCCTTGGAAGAAAATGATGAATCGAAATATAGTTGCTACACCAAATCAAGAATACAAAAATCAGATTGGCCTAGTGGATAAATCAAGAATACAAAAATAAGAACCCAATTCAAGTAGAGAATATGATTGCATTATCATACTGCAATTGAATATATCGAGCAAGTTCGAATTTATGTGACATGAAATCTATTTGTCCAAAAGCACCATGGAGAACAACAAAAGTCCACAGACTGCCTAATTGACACTGAGTAAAACCTCCTTGTGCTTCAAGACCCCATAGTGGAAATAAAGATGTACTAAAGGATGTTTCTGATATGTAGCATTGTAGATTTCAATTAGTAAAATAAAAATTAAACATGAAATAAGAACTACTAAACCAGAGAAGTTATTTGAGTTTGAGAAGAGCTATAATGAATTATAAAATACAAGGATTGAGAGAGAATGATTTCGATTAGTTGAAGAAACTAAAAATATGAGATGAACACTATTGATAGCTTCACTTTGTTTATGAGTCGCAGTCTTGTAATATTTGCAATCTAAGATTTCGATTAATAAGGGATCGATAATTTAAAATTGAAATAAATATGAACCCTAGAATGCTTCACTTTGTTTTCGATGTAACTTGTATCTTTGTAAGAGAGAGATTGAGATTTTAATGTTGTTCTATTATACAAAACATTAAATGGATGAGAAATAATATTTTTTTTATAACTAGGATTCTAGTAATTTACAAGACTACCTTTGTTTATAATCTTTGCAAACACTCTAACAGTTATGGATGAGCTTTGAAAGATAAATTTAGATTATTTACTAAATAATTGGTTCAATACAATGATACATATTTGACTGTGTATATTACCTCTATTAAAGATATGAACATGAGTTGGATTGGGCACTATTAAGCACTAGCCTAGCTCAAATTTGGCAGGTTAATTTTTTTATTATTTTAAACCAGCCCTCCTCTACAGACTGGATTTTTAAGTCTTAACTCATGTTTCTACGAGAGGACCAAGTTGATGGTCCAGCAAGCTCAATTTTCACTTCTAGTTATGAAGACAACTTTCACCAGGCTCAACTTTCCTACAGATTAGAGTGCCAAAGATGAGGCTCTGACAACTGCATATTTTGCCTTATGGTTATATTGTTTTGTTCTCCCTTACGAAGGTGGTGATGTTTTTTGACCAAACACCTTTAAATACGTACTATTAATGGTTTGAAGGACTATTTTGAATTTGATACCTCCTCTTTCATGTTACCTATACAATTATCTAACTCAGACTTGTTGGGGCATGAAAACATATATGATTGTCGGTGCTTCATCGACTTATTATTCCCTTAAATATTTGTTTGGGTAAATGTTTCACTATATACCTACATATTTGCTTCGCATAGTTGGAATTTTCAACTCATTTTTTAGTTGGAAAGATAATGCTAAAAATGAAAGGGATTTAATTCCCAATATGGGTTCCAATTATTTCAAATTGCATCTTGAGGAGGTTTAGTTGCGTAAGAATAATAGTAGAATGTGAATTAACTATGGTAATAAAGCATTTTGAGTTTCAAGTTTCATGATAAGCTATTGACCTAGATTTGATGTATTTCATTGTGAAAACATTTGTGAGGTGGAAATATACCATCTACATAGGTTTACTCATCAACAAGGTTTATTAAAAAAATCACGAATTCCTAGGACTCCATTTCATCTTACAAAATGCATATAAATGTAGAGTTATATAACTCATGGTTATTCATATATAGCGAATTCAATTTTTTCATTCCTTGTTAAACAAAGAATATGGCGAGGCTTTTAAATCGAGGCAAACAAAGACAATTCAATGCATATGGTAGTCTATTGAAGAACAAGCAATAATAAAATACACAAGAAAAATGTTAAATGAATTTGAAAATCAATACATGGCTTTGAAATTAAAAGGGTCGATGGTAATGCATAGACGTATAAGTTATTGGCATATAAGGGTAGTAGGCCTTGCACAATCACGTTTGACTATTCAAACAACATAGTCAATTGTACCTGCAAAACGTTTGCATTTGTAAGGATCTTATGTGTACATGCATTGAACATACCACATAGCATATATTTGTTTGACTTGTTTCTCAATATTTCCTGAATAGGTGGACCAAAAATGCAACAATCAATGTTGTGATAAATAAAATTGGAAAAAGAATGCAAGTTGATTGTAAGTTGACAAAGATATTGTTGTACAATAAGTTGGTCTACATAGCTCTAACTTTTGTAGTGAAGGGGAATCAAATTTGTATGTATATTGTTAATACTAGAAAGTGTTCACTCACCATTTAATATGAGAAAAATAGGGAGCATTAACCAAAAGAGTTTGCACACCATATGAAAGAGAACAATTAAAATAAGACTTGTGCTACTCTGACTTTGTTGGACACTGCATTCAATACTGTGCTGACGTGGTAGTGCACAAAAAACCATAGAATTCTTTCCTTGAGATACAAGTTTAAAAATCAACAGTTATCTATGCATTGTCATATCAACATATTGTTGAGCACAATTTCCAATGAAGTTAGTCCAACATTTTTTCCTTAAAATAATCTCATCATTTTTTGGAATAATTTTTTTAGGGTACAAAGCATCTCAATCATCTATTTGATGAAGAGTCTCAATCGTCGTTGAAGTTAATGTTTTTCTCAAAGGTGAGTTTTATAGAGTTTCATTTAATGACAAGTAGTTCAAAATACCTATGAAGTGAGACATTGTGAAAAAAAAATTGTTAGAAATCGAGATGACTAGCAAGTCATCCTAATCTTGGATTTAATTGGGCAACATCTATATAATCTAATAAAATACAATTGAGTTGCTACAATTTTGTGTTTTTTGAGTTGGGGATAAATGTCTCATCAGTTGCAGTTTTGTAATTGGAAAAATGTCCTATTGACCTACACACTTTTTATTTTTTCATATTTATTCCCTCTAACTTTATTATATCTTCTTTTTAACCCATTTTATTGTTTTTTATTTTTTACCTTTTAACTTCATATTTTTTTAATAATAACGGTAGGGCCTACTTTTGTGTGTGTGTGTGGATAAATCTCCCATCAAGTTATAGTTTGTGGGGCCCACTTTATTTTTTTACTCTTTACTTCTTCTAACTTTACTAAATTTTCTTTTTAACGCCATTTTAACTTATTTTATTGTTTTTCAACTTTTACTTCTTTAACCCTCCCATCAAACTATAGTTTTGTGGGATTTACTTTATTTTCTTTACCTTTTAACCCATTTTATTATTTTTCATCTTTTACCATTTTAATCTTAATTTTTTTCAATAATACCCCTCTAACTTTATTTATTACACTTTTATCCCCTTAATCCGGGAGAGGATAATTGTGCCATACGCATGGATGAACTCTAGTAGTCAATGAGAATGGTCCATCACATCACTCCCTCAAAATTGCCCGTTTGATATTTTGAAAATATCAATTGAGTTTATGAAAACTCTTTTTGTATTTCATGATTTTTTTTCTTTATAAAAAATTATATATATATAAGATATTGGGACTTAGTATCTATTATTCCACTCCCCTTATAATAAGAAAAATAATATAATTAATAAAAATATAAAAAATAGTAAATAGTTTTGAAGTGACTATTGGGATTGTGCATTTACTCCACCTTATAATAATAGTAGTAATAATAAAGTATTATATAAATATAAAATAATTAAAATTTTAAAATCATTTATATTTATAAGGGAAATTTAGTCTTACCCCCTATAAAATTGGTGAAATTAGTGATGCTCCCTCGAATTGCAAGATGAGGTCTGCCCCCCTTGACTTTCGTTGATATGGTCAAATCGTTAGTAAAAATAGTTCTCTGTTAATTGAAAGTGTGAAATGAGTATAATACCCTCATTTAGGCTAAATTACCAAAATATCCTTCGTTCAAACAAAACCTAATGGAGATCAAATCCCTCATTCGATGAAGAACAAATTAAAAAATGGAAATCCTAGATCTAACGAATTGACCATGGCGTCTAAATCCTAACCCTCAATTGAATGGAGATTCACAGTTGGATCTCTTTAATGGAACTCTCCCCCCCCCCCTCCTCTCTCTATCTCTCTCTTCTTCCTCTTCATTTGAGGGGGTTTGGTATGAATCTCCCAAAGTTTGTTAATTAGAGATCGAGTGGTTGGATTTCTTCATGCCAAGGTTTTATGATGATGCCACCATTAACGAGTTGTGTAAATTGCAAAGAGATCTAATTAGATCTTAAATTCAAGTTGGGACAGAGTTTGACTAGCCTAACTAAGTTAGTAAGGATTGAGGTTCTTGGGCTCAACTTGTGGAATCCAAAAAACATGACCAATGCTGCAGGGTTGTAGAGGATAAAATTCTATAAACTTCAAAAACAAAAATCTCAAGAACAATTATTTTTCACCCTTGAATTTCAATTTTAAGTTTGGTAGTAGTTCATTTTCAAAACCTTGGATCAAGTTAAAAAAAATTGCTTTTCTAACTTTTTTTTTAAGGGTATGAGTTTTTCGAAGCAAATTAGAGGGCTATGGTGTTGGATGGCTGAGGTGGTAATCCATTTGAGCAAGACGACCCTTAGTAAGCCTCAAATCTTTACTGAGTTAGTTAGGAAAATGTTTCTCTTGGGTGAGGTGGAAGAGTCATGATCTTGAACGATGTCCCATTCCTATATGATTATATCAACAACGGTGTTTATGTGGCACATTTTGTTTTAATTTAAAACCCATAGGGCTGTGTGCACGGCTTGTTCAAGAGCCCAATGTGTTTTAAACACTAACAAAATCTTGCCACATAGACATTGTTCTGGATCTTAACTCTTGGAGAAAAATCAAAGTTGAGATTACACGATCTAGTGAGGGTACTTATTAAATGAGGGTATTGCATTCATTCACAATTTCAGTTAACAGAGAATTATTTTTCTTAACGATTTGACCAAGTCAATGACAGTCAAGGGGACATACCTCATCTTGCATTTCACGAGAGGTATCACCAATTTTATAGGAGGGTAAGACTAAATTTTCCTATTTATAATGGGTAATTATAAAAACACCCCATGAATTAATAAGGGCAACTTAATAATAGCCGAATGTTTTTGTCTTAAATGAGTTAAAAGTTTTAAAATGAGCTGATTTTTAGTGAGGATAATGATCTCTATGATGAGGAGATCATCCTCACTAAAAATCTGTTCATTCCAAAATTTTGAACCCCATCAAAATTGGTTTATAAAAAAATGGACGATTTACGATTCTTGAACTTATTTTGATTGGGTTAGAAGTTTTGAAGTGGGTAGATCATCCTCATAAAAAATCAGCTTATTTAAAAAACTTTTAACTCATATTAGATAAAAACAATTTGGCATGGCAGGGTTGCCTTTATTAATTCGTGGGGTGCCTTTATAATTACTCATTTATAATTAGCAAAAGAGGATAAAGAAGTGAGGAAACCGCCAACCTTTCGTTTCTCATTTCTCAGTCACTTAGCAGGACCAAGAGCTACAATGTCAGCTCGCGAGTTCTGTACATCTCCTCTCTGCGAGAGATTTACTCTCACTTCTACCATTTCTAGGGTTCCAACTATCCATTTTTCTCCTTCAATTCTCTTCAGAAATCCATCTGCGAATAATCTCTTCTCATCGATCTCTCTCAAGTTCAATTCTTTCTCCAATCTCACTGCCTCCATCGGAAAAACCAACCTGAAATTGTGCCGAAATAGTCTCAAGTTTGTTTATCAATCATCCGATGGAGAAATCTCTGGAGACGAGGTCTCAGAAGAAGAACTTGAGTCCGGTAGTGTGGATGATGAGGAAATCGATAGTAATGTTGTTTCGATTGATACCAAACTTCTCGAAAAAGAAGCAAGAGATGTTGTTAAAGAGTTTTCTCTCTCTTTATCGCGAGAATTGACTATAGGTATGATCAATTATCTCTCTCACATTGAATTTGATTGTAGAAATTACTTGGGTTTATACCAGAATCTGTGTTTCGATATACATTTAACAATTTGAGTCATTTAGGGCAATTTGCTTTCTAGTTTCTCAGAGATGACTTCTTTCGATTGAGGAAGAAATTGATCTCGAGGAATTTAGTTGGGAGGCTAAAATGTTCCAAATACAATAGAATTAGTTCCCGGAAAACAAGGTATAAATAAGACTGCTTGCACAAGAGTATGTCTCCTATGGAGCAATATTTTCAGAAGATGGGTGGTCTTGTTGTGGGCAATTTTTCGGGTTGCTCACTCATCGAGATCTGTGTCACAATTAATGTCGTCTTCTCCGCTAGGAAGTAATTTCTCCAGTCTTCTTTTTTGATTGCTCAACTTGCAGAGACACCGGCAATCAAGCTAGTGAACTTGTGAGTTATGGAGTAAAAATGAGAAGATAATAGACTTAGACTTTAGGACTTGAGTCTGGGCCCCTCCAAATGGAGAAGACTATCATCTTTTATGGTGTTAGATAGGTTTCGTTGATAGTTGGCTCAGTCTTGTTATGCCTTCATAGAAGCTTTGGGTTGTGTTTAATTGATCATGTCGGAGTTTGACGAATTGGTTGAGTCCTCCTTTGATTGCATTAAAGATTGCCATTTGGGTAGATATCTCTAATGTACATTCTTGGTTTGAGTTGACTTGGTTGAGGTCACTCCTTTCTTAAGCATTGGGTTAAATACTTGTTTGGTCACAATTTTTACCCTTGCTTTGTATAATGGGTTTATGTAGGCGAATCAATTAATTGATGGAGATAAGGTAATGTTCTATCAATTTAGTAAGTTTGTGCTATCACTTGCTATTGTTACCCTTCAGTTTTCTGTTGAGTCTATCCCGTAGCAGTACTCAAATTGGGCCAATGATTATTTTTATGTTTCGTTGTAAACGTAATTGGCAGCTTCCAATTACGTAAATAAATGGTTCAAACCTCACTCAAAGGTTGGGCATTTCTCATTGAAATAGGAACTATTGTACTAGAAACAATGGTATCTCCAATTATAGCCCCTCTAGAATCAAGTATTGGTATAGGTGCCAAACCATCAGATTATGGCTGAACCTTTAAATAAGGGCCAAACCATGAAATAGGGGGCCAAACCTTGTGCAGGAGGGGGAGAGAGAGAGAGAGGTTGATAGAAGAAGGGGAACTTTAATAGAGGCCGAACCATGTGCATGGGAGAGAGCAAGGTAGAGAAAGAAGGAAAACTTTAAAAGGGATTGAAGTATCGAACCATATGAAGGTAGCTCAAGGAGAAGGATTCTATGGTGACTAAAACATCTATCCATGTGATGAGGGGTTCGATAAATTGCTAAGTGCCAGACCTCCTATCACATGGATAGGAGGTTGATCTCTTGTCTAGGACCTTGGTCAGATCGAATTTTGCTCGGATGAATTACGCATGTCGATATTTTTCCCTCATCTCTAAGGTTATTTTGATAATCCCGAGGAGTGGACTTATTGGTTCCTACACTTGTTATGGTATTTCTTTGGGCTGGCAACTAGATCTATAGATTAAAGTTATCATTGTTTTGGCATTGCAATTCTTTTTTATCTCAATATATTTTGCAAAGAAATCAATCCATTAAATTTGTTATTTGTTTTGGAAAGAAACTTGGGTCATACTTTCTTTCTTTGAATTTCTTTACTCGAAGTCATGAACTTGATCAAACCATCACGTGAGGATTCTTTTCATACTCCTACTATTTCTGGACAATAATGCAGAAATTCCACATCCATGATTAAGGGCCAACTTAGCTAAGTGGTAAGAGATGTGGAGTGTTGTTCCCACGTCTTAGGTTCAAAACCCCTTGAACCCAACTTCATTTGCTAACCACTAACCTTATACCGATAATAAAAAAAAAAAAAAAAAAAAAAAAAATCAGGTATTATCTTTGTACTTTTACTTACTTTCTTTGTACTTTTCAACTTCGTGGCTTTTACTAGCTGAAGAGTTTGAGTTGATCAGGTATTATCTTGCTATGAGCCAAATCCAAGAACCACTATACCCTACCCTTTTTTTGCTATGTTATGCGTTGATGATAATCTCAAGGTAAATGGTAGTGTGGGCTCTCAATGCAGACTTCATGCCCTTTTAATTCAGGTTTTTTTTCTCTTCTTGGGATGCTGATGGAGCAAATAAGGACTGAGGCTATCCTCTAGATTGGCCATGTGAATAACACCCTTACCCATGTCACCTCCATACTAAACCATGTCTCACTCTCCCCTATGAATGGCGTCCTTGAAAAAAAAAAAAAAAAAGGAGTGAAACAAACTTTCCTGTTTTTGCGTTGTGATCCAGAAAAATTAGGCTTCTACATGGAAAGGGAGTGAGGTGATCAAACAGGCAGACCTCTTTAGTTTCAGTACTTCAGTTTCTACATGTGAAAATCTTGTTTTCATAGGGATTGAGATCTGTTGTTCCGTTCAGAGTACTGCCCCTCTATTATGACTGCAAGGTTTGCTAATCTAAGCATATTTATTTCTTGATGTTTTCATAAGATGGGACAAATGATCGAAATGAAAGAGATGGAAAGCAAAAGGGGCGTAGGAGTTCAAGCAGAAATGTAAGTAAGCATTTGTTGTTCGGTCAATATGTTCATCCTTTTATTTGTCCCTAAAGGAATATGTCTTCAAATCTATTATTAACTGCGATATAGTAGTTTGTAAGTTCTTCTGATCTGTATTAACAAAGGAGTCAACTGATAAATGGATGCTGATGTGAAATGTTTGATCCGGAAGAATAAAGATGCTCCTCCCACAAACAAATCGGCAATCTCAGCTCATTGTCAATTAGAAATTCAGTTCTCGGAGTTCTTCCCTGCTGTTTATTTTGATATTAAATACAAAGGTGTTGGATGTCAAGTTAATAGTCCAATCACCAATGACCACATCCAGACTTTATGACAAAATCACAACTAACCACAAAACAAAGCTAAAAAAGTGGTTCCTATGATTAAATTCAAGGTACCTCTTAATATTCATTTTTCGGTCTTGTGACATTTGGGATGATAAGATGGACAAACATACCAATGAAAATCATGAGTGATAAACACATTCATGGATAACCAAAGTTTCCTTATTCACCATCAAAGTTAAAAGTGTTGATACCAGGGCAATGGGGCCCCTAGATTCACTCATATTTGTTGCCTTCAAACTTTATTCAATACTATTCAGTACGTTTTGATTTGAGCAATTAGTGGCCTCTCTGAAAGAAGAAATGCTATTTTCATAGCATCAAAAAGTATTCACATTAGCCCTTGTTTCTATCCACTAACCCTTCTAGAAAGCTACACTTTTCTTCTTTGAATAAAAAAGACGAGTTTCAAAAGAAGGTCCAATTTATTGCTCGGTTCTATAGTTTGAGAAACTATATTATTCCTTGCCATACATTTTTTTTTGATAAATATAAATTAGATTAAAGAAGAGAAGAAGAAAGGGAGGCTGAGGTAGCCCTTAACAACAAGAACGAAAAACAACAAGGAAAACAGGAAAAAGAAAGCAAAAATATACGCCTGGCGGGATCCCACGAGTCACAAATGGTATCCCAATTAAAAACGAAGTCTTGGAACCCCACTCCCTCAAAGTCTTTACTCAACTTTGATCAGAGGAATAGAAAACCCAAAATCTCTAAGATTACTGTGTGAGACGAGCTCTCCTTGCTATGGACTACCCTGTTGTTGCGCTCTCTCCAAAGACCCCAAGCAATGGCGGAAGGCAGGATAGCCCAGAGATGTCTCTTTCTAGTATAGAAGATATTGAAACTCCAACCCTCTAGAAGCTCAAAAAGAGAAGAAGGAAGGACCCAATCCACCTGGAAACGAGATAAGAAAAACATCCAAATAATCCGAGAAAAAGGACAATGAATAAGAATGTGGTTGACAGACTCCCCATCCTTAGAACAAAGATAGCAAAAATTTGGAGTAATCCACCCCCGATAGATCAAATTATCCAAGGTGAGTATTCTACCCAAAGACGCAAGTCAAAGAAAGATAGACACCTTAGAAGGAACAAGAGACATCTCTGGGCTATCCTTAGAAGGAGTATTTTACTCTTTCCTTCTTCCTCTTGCGGCCTAGAGTATAAATCGGTAAGTGTGAGAAATGAATCATTCCCTTGAGAATTTGACGTGCTCCATGTCATTAAGGGTGAACGAGCCTTCGTTTGGTGTCATTTTTCTACTAGCATGACACGAAAAATATTCATCCATTGGCTAATGGGACCGAAGTATCTGGTCATTCCCTTTCAATATCCATGCTCTCCACAGCTTCCTTAAAGGTCCTTATGATTTCAGTCCAATTTAATTAAGATACAGCCATTACACATGTTCAGCAAGTAGTTGCCAAAAATCAACAAGTTGTCTCCTGCTTCATTCTACAAATCACTCATCTGTATCAGTTCTCTTGCATGCAAAATTTTCAACTTCAACGACAAATTTTTGTGGATGATGCATCTCTTGGTTTGGGTTGCATTTAAGCCAATACATGATATGATTCACACTTCTCTTGAATATACATATAGTTGATAACCTTGAGAACTTGTAACCATCTCATTCAAGGACGGGACGTTGGAGCATTATATCTAGCATAAGGACAATGAACTAATACTAAGAGCATTAGACTATTAAGTTTTATAGGGTTCTATCTTCTGTGCCAGTCATTTACTGTATTTTCCATTTTTCATATGCAGATCCCTGACCATCTTCTTCCAAGGGTCACAATTGTTGGAAGGCCAAATGTTGGTAAATCAGCATTGTTTAATCGCCTTGTTGGGGTATTTCCTAGTTTCATCAGCTTTTTTTTTTAAATGTTATTTTTGATTAATAATATCTATTAGGTTTGAGTTGGGATTGTTACCCTTCTTTTTAATAATTTAGAAGTCGAAAATTTTTTCCTCAAAATATTTGCAGGGGAGCAAGGCAATAGTGGTAGATGAACCTGGTGTTACCAGAGACCGCTTGTATGGTAGATCCTTTTGGGGAGACCATGAATTCATGGTAGTAGATACTGGAGGTGTTCTTACTGTTTCAAAATCACAGGCTAATGTTATGGAAGATTTGGCTATCACAACAACTATTGGCATGGAGGGGATTCCACTTGCCTCTAGGGAAGCAGCTGTTGCTAGGATGCCCTCAATGATCGAGAGACAAGCTACTGCTGCTGTAGAAGAAGCTTCCGTCATAATATTCCTTGTTGATGGCCAGGTATTATCAGATAGATAAATGTCATAAGTAATGCTCCTTTATGTTAAAAAAAAAAAAAAAAAAATTTCTTTCATGAGTTCACAATCATTAAACGACCAAGTAATTTATATTTTCTATAATGAGTTTATTATAATATATTTGAACATATATTTGAGTCAAATTATTCGAAGTTGGTTACTTGTCTGGCTATTATTGTACTATCTACAAGCACCTACTTTCTGTACCCCAGCTTTGCTAGACTGAGATACTAGGGAATTGGAACATAGAAATTCTTTCTTTTCACAATACACTTGGAAACCCTCCTTTAATGGAAAACTTTAGAATCCCTAACCTAATACGACATTAGAGAAATTTTGGTAAACAGGCGAAGGTAGTTGATCAATCTTTGCAGAGTTGTCTTTGGTAGGAAGCACTACACCATGCAAAGACTAGATATCAAATGCTATGACACCCCATGTGGAAACCAGGTGTCTAAATCATAACACTTTGCATTTTGACATCAGGGTGACCAAAAGGATCACCTTGTAAATATCCACCTCTTTTACCTTTAATATGCTCCTATTTTTCTTTTCTTCTGTACTTTTCCCCCTTCCAAATCAACAAAGTCTATCAATTTGTATAGAACCTTCCTTCTACAATTAAATGTAAAGGATGGCCACCCACTAAGGACTTGACAAAAGCTAATTGGGAAGGTCCATGATATGCCAATGGGCTACAAAATTAGCTCCTGCACCCTGCATAGGAATCTGCAATTAATGAGAATGTATTTGACAGCCTCTCTATTGCTTTTACACATAAAATAGAAGTTAGGCGTGCTATTATTTATTATTAGCTTATCCATTGTTAAAATTTGCCAATAACTATGGCCCACAAAAGTAGGCAACTTTTTGATGGAACTGGAGCTCCCAATTTCTCAGGTCCCTCCTTTGAAAATACGGTTGAAGAAAGCTTAATCTAGAAAACTCTCTTGGAGCTCCACCTCCAAACATTTTATCCCCCACCACCCCCTACATATTACTTTTGACTTAACAAATCTGCATTATTTTTTTTAAGAGAAGAAAAGGGAACCCAACTTCTCAAACAACAACTAAAAGCTTGAGCATTGAGAAAAAGGATTATCTAAGGATAATAATAAACTAAAAGTCATGATGTGTCTGGCTCTTTCCATGCCTAGCAACATAAATCCTTCTGTTTCAAGAACATAACTCCATGGAAAATTACCTTACAGGGTAGTGCTCGGATGACCCTAAACAATTCTACATGCGGAAGATAGTACAAGATCATTGGAAAAAAGTTTCCCTTCATCTAGATTACACAAGGATATGTCTGCTTTGTTCATTCCATACCTCACCCCCCCAACTTCAAAAGAAATCTTGTTGCTTGGGATTGTTTCAACTTTATTTTGGCATATCAGAGAATCAAATGTAGAGAGAAGGAATCTTTCCAAGGGGAAGAAATTGATTCATAAAGATTCTCCTCTTAACGTTCATTCCCTAAGTGATAAACTTTCGGCATAGTAAGCTTTTCAACCTTAGTTTTAAGATAAGACACTTTAAAATGAGCAATAGCTAGTTGAGTTCATGCTTCCACCCAAACTTCTGCCTGTTGTATTTTGATAGCTTCAGAATCTATTTTCAGGATTGGGCAAAGAAATATGACTCATTTTTAGACTATTTGGCATGGTGAGGTTCTCTTGAAGGAGCAATTTCTGGCGCTATTTACTATTTCTTGAAGGAAAGATAGGCCTATTTCAAGTTTCTTGTTGGGATTGCATTGGGAAGAAGATTGGGATCTTGGCTTTTGGCACTCGTTTAATGATTGGGAGGTTAGTCAGGTTGCTAGGTTGTTGGCTTGTATGGAGGAGGTGCCTCATTGCTTGGATATGGAGGATGGGAGGTTATGGGCTGGTAGTAGAGTTGGTGGGTTCTCGTTTAGTTTTTATCATGTTCTTGCATGGGCGAGGCTCCCTTTTTCCTGGGAGATTGCAGGTTGGGGCCAAATGTTCCTTTCAAGGTCTTGTTTTTTTTTTTTTTGTTTGGGTGGTGGATTGAGAAATGATCCTAACAATGGACTTGGTTATTAGAAGGGGTCTCTGTGCAGTTAGCTTTTTTTCTCTATGTAAAGAGAGTGGAGTGTCTGTGAATCATCTCCTTCTTCATTATAGAGTCACCCGGGAGATTTGGGCTCCTTTCCTAGGCTTGTTTGGGATTGTGGGATGCTTTATGTTTACTCTCCGTTCGCTGTTTGAGTCATGGATGTTGATGGATTGTGTTTTTCAACATCAAGATGATGCTGTGAAAACCTTCTACATTTTGTGATTGTCGGGGGATTTGGAAAGAGTGGAATAGGCATCTTCGATGGAAATGAGCCATCTCTTCAGGATATCATAATCTCAATTTTGTGGTTTTTGTTCTTTTGATGTAGAATCTCAAGGAATTTGGAGCTATCTTCTTTGGGGACTTCTTGGGAAGATGGGAGCGGATTTGTTGTATTGCAATGGCATCATGTTGTTGTCGTGGGTTTTTGGGTTTGATAGTGCATTTTGTTTTCTTTGCCGGTCATCTCGTCTAGCTTCTACTTTCAATGAAATTTATACCTAGAAAGATAGCTTTAGAATCTCTTCCAAAATTAATAGCTAAAGAATAAATGTTCAAGATGAACATTAATTTAAATTTTTTTCTCACCAAACTATTCAATTCTTTGTGTAGTGTTGTTTTCTATGATGGGGCTTCTGGGCCTGACTTTTTAGTACAAACATGATATAAGAAAATGTGCAGGCAGGTCTAACAGCAGCGGATGTGGAAATAGCAGACTGGCTACGGAAGAACTTTTCGAACAAGACTACCATTCTTGCTGTGAACAAGTGTGAGTCTCCACGCAAGGGAATCATGCAAGCATCAGAATTTTGGTCCTTAGGGTGAGCTACTCTACAGTATTTTACCTAATGTTCTTTATGGTCGCCTCACTTCCATAGATACCAACCAAATTATTTGTGTTTAATGATAGTTTTGTTGTTAAGGTTTCTTATAAAATTTCAATCACTGAAAACTTATAAGCAATGATTGTTCTAATGCTTAGTTAAAGAGATACAACATTATTGATAGAAAGAGGAAGCAAGAAGGGAGTTACAAATAAATGTTGTCCCCAATTTACAAAGAAGACCAAGTAGCATTATCCTCTTTGGAAGTATTCACTATTTCATTGGCTCTCCTAAGCATGTTATGTTGTTACTATGCAAAATGTCCAAGTTAACAACAAGATCCCTAATGTGATAATAGTTTTCGCTTATTGCCATGGTCTTGAACATATAACATGTTCTAGTTTTGGCTTACCTTTTATCACTGATGCTGAAATTTGATTATCCTACAATTTAACTTATTTATTTCTTTTACCTAAGATATTGTGCTCATTTATTTATCAGAAAAAAAA
Source organism: Akebia trifoliata (assembly GCF_017979445.1). Taxonomy (NCBI): domain Eukaryota; kingdom Viridiplantae; phylum Streptophyta; class Magnoliopsida; order Ranunculales; family Lardizabalaceae; genus Akebia; species Akebia trifoliata. Next base: position 25,935,101 of record NC_141380.1, read on the forward strand.
TAATATTGTGCTCATTTTCTGTTTAAGTGAATTATACAAGTGTGAGTTTGGTCATTTGCCCAAATCACTCATCCAAGTTTATCTATGACTCATCCAGAATAGTGATGTCTGTCTGAAGGAAGTAAGATCTGGATGCATTATTAACCTAGCCCTTAAAAATTGGAAATTGGGATATTTTGCTGCAACTGTCATGATTGTTGTAGAGTTTTTATTGGCCAACTATTAATTTCCATAAGTGGCAAGCTGAGCCTTGATAAGCTCCTTAGGAAGGGTAGGTCAAGTGTTTGAAACCCCACAAAGAAATGAATTCCTTGGGGCTTTCCAAGGGGGTGGTGCGTTTGACTGTGGGATTAGTCTCACCCGCAAGGGTGAAAAAAAAAACTACTAATTTCCATCAATAAAATTGTACACGTTGATGTGATTTGGAGACTAGATGGGAACTATTTATTCCTCCCCTTCAGCAATATATTTTTCTTTGGTAATCATAAAATGTAAAACTACTTTTGGTTGATCAATTAGGTTTTATCCCCTTCCAATATCTGCTGTGTCTGGCACTGGAACTGGAGAGCTACTTGATCTTGTGTGCTCAGAGCTGAAAACAGTTGAGGTATTTGGTTTTTTTACACTTGGAGTGATTTGGTCTTGGATGTAAAGATTTCTGTATTAAAAACACTTTGCCACGAAGGGTTTGCACACTTCATCTATCGTGCTTAAGGTCCTCCTATAACAAATGTACACTATAGTTTTTTGGCTCTATTGATCAATAATTCTTGGTAATTTCATAAACTTTAATTTGCAGGAGTCAGAGAATCCTGATGAACAAGAAGATTATGTTCCTGCTATTGCTATTGTTGGTCGGCCAAATGTCGGTAAAAGTAGCATCTTGAATGCATTAGTCGGAGAGGACAGAACAATTGTTAGCCCTATCAGTGGAACTACTCGTGATGCTATTGATACTGAATTTATTGGACCAAATGGGCAGGTTGCTATTTCCCAATTAAGGTCTACTTTTAAGAAAAATTTTAATACTTCGTTTTTCTACATAATATGATAATTTATCAATGATTTATAATGAGTCTGATGTACTGAGAACTTCAACAGAAATCTCATGAACAAAATTGATACTTCATTGGTAACAACGACGTGGAATGCAGTAAAGACTGTATATAATATAATTTCTCATGTTTCCATCACATCTCTCTCTTTATTAAATCTCCATGGTCCAAATACAATTAAAAGAGTTGATAAACTATTAATCTACAACTATACAGACAAAAAGGAGCATTTCTTCTTCTTTAGCCAGATGGAGGAGTATTGCTCGAATCCACCCATGCTTCAGTTGCTCTTGAGTCGGTACTTGAAATGAAGAAGGCACCTGGACCCCGAGCTTCAGTAGATCTCTTTCTCTTAGTGCACACCTCTTCCATCGATGATGTGATCTCTAAAATTCAATCGATTGGAGTCGGGTCTTGTTCTCATTCCTCCTGTCAATGCTTGGGTTAGTTCTTTCAGCCGATGAGGAAAGCTACTTCTCAAATTTGGCTGGGCCAGTTCTTTTGGGTGGACTACTTTCTCAAGTGTTGGAATCAAGTAGTGCCCTGTCAGTGATAGCTTTTCTAGGGTTTTTGAGAATGGCTCAAAAACTCAACCTCATTATGTACATAATAATAATGCCTTTCTTGTTACTAAAAGATGTAATACAATTTTTAATTTTTTATGTCCTAATCCATGCTTAGACTTGAAAGACATTTGTTTTAAACAAAAACATATGATGGCAAGCTGTCTCGCTTTAATGCCTAGGACATCGATGCCTAGGTGTCCCACTGGTTTCTTCCCTGGTTCTAGGTGCCACAATTTGGAAGGGGCATTCCTATAGACAATACTTTGACTACAGTTGTAATGCTTTGATTATTTTTCCTTTCTTTTGCACTTCAAGTTATCTAAGGATCTTGATACTAATATATATATATATATATATATATATATATTTTCCAGAAGTTCAAGCTTATTGACACTGCTGGGATTAGAAGAAGGGCAGTAGTAGCTTCATCAGGTAGCACAACAGAGGCACTATCAGTGAACCGAGCATTTAGTGCCATTCGTCGTTCAGATGTTGTGGCTCTTGTTATTGAGGCTATGGCTTGTATAACAGAGCAGGTACTTTTCCCCTATTACGTGATTTTAGAAGCTATATTTGCATGCATAATATCTATAATGTTTATAGGTAGAAACCATACTTGAAGTTTTCCACTTTGTGCATTAGTATGTGGTGGAAACCATAAGCAGATTCTTTTGCTCTCTCCAATAAAATATCCAAAGTAACCATCACAAGAACTGATTGGCTGAAGTTGAGATATGCTTCTTGAATGCTATGTGACTTTGACCTATGCATACTGATCATGTATAATACCATCCATGCATCATGGAATAAAATGTTGGCAAAAGAAGCCATCTGTTTGTTAGTTTCTTGGAATGAATTATCAGACAATACCACTAGTGTTGGGTGACTTTGGCTTCTCTTTTCGGAATGAAAAGATATTTGGATCTCATAAATCCAGTCTGATCCAGTTTACTATTTTGTATTGCTCTAGGATTGCAGGATTGCTGAAAGAATTGAGAGGGAAGGGAAAGGGTGTGTGATTGTTGTAAACAAATGGGATACTATACCAAATAAAAATCAACAGACAGCAACATATTATGAGCAAGATGTTAGGATGAAGCTACGAATGCTTGATTGGGCACCAATAGTTTATTCAACTGCAACAGTTGGTCATAGTGTTGAAAAGTATGTGTGTGCCTACTTGTTGCTGTCTTTTATTTCATGTTATCTTTGTGTTTTACAATTTTCTTAAACCAGTGATAATAATGAGAATTCCTCATCTCATTTGTATTATTTTATTGCTAATATGTCCACTAAACATGTCATTAAAATATATTCATTATTGAACAAAGAAAATGAGAAAGTTTGCGTAGTTTACTTGATTCTATTAATTTGTCTTTCGAATCCTTGTGAATTATTTGTAGAGCATCAGTCCTCATGTTCCTCATAGGACATGCCACTGGAACTAACAATCTCTTGTGGTTCCGTTTATTGACATAAAACTCTTTAGGTCTTTCGGCCAGGTTGGCTGGAGATTCTGCAGTCTTTTATGATTTAGGGATGGCTGGCTAAGGTATTTTCTTATCGGGGGAATATGTTGTTTTGCTTTTTTTGGTCTATTTGGAGGGAGAGAATCATTCAGGTTATCTAGAATTGGTGGCCTTAAAGACTAAAACTTTATTGTATAACTGGTCATCCATCTTTGGTATTTTAGGGGGATTTGATTCTTTGCTTTTGTATTTAGAGCAGATGAGTTTGTTAGGAATTATTTTTGGTTTGGTGTTGATTTGAGGCCTTTGTATACATTTCTAGGGCAGTTTTTGCCTGCTTTATACATATTCTTTCTATGATAATAATAATAAAAAAGCATGGTTGTTAAGCTCAAGAGTCTCCAAATGAATGAAATGTTTGGAACGGTATGGCCAAAAATGTCTTTTGGACTTGAACCTTTGTACACATTTTTGGGTAGTTTTTACCTCCTTTATAAATACACACACACACACACACACACACATACATACGAACATACATACATACATAAATGCTAATTTATATAATAGAATACAACTATGAACCCCACTCCCTTTATCCCCAACATAAAGAGGGGTTGGGATTTATCTTGCTATGAATCTCGAGGAAACTTTAACGTTATTATCTTAACCCTTCTCTTCGTTGCCAAGAATACCCCTCCAATTTTATCGTCTTTCCTCTACTACTACTTTTCTAAGTAATACCCTTCCCACTTTATTGCTTTCCCTCTTCTACCCCTTTAACCCCAAAGAGGATGCCCGTGCCATATGCACAGGCAAACTCTAGTATGTTTATATAATACATCAAAGTAAGATGATATATAGACAACTAATTAATTATAATTCATTTGTACTATTGTATGGATGTTATGTAAACTTACAATCCCTTTCTACAAGAAATTTATATTTGTAAACAATCGAATTTTACAATTTATCAAAATATTTCCATCGAAATGTTGCATTTTTATTCATGAAATTTAGTTATTTGAGTCAAAATTTATTGTATACTGAAATCTTTCATGAAATAAATAGTGATTTCCACCAAAAGTACGCAAAAAGAGATTTTCGGTTAAATTTCATTTCAAGCATTATGGAAATGGAAATGTTTTGGAATATATTGTGGAGATATATCAAAATTTAATACTATGCCTGAGCCTACTTATCATTTATTTGGTTTCAGGATCATTGATGCTGCTAGTTTGGTAGAGAAAGAGAGGTCAAGAAGGCTAGGCACTTCTATATTGAATCAAGTAGTACAGGAGGCACTAGCTTTTAAATCACCTCCGAGGACAAGAGGTGGAAAAAGAGGACGCGTTTATTATAGCACTCAGGTACTTCGAATGCGCACCACTCAAAACAATCATGGATTTTTTTTTTTTTGGTGATCTATAATTATCTTTTATTTCTCCCAAGAAAATCTTCCCTTTTCCTTATCTGGAATTATTTATCATCAAATTGCAGTATTTTATGGAAGATTTTGGCATACTTGACTTGATCCTGTACTTAATTCATTCATGAATTTGTTCCCCTGAGAACTCATATTGCTTCACCAACTTTTTTATGATACAAATTTATAAAATTATAAATACCACATCAAATGAGGATATAAACACAAAAGGTTGGTTGGGCGGGGGTCAAAATTTTTTTTTTTTTTGGGGAAAAAAAGATGCTGCTATTAGCACTCCAAGTTTTACTTATTGCACCCCGATTTCTTAAATTATTTATCACACCCCAATTAAATATTAAAGCACACCATTCAAACATTACAAAGGTTTGGCTCAAATTATTCTCTCAACATTACAAATTATTATTACAGTCGTTCAAACAATTTCAGTAGTTGTTTGCAGTTATGACAGGCTCATATAAAATCTTGTACACAAAAAATAGAAGAGAAAACATTATTATACTCATTCAAACAATTTCAGTAGTTTACAATTATGTTTTTAGGCTCATATAAAATCTTATACACAAAAAATAGTGAAAGTTGGCACCCCAACTTTTACTTATTTTCAACCATTTACTTATTTTCATTACTTTTTATTTGGGGTGTAATAGTGAAAGTTGGGGTGCCAATAGCAGCTCTCTCTGAAAAAAGGAGAAGCTGCAACTGCAGTCTGGCAACAACACAACCGGCCCCCCCCCCACCTCCCTCTCTCTCTGGAAAGTCTTTTTTAACCTAAGTAGAAACCCAGGTCGCAGAACTTTAAAGGAATGGAAAGCAGCTGTGGTCATTAAAAAAAAGTGGTTGTCATCATCCCAGAGACTAATTTCATTCATTGGTCAGTAATAAAAAAAAATGGCAGGGTGGGGGGTTGTAAAAGCATAATTCACGAGCTTATTGTTTTTCTTTCATCAACCTTTTGTTCCCCTTTCATTTAGCAATGGAACCTGAGGGACTAAAATCTGAATTTATTTGTGCAGGCAGCTATTCGCCCACCTACGTTTGTTTTCTTCGTTAATGATGCAGAGCTTTTCCCTGACACATACCGGCGTTACATGGAAAAGCAACTACGTTCAGATGCAGGATTTCCAGGTACACCAATCCGGCTCCTATGGAGAAGCAGAAGAAAAATGGAAAAAGATGAAGGTCAGTGCATAATGCCATTGACTTCAAAGCTCACCATTAACATTTTGGGGCCCATGGTTGTCATTTTTATTAGTACTTGGTAGTGTTTTGAAGGTAATAATATACATATCCTGAAGTACCAATGAGGCCTATAAAATGCACACACACATAGGGCTGGCTTGGACCCATATGTCAAGGGTATACTGTGTATCCCGAGATGCCCAAATTTGAAGAAGTTATATAAAAGCTAGAATATTCTAGAAAAGCCTGGATAGTGCTGGACCATGGACGAATCTTGAGGGTTCTGCTATCTATAGAGTTGGAGAGAATTCTATAGTGTTCCTTGTAATGAATTTCATGTGTCTAACTAATATGCTCAAGCTTGCCACGTGAGCGATGTGTAGATGTTGATGCACTTTGGCCTATTGGGGCCAAACACCTCAGCTGCCACTACTAGCAAAGAAAACTCTCAGACATCCCTGAGAAGAGTTCTGTAGTTTGGTTCTTGAATCTTTTTTGTAACCAGAATATTGAAATGTGCATTTTAACTAGTTTGTGGAATTGGATCATTTATTTTCAGGAAGGGCTGCTGTTACAAACACAAAAGAACCTTCGGTGCGGCAGAACCGAAAATTGGCTGCAGCATAGTTAATTAATGCATATTGACCTTTTCTTCCTTCGTTTGGATGGAAGCCATGACTTCGACGGACAGGAGTTCAGTACACGATTAAGTTATGTGGAAGTTATGAGTTCTAATTGTCCCACAGCTGTGCCAAAACAATTCCAATATTTCTAAATATCAATGTAATATAAGTTCCCTTATTATTGAACCTTTTTTTAATGCAAAGTTTGTATGATTGTGAGAAATTCGTTTTCGAAGGAAAACAATTTTTTTTGGGGAAATGGTCTGGGAAAATTAAATTCCATGGGCAAATGAATTTCCCCGTTTGATTGCACTTGGAAAACATCAAATAGAGAGTTGGCTTTCAGCATAATTTTAGAACTAGTCGGGTCAATTTGAAACTCAGCCAAGTTGATTCAATTGGATTTTAAGGCGACTGTCCCAAACTAGATGGAACCATATCTTAAGAGTTAAATTGGTAAATCATTGAGGCATCTCGTCAATTTGGTCACTCCAGCTGAAGAATGGACTGATGGATCAATTTGTCGAGTCAAACCATTGAGTCAACTTGCCAACCTTGTTGAGTCAGCTGGAAATTGACAGTTGGGTCAGAAACTCAGATGTGTTATTTTTGCATATAATATTTGTGGAAAATAGCAATATAAATATTTTAAAGGGGCGTGCTATTGACACCCACTTTTTTGTTCGCCACCCTGTTTAAATGTCAAATGTTAATAATGTGTAAGTATGTAAATATCTTTTTTGATTTTATTATGTTTTACTGTATACATCCGCTTAACACTCATTGAAAAATATGAATTTTTTACTATTGTTTGATATAATTAAACATTTTGATTGATGGTGTTTTTATCATTTATTTTCATCATCTTTTGTCATTGAAATTGTTTTTAATCATTTTGCAATAAATTGTGTTAAAAATTGATTTTATATTTATTGTTTGCATCCGATTTTTTTTCCTTTCTTCAAAATTTAAAGCATATTCAGTAAATAGTGGTCGAATTCATCAACACTATTTTGGTAGGTACATACTGAACACATTTTTTCACACGGGATCCCCATGTAAAGAATTGTTTGATATGTACCTATCATATGATAGCCTATATTTTTGATGTGTTTCTATCAAATTTATTGTTAGATCCAGGGGCAGAGCTAGCAAGGAGGAGATGGGGGTAATTTCCCCCACAAAATTTTGAGACACCCCTATATTTTTAATTAATTATATGACCCATTTGTCCCTCCTCCCTCACCTCTCTCCCCATTTGCCCCCACACCCTTCAATTTGTTGTTGTTGATGACATTGGCTCTTGACTGAGTCTTCTCATACACTAATTGGAAATTACCTAAATATCCTTTTCTTCAATTTCTAATAAAAAACCTCTGAATTTCTCCTTAAAACCATTCATCTTCAAGTTCTTCAACTATACAACTAACCATAATTTGCCCTCACTACAAGAAAATCCTGGCTCCGGCCTTGGTTAGATCGGTGGTTACATACCAAACAGTTCTTTGCATGGGATCCCATGTCAAAAGCATTTGGCATGTTATTACCGAAAATTATTGAAAGGTTTGATAGGTTACTATTAAGTTTTAAAATAAATTGGTGGGTGAAACTGGTGAACAATTTTTTTTGTTACGTAAACCCGCAAGTACAATAGCTTAAAACAATAAGTGGGTGTTACAAGCATAAAAAAGTGGCACCTATTTTAAATTTAAAAATTATTTTATAAAAAAATATCGGTGGACATCTGAGTAGTCAAGTTTCTTGGTTGGATTTGGGTTTTGGGTGTGGAGAATAATATTAGGTGGTGGGAAAATCATTTTCCCAAAGGTTGGAATGGGAACACTTCCAGGCCCAAAGAAAGTAGATCTCTTTAGGCTGGTGTCAACTTGGTTGGGACTGCTCGAAAATGTACTCAAGTCAAAAACTTGGATTGAATTCAACTACATAATATTATATTCAGGAGAATAATAAAATTAATATTTTAAAATTAAAAATTAATTTTTAAATATTTATAATTTAATATATTTTATTTGACTCATTTGAATGGACTCATGAGTTGTTGACTTAATTCGATGGGAATTTGACTAATCAAATTCTCAAGAGAATACCATTAGGAGGTGAAAAAAATCATCTTCCCAGAAGTTTGGGATGGGAAAACATTCTCTTTCAAGGTAAGAAATCTCTTTAGGCGGAAAATTGAATTTGGGTGAAAATATATAATCGTACTCCTAAGGGATTGGAGGAGATGATGGATCTGATTCATAGATATTCTATTAGTTGTATTAGTACTTTAATTAAGCTTCTGATATTGCACTTAAAACACTTATATTACGTGATGTGAGTGTTAGTTGTTATAATCTATTATGTGAGTATGGTTTCAAGCATTGGCCGAGTCCAAGAGAGCCATTAAGCTAACTTCTTGTTGTTGAAGTTATGGCTCAAAACAGTTAGACACGGTCTAAGTATGTTTGTATTTTTGGGTCGGTCCAAGATAATTTGGGTTAGACTTGTAACTTATGTAAATGACCCACTTATCTTGTGTTTCTAAAAAGGGTTTTATTTTCTTTTGTTATAACTCTCTAAGTCTTAAGTCTTTTCTAAAGAAAATAGTAGAGAAAGAGAAAAAAAAACCCAAGAGAGGAGAGGTTTGAAAAGATTCAGATCTAGAAGGTGAAGCTAAGTGATAGATGTGTTTCTTTGTATCAATTCCCCACATTTTTTTTCATAGTGAAATAGAGTTTCAACGCTCATAATTTAGTTGATGTAGTCTTTGGGTGAACCACGTAAAATCTCGTGTTATGGATATTGTGTTATTACTCTTTCTTTTGTAATTGTTTATCTTCTTTGCATTTGCTACTATTAATTAGATTTATCCTTTATTACCATTATTACATAAAGTCTTGGAAGGTGTGGTATTCAGGGTGTTTGGTGAAATACCTAATAGGTGTTTTATCAAATTACTAAGTGAACTTCACAAAATTATTCACATACACAACGCTCATTTCAAACCTCTGTTTGTAGTCTTCCTCAATTAAAAATGTGCTGTTTAATTAGATTGATACACGTGTAAGCAAAAATTGGTGTGGCAATAGAATCTCTCTCCTCAATATTAACTCAATAAGAAAAAAATCAAGCAAGAAATATAACTCAATATTGAATCATACAGAAGAGTTGGCTTGACCTTTACATTACAAATACCAACTTTTTAGTTCCAACATCTGTACTTTTTTTTTTTTTTTTTTCTAATAAATCCCGTGTGTAATTTCTTATATTCCATTTATGCAGAACTTCTATCCCAAGGATATGCAGTGGAGCCATCAAAAGTTACGTGAAATCCAAAAAACAAAATAGTTTGGTCCATGGATAAGATTGTTGTGGTAAAGGTCATAATAATTGGCCAAAACTCGCTCCAACCTCAACCCTCTTTTCTAAAGTTCATCAATAGAGAATCAATCAAATGCAATTCTAACACTCGATCTACTCTTGAAAGATCTTATTGGGCCCTTCCAAGGAAATTACAATTCTAGTCGATTCCATGGTTAAAGTTCATTCCATACTGAGCAAGACTAGAATCTCTCATTATGAGAACGGGTCATTCAAGTATGTGCCACATTCAGTTATGCAATATTTGCCAATTATTCTCAATACCTCGTTGTAGTTCCAAGATAATCCTTCATTCTAATATTCTAAGCCTGTTTACATCTCTATATTTGTGGTGGGGGTAGGGGTGTGGTTGGTCAGACCAAATAATCACCACCTAGGAGTCCATTTTTATAAATATATTCATTTAAATAGATACAGCCATGACATATAAAATAGGTAAACAATCCCATTTATCATAAAACAAGTAGAAAAAAAATACTGACGAATGACTTACTAACCTGCAACTTTCCAGTTAGAAGAACAGGCTTCCGAGAATCATACATTCCAAAGTAGAGACCCCTATAGACAATGATTCTAACACATGAAATGTTGAAACCACGGTAGAGTCCAGCAATACCATCCGACTTTAAGGTCTTTCTATGGACATCGACCAAGCCATTGAACTGTCTCTCCCCTCCTTTCTTTGACGCTTTTGCATCATTAGCTAAAGGTGTTCGAGCATAATCCAGAGAATAAACTAAGATGAGGGAAGAAGCATGAGCAGCACCTCCAGATGCGAAGTTGCCGCAAACCATTTCCAGTACCCATCCCTATCTTTCTTAAAATTAAACAGTCTCTCGAAATAATCCTTGAAAGCAAAATTCAATGCCTGTTGCAGATTTCAGTATGGAGTAATTAGTATAGACACACACTTTCCTCACAAACTTTTAAGATTTTACTAAGGGTCATTTTGCTCAAATGGATTACCACATTAGCAAATCCAACACCACAACCCTCTAAATTTCATAAAAAACTCAGATCCAAATTTTTTTTTGATTTTTTTTTCTTTCTTTTGGGCTTGAATCAAGGTTTTGAAATTGGATGGCTACCGAATTTCCACCTAACTCCCAAATTTAAAATTAAAATTCAATGGTAAAAAATAATTTTTTTTGGAATTTTTATTTTCAAAGTTAATAAAATTTTGTCCTCTACAACCCTGAAGCATTGGATCATGTTTTTTGGATGCCACAAGTATAGCCCAAGAACCCTTGGTAAGGGTGAAATCCTTACTACTTAATAAGGCTAGTGGGACTCATAAGTATATTAAGTGCATAACGGGAAAGAGGAATAATATTTGATTTGAAATCTCTGTCAAGATTAGAGATAACCCACCTGAGTAGGAAAGTAACGGATCACATTGGTGGTGTTCCCTCTCCACAATGACCAAAACTCTTCGTCCTTGATCGTTCAGTTGAAGCATTCACCAATTCCTTTCTAGGGTTTAGAGAGTCGGGCAAACTTGATCATCTCATCCAGGTTTTAAATCAAAAGCTTCACATGCTCAATGGGCACAGTGACTGTTTTGGATACTGTAACGGAGAAACTGCCCATAAGAAAATCGATGGCAAAGTTGGTGAAGCCTTTCTTTGAAGGTGCTTGGATGAAAACAGGTGAAGCGGTGGAAGTAACCATTGATAGATTATGGCTACCTTGGCATGCCTGTGTCAAGGGGTATTGCAATCCACCGTTTCTATTGTCTTTATATGCAAAGCGTTTCTCATACATGGAAGGCAAATGGAATCCACCATTGCGTGCTTGTAAACCTTGGGAAATGCTCGAACCAACACGGAGCTGGCTAGCTACCTTTTGAATTACCAATGGAGGGTGAGGTTGTTTCGCCATTATGTCTTGCAATACTATAATGCTTAAAACCACATGAAATAATTCTCATAAAAAAGAATGAGAAAAACAATGTCATGGCTTATAGATGAATTAGAGTTTGCCCTCTCTGGGGTAAAAGGGGAAATATAGTAAAACTAGAGGGGTATTATTGAAAAAGAGGGGTAAAAGAGAAAATATAGTAAAATTGGAGGAATTTCATTGGAAGGGGGGAGGAAGGAAAGAGAAAAACCAATAGAGTGAGATATTATGGACCCCATTCCATTGTAGCTGGAGTGGGACGTTTATACCTCATAACTGTAGTTGGAGTGAAATCTATTGGAAGTAATCTAGTTACTTTTTTAGTCATAATTGTTTAGTAGTAATAATTTTTATTTATTTCTTCTCTGTAAGGACATTTTTGTCTTTTGACTCTTTCAATTAATATAAATTCCTACCAAGCTCTCATAAAAGAGTCTTGACAAAATTCTTCTTAGTACCAGAGCCTAGAGAATCTAACGACCCCTTTTGGGTTCACCTCTTTAGGTCGTGGGATCTTGAAGCCTCATTCCTTTTTTTTTTCTTCCTCTTCCTCTCTCCATCAAAAATTGTAGAAGTATTTGAGACCTAATAACCTAGTAGGAACTTTGTTAGAAGGTTTCCCCCAAGGGTTTTTTTTTTTTTTAATCTTGTTCATCTTTCCTTGATCGTATGTTGCGATAGGGATTCTTTCTTTGTTTTCTCTCTCCACATGTTGCGATAATATCTTCTACGTTGTGCTTCTACCCTACGATATGTTTCTATTTATCATAGGTGATTTTTTTTGCTTGTGATTAGGTTTTCTGTTTGTAGGAGTACCTCCTATTGCCTGCGATAAGCTTCTTGGGGGTTGAGTATACCTGCAACAACCTCATAACTGTTGTTGAGGGTGCGACAACAGTTTCTAGACTATTTTTGAGGGTACGATAATAGTTTTTGGACTGTTTTGAGAGTGACAATAGTAAGTTTACTAGTATAGGTTGTTTTTGAGGATCTACAACAACATAACTAATATTTGGGGCCTACGATAGAATTTTTGGACTGTTTGAGGGTACGACAGTAGTAAGGCTACATATTTGCAACATGGCTGTATGTCTTTGTGAGGGTTTGCGATACAGTTTCTAGACCACTTGTGAGGGTGCGATAATGCTGTTGCCCTCCTTTTACATGTGAGTTTTTTTACATACTGATCTCCCTTTAAACCAAAGTCACAAGTAATTTCGATGAAGTCTAATGATTCTAATACGATTCTTGGAGAAAATTTCTCAGCCCAGCGTATCACGAATTCTTTATTAGATGGTTAGATTTTCAATCCTAGTCTCAGTCTGTGCATTTTTATTTGGGTAGTAGAGGGAAAATCGGATGGCTTTTGGATACCATTACTAAACCACCCCCCACTGATCCTAAATTTGAACAATGGGAAATTGAAAACTACATTACTCTTGGGTGGTTATTTAATTCCATGGGACAACGTATTTATACCATGTTATGTATCATGAGTCTATCTCAGCCTTGTGGTAAGTTCTCACTCAGACATACACATGCTAGGAATGACTCAAGGATTTATGAACTTTATAGAGACATAACATATGCTATCCAAGGGACTCAGAGTATAGCCGATTACTTTGATTTTCTTCAGTCTCGATGGGAGGAGCTCTCCCATTATGAATCTATGACTGAATTGTTTACAGAGATAGTTGGGTATGTGGTTAAGAGGATTTCTTGATATCAGATATATCAATTTTTATGGATTTACGTCTTGAGTTTGAGATACTTCAGACCTAGATTCTTAACACCATCCCTTTGCCCTCTTTATTTGAGATATTTGCGATCATTGACAGTGATGAGCATCGTTGTTGTGTTGTCCCCTTTCAGGCACTTGGTATTCTATTTGCTCTGAATATAGATCAGATGGTTTTAACAGCTAACTCGAATTTTTCTGACTCTCAGACCTTGAGATCAGGGAGTCGTGGTCGTGGTAAAGGATTGGCCTCATTTACAATCATTGTTAAAAGACTCGTCATGAGAAGACTCGTTGCTTTCAGTTCTATTCTCATTTGATACTATGATTATCTTCCACTTTGTCTTTGGGATAGTCTGCTCTTCGTGCCACTACAGTGGAGTCATCATCCATTCTTCTCACTAATCTTCCTTTCTCACTTGGCACAATTGACTTACAATAACTACTGACTCAAATTGCTACTATTGTTCAGGATCAGATTTATACTCACACTCACCCCTCTTTGACAATGGCTTCAATTACTACGCCTTCAGGTATATCCTCTGCATTTCATGTCACTCTATTTGGCTCTATTCCTCTGATATGGGTTGTTGATTATGGTGTCTCTGATCACATGATAGGTGAGTCTAGTCATTTTACTTTGTCTACTTTTCCTATCACTTATAGGAAAGTTCGCCTTGCTGGTGTATTTCTTACACCAATCCATAATAAGGATACCATCCCCTATCATCTAATATTTCATTAGAATTTGTGTTCCATGTCCTTCCTTTATCTTTTATCTTATGTTTGTGAGTGATATTACCAGATCTCTAAATTGTTCAGTTACTTTTTTTTTTACTTACTACATTTTTTAGGACCTGACTTCGAGGAAGATTTTTAGTAAGGGGTATGAGAGGGATATGTTATATTTGTTTGGATCTCAACGTACTAGTGTTCCGATTTCTGTGCTTCCTTTTTCTAGGAGTCACACCTTTTCTTCTCAGACCCCAGATTTATGACATGTTCGCTTAAGACATTTCACTTTTTAGCACTTATGTTATTTATTTTTTACTTTAAAAACTGTTTGTAGCTGATATAAATTTTAGTGCTGTGTGTGAACTTTCTAAACTTATATGTACTTCTTATATTCCTCGTATGTATCAATTTAATGCAATATTTGATTTAGTTCATTCTGATGTGTGGGGTTTTTCCTTTATTACTACTTTTGATGGCCATAGATACTATGTTACTTTTATTGATGACTATTATCTTGTACTTGGATTTATCTGATGAGTTCTCATTTTGAGGTGCTTATTATGTTTGTCAATTTTCTTAAAATGATTCAAACTCAGTACAATATTACTGTTAAATCTCTTCAGTTTGATAATTGAGAGGGGGGAATATATATCTGATGGGATTTGTTCCCATATTCACGAGTATGATATGTTTTACTAGTTGACTTGCCATTATACTCCTAAGTAGAATGGGGTGTTAGAACGTAAGAATCGCCACCTCATGAATATTGTTCGATGTCTTCTTTGAGGAATGCATGTTCTTAAGGCATATTAGGATATGACAGTCCTCACTGCGACGTTCTTTAGTAATTACGTCCCTAATGGCACCTTAAAGGGACAAGTACATCTTCATGTCCTTCAATCTGATAGTATACTTTTTTCCATTATACCTCGAGTCTTTGGGTGCACGTGCTTTGTTCAGGAAAGAACTCCTAATTATATCAAATTAGATGACAAAACTATTCAATGTATTTTCTTGGGTTACTTTTCTATGTCAAAAGGGTATTAGTATTATGATCCAGTTTCTCACTGGATCATATACTCTATTGATGTGACTTTTTTTGAAAATGTCTCTCGTGTCACATTTACTTTGCAGGACTTTTCTACCTTGAAGGACCCTTCTACTTTGCAGGACCCATCTCTTATAGTGTTGTCTTATCTAGTTTTTTATCTATCTTCGTTGATGCTTAAGGTTTACACTCGTCGCTCTCGCCTTCCTCTACCTGTGCCAACCTCCTACTTAGACTCACGTATACCCTCTCCTATCTCTACACCTATACTTGTTCTTACACCTTCGATTTCTGACTCTCACTTGTCTATTATTATTAACAAAGATAAGCGGGGGTGTGTGATTGATCGTCCTATTACTTAGTTTATTTTTTATTTGGGTATTTCTTCTTCTTATTGGGTTCACGTTGCGGCCACTAATTCTATTCGGATTCTTTGGTGTATATCAGAGGATTTGTGAGACCCTTAGTGGACTAGAGCTATGCTTACTGTGATAGATGCTTTGTAGAAAAATAATACCTGGGAATTTGTTATCCTTTCATCTAGGAAGGGTACTATTGGATGTAAGTGGGTCTTTACTGTGAAATATCACATCGATGTGACTGTTGATTAGTACAAGGCACGTTTTTAGTGTCACGTTTGCTCCGGTTGCCAATCTTTTCACTGTTCACCTTCTTATATTTTTAGCAATATGTAACTCCTATCCACTGCACCAATTGATGTGAAAAATACTTTTCTGAGTGATTATTTGACTGAGGTTATTTATATTGACCCTCTTCTTGGGTTTCTTCTTCAGGGGGAGTATTTTAGGAAGGTATGTTACTTCCTTAAATTTTTGTATGGCCTGAAGTAGTCTTTGAGAACTTGGTTTCAATGATTTTCGGAGGTTATTTTATCTATGGAATTTTCTAGATGCTACTTAAATTATACTTGATTTATTCGTTGAGGAGTGGATGGTTGTTGCACTATTTTCTTGATTTATGTGGATGATTTTATTATGACTGGGGATGATGCATAGTGAATTGACCAAGTTAAGCCGTTATTGGGCCGTGCTTTTGAGGTTAAAGACTTGGATCCACTCAAGTACTTCTTGATGATAGAAATGGCCTGTTCTCATTGTGATATTGCACTATCTTAGTGTAAATACACATTGGATCTTTTTCAAGACATTAGGATGCTTGGTTGTTGTCCTTCTTCTTCTCCTATGGATCAGAATCATCATCTTCAAGCTGATTCTAGTTATCTTTTATCAAATCTTTCGTCTTATCAGAGACTTGTAGATCGTCTGGTTTATCTAACTAACATTAAACCAGACTTATCTTTTGTGGTCGGCTAGTTCATGCATAATCCGTATACTTTTCATCTTGATGTTGTTTATCGTATTCTTTGCTATTTGAAATCACGTCCTAGTCTTGGATTTTTCTACTCTTCCACAGTTTTGCCTCATTTGTCTTCTTTTACAGATAATAATTATGTTGATTCTCTCACAGATAGGAGATCTACCTCTGATTTCTATACTTTTTTTGGTAATAATCTTACTTGCTCAATCGCATTTGTTTTGTTTTATATATGCTGATTATGCTGGTTCTCTCATAAATAAGAGATCTACCTCTAATTTCTGTACTTTTTATGATAATAATCTTATCTCGTAGAAAAGTAAGAAGCATAATATGATATCTCGTTCTTCTGCTGAAGAAGAGTACCGTACTATGGCCCTTAGTACATGAGAACTAATTTGACTTTAATATTTACTGAAAAAATTGAGATTTCATGTTTCTAGTTCTTCTACTTTATTCTGTGATAACAAGTCTGCTATTACGATTGCTTCTGACTCATTTCTTTATGAAATAACTAAGCATATTGAGGTTGATATTTACTTTCTCATGGAGAAAGTTTGATTTGGTAATCTTTAGATAGTTTTCGTTCTTTCTTAAAATCAGCTTTTCGATATGCTTACGAAGTCTATTGGTCTGTCTATCACTAACAGAAACTTTATGAACTACCGATTATCCATAAAAACTCTTCTAAAAATTTATTTTTAATCAAAATAGAAAAATCCTAACTATAATCCATGAACTACATCGACTGTGAAGATTTCCGAAACTCTTGTGCTAGTTTGATCACTTCAACTTGGAGAAGGAATCATTGATTAGGGTTTTTGCAAATTCAAAACCATACAGGATCGAAGAAAATCCTCCAAAATTCTTTTGCAACTGCAACTAGAAAATCAGATCCTTTTACTTTGTAGAAAAATAATCATGTTATTAAAACTCTAACATCTTAAAGCCATAAATCAACCAAAAAAATCCTAAAAATAGATAATTTCCCTTAAATTCTAGATCTTCAAGTGAAGGAAAAAAAATGCTTAATCAAAATCGATAACTTATTGATCAAACTAGGAGGATTTGCAAAGCGATTGGAGAGAGAAAGAGAACATGTAGCTTAACAACTCTGACACCTTTAGAGGTAATACATAAATTGAATAAAGAGTTCCAAATCCTAGAATTGCAAGAGTAGAGATCTTAGCAGTGTCGTTAAGCTACATGAAACCCTTGAATCACAACAAAATCCAAAAAATGATAAATAAATTCTTTTCGACTTACAATTCCTGAAGTTAAAGATTGTTCAGCAGATCCAGGGGTTACATAAAAAAAAGAATGTTAGATTGATCGTGTTACAAAAATCCTAATCTTTCAAACATTTATGGGTTGAAGAGAGAGAGAGAGAGAGAGAGAGAGAGAAGTTAGGGGTTTTGTGAGATAACATCGAATTCGAAAACCTTTTTTTTACGAGTGATAGTGGTGTGAAATTATAATCTGACAGTTTAAATTCTGATTTAGAAACGGATTTTTATTACAGAACGACTTTAAACCGTTTCATGTTTGATACAGTTTATAACTATTACAAAACAATGTTCCAAATTCACAAATTCGGTATAGTGTCAAAAGATCTTACATCAATTTAATCTACTAATTGAAGAAATATTAGAGCGTACTTTTCACATTGATGTTTGATGATTGAATCAAAAATACCAAATAAACCTATATAATAAATCTCCCTTGTTTATGTAAACCTTCATCTAGACTCATTTTATTCTCTCTCTCTGTCTCTCTCTCTTTCTCTACTTAATGGAACACTAGGATACTGCTATAGAAAAATACCCATCTCTTAGTTTTTAATTTTAATAGCAGTATACCATCTTTTAGTTTTTAATGGAACAATTTGAAAAAAATTCTTAATGATGCTTTCCTTTATTCCTTAGTTTTTAATTTTAATATCATTAATGAAATGATTCTCTCTCTCTCTCTCTCTCTTTCTCTACTTAATGGAACACTAGGATACTGCTATAGAAAAATACCCATCTCTTAGTTTTTAATTTTAATAGTAGTATACCATCTTTTAGTTTTTAATGGAACAATTTGAAAAAAATTCTTGATGATGCTTTCCTTTATTCCTTAGTTTTTAATTTTAATATCATTAATGAAATGATTCTCTCTCTCTCTCTCTCTCATATATTTATATACAAAGTATTATTTCGTATATAGGCTAAAAGTTTTGGAATGACCTGATTTTTGTGAGGATGATCTCTATGATGAGAAATCATCCTCACAAAAAATCAGGCCATTTTGAAATTTCTAACCCTCTTTTATAAGTTGAAAAATTATGGATTGTCAATTTTTAACCGTTAATTTGTAACCACTTTTCATGGGGTTATAAGTTTTGGAATTTGCTGATTTTTAGTGAGGATGATCTCCTCATCATAGAGATCGTCCTTACAAAAAACCAGCCCATTCCGAAACTTTTTAGTTATATAAGATAAAACTTTATACATAGATATTAACATTCTCCACTACATTTTTCCAATAATACCCATCTCCAATTTGTTTTCTAGTAAAACAAATGAGGGTATGTTAGTTTTTTACATAATAAATACATTTATTATATCATTAATAAATGAATGTATTTTATTGGTATTGATTGCTAAAGTATTTACTACAAAATAAATATTTCAATCAAAAGACTAAAAGGCCATGGAAAATGCTGAAATGACATAAAGTATTTACTGGGATTCTCACAAGTTTGACGTGGGATGTGCACATAACCATAGATGTGTTTCCTCGCGATACAAGTAAAAACCATCTACGGTGATGTATGCATGTCCACGCAAGAATTGTGAGAATCACAGTAAATCCTATGTCACCCTAGCAGACTCAGAGGCCATTAATACTTATTATGTAAAAGATTAACATAATCTTGTCTTTTTTACTAAAAGACAAAATACAAAGGGATATTATTAGAAATTGAATTTGGTGGACGATGCTAATGTCCCCAAGAGGTCTTAGACTTAACATTCCCCATGTATATATGGGTAGGATGAACAACGTACTTTGTCTTATGAGTTGGAAGTTTTAGAATGGCATGGGCTAATTTTTTGAGGATGATTTCTATGGTGAGGAGATCATCATCACCAAGAAGTAGGCCATTCCAAAACTTCTAACCTATACAAGACAAAACACATTAGAAATGGACTTAAATATTAAAAAAATGATTTTCCTTAATTATAGGAAGAAATAATTAAAAAAGTAACTTAAAATATATAATTAATATGAAAATATTGATATATTAGTATATACATAACGTCGAGTTTGGGTTAAGTTGGGTTGCTCAAACCCTCAACCTGAATTTTGGTTGGGTTGAGATATTCTAACCCAGGTTCAACTCATCTTCTACATAACTCGGCCCAAGCTCGCCCATCAATCAGGTTGAACTCGAGTTTGGTTCGGGCCAGCCTGCCCAGGTTGCAGTCCTAGCTTCGATTCTCATTGACAAATTTGCACATGCCCTCCGAGTTTTTGCATCAAACCATGGGAAATTAAAGAGTAGGACAAATAATCCTTCATTAGTGATTCAAAACACATTTCTTTCCCATTTACTATAAAATCATTTAGCATAAGTTCATGATCTAAATAGAGACGCTATTAGGTACTCCTCTTCCTGTCACCCCAGGTTTAGAGGATGGCTTCAAGAGCTCATATGGGACTACACCGGCACCCGATCTGTTTACCAATTTTGAATCCATATTCCTTGCATCAATGATTCCTTCCATCTCCTTCAACTTTCCTGAAAATTGTTCGAACGCCATTTTTATTGCTGGATTCTCAGCCCATGATGGCTCCATGTTGCCACCGAGATACTCTTCATCCGGAGAGTGACTCGACAACACGTCCAACACCGCCATTACCTTCGTTGCCTGAAGTTGTGAAGGGAAGCACTCCAAGAGTGCAGACTCAGGCTTGTCCATGAAGGTTTTGTAACTTTCTTCGGTAGGGTCTTCATTAGGCATTTTTGTCCTAGCAATAGTTGGTCGATTAGGGAAATAACCCGCATATAGATACTGTCCAAAGTTAACTGCGGCATGATGACCCGATCCAACCCAAATTATAGTTGTTATGGTTTGGATGACATCGGCCGGAGTCTTTAGGATTGGCCACCACGGTTCATTCTTCTTGTCTGCGTGACCTTTTGTTCGGACTTCGGTCCACCATGCTTGTAGCTCTTGATCATTTTCAACATGGCTGGGATCGGGGTAGTAGTGATTGACGTAGTCAGTCACCCATTGTTTAATGGCGTCCCAAAGGAGTAGACCGTCATTGGCGAAAGGGTAGTCTTCGATTGTCAGTTTTAGACCATGTTCAGCATTTGGATCCTCAACTGCCATACCCCTGTTAGACAATGTGTTGAAACACTGATCAGAACAAATTGAATTTGAGAGTATATATTTCCTTCCTCACCAATTTTTTTTAATAGTCTCCAATTGATGAAATTGGTACACTCGTCAAGAAAATAAAATGTTTATCCACACTCATTGTCAAAAATAATTTCCACAGATCAAAACCGTCAAATTAATGCAGGATGGGATAAATTTGATGGCAGTTTAAGCCGTCAAATCGGGGAACATAAAAATTTTTAGTTTTCACGTAGTGACACCATGCATTGTTTGGCACATCCATTAAAAAAAAAGAAGTTGATGTGGCATTATATATAAGTCCTATTGAATTATTGGGTTGGGGTTCGGTGTATGGGTTCATATCTTATATGAACCCAATGAATGGTAGGGACTCCATAATGCTTAGCACATTACCTCTTAATCAGGTTTCTTTAAGAACTTTTCTCACATGCATAGAACCCCAAATTGAAAAGCTCCTTAGAAGAAGAAGAAGAAGAAGAAGAAGAAATGAAAATGGGTTTCAGTCATTAAAATATAAAGGGGCTATTTGTATGCCAAACACCATATTTCCATTATTTGGTGTGTTATAATTAGAAAAGTCGGTCTGGCAATATAAGACTTCCAGAAATATGTATCTGCCTCTCTTTTGTGTAATCAATCGGATGTTCTTTCCTCAAAGCAACATGTGATTGTGGGCGAGTATTAGAGTAGTAATAATGTAGTAATTTATTAAGATGTGTCGAGATACACTGAATCATATTAGTGTTGTAATTACTAATTTGTGATCTGAAGACAATTGAATGGCATTCAACGTTACCTTCTAATCAAGTCGGCTGGCAAAGCCTCCATGTCGAAGCGCCACATCTTGTCGTAGGCGTCCGAGCTAAGCTGCAGCGAATATTTACCTGGCGCAAAGGAGGACTCAATGATCCCACCTGCATTAATGAGGCTCTCTCGGGCAAGAGCGTTGATCTCCAGTGTGTATCGGAAATGAGGATGTAACAGTCTATAGATCGGATGCATTGCACTTAGCTGACGATTCGCCGCTATTATGTAGGGTTCCATGCAACAATGGGTCCTTACCCTACAGACAATGTTACATAAAACTTAGATCGTTACCAACTGATATCTAACCATGGGGTTTCATTGAATGGATCATACCTGAAATCCAATCCATTCTAATCCAATAATTTAGGGTCTAGATCAAGGATTTGGGTTTCAATAAAGACCCAATTTGTTAAAGATCTGACCTTGTAATTTATCAGATAAATTTTGGATCAACCATATTCAGATCCTATGATAATAGTATTATATATGTATTTTGTTTAGATATATGATGTGTATGGATGTTTTATATATCAAATCCAAATATTGAATCCACTAAGAATATGACCCTACTAATTATCTGATAGGTTCCACATGCGATTGTTAAAATTTTATTGTCTTCAACTATCAAATCTCAAGGTGAAGATAAGGATTTTAGCGAGGTTGAAGATGATAGGTTTAATATGGGGAAAAAACCAAAACATCATTTGCATAATCTCCAAAATTTCTCACTTTTTAAAGAAACTTTCACAAACTTATCTTAATTAACTGAACTAAACCCCCACCAAATAATTGCTGAATCCGAACTTGGTTACTATGATTCTTACCAATGGCTGTAAAGCTGGTGAATACCAGCATCATGAGCAGTAATATGAGCTTTAGCGAACTTCCATAGCCAGGAATCAGTGGAATTCCAAGCAGGTGTGAACACTTTCTTCCATTGTTGCTTATCACCCGAGGGTGGCCGAGTAAGCTCAATAGCTAGGGGCCTTAACGTGCTATCATGCGTGAGAAAGAATAACGCTCGTGACCCATACAAGGTTGTTCCTTCAAGTTTTCTTACTTTGTTTACATAAGGTAACAGCAAATCATGGTAGTCTAACATAAATAGTTTCTTCTTCTTCAAGGCCTACGAAGGAACAAGTTATATATAAGTTTTGTTAGAGATCATTATCTTAAAGTTACTAGTAATTCTTGAATTTGCACCTTTTATTTTCAACTAGATTACCTCTTTGACAGTCATGATTCCTCTGATCTCTCGCTCAATAAGTTCCGTTGTGATTGCACACTCGGGTGGTCCATAAATCTTAGGATCGAGTTTACTCTTCAGTGGCCATTCCTGAACAATGCAACGCACATTTGATTGCATAAGGCACAGTTATATCTCAACAACTCATGTGAATTGTTATCAAATGTTAACGTTGTTGGATGCTATGTGAATGCAAATATTCACACTGATTCAAATATACATCAAGGGTTATATTTACCGCATTTTACAAAACCATATGTAGAAGAGTACGAGGGATGCAAGTAGAAGAGTATGAGATATGCATGTAGCCATGCACAAATACATAAATACTAATAAAGAGCTTAAATTTAATTAATTAATTGGGTAGTTTGGTATCATACTGTGACCAACTGAAGGCTATAAGGATTTAGACCAGCAAGAGTTTGGCGAGAGAATTCTTCGTCCCTAAACCAAGAAAAATTGTCTCCTACAAGAGAGAGAAAAAAAAAACAAGAAATTAGTTAACAAAACATGAGAGCTTTGTTATCTATTTATTGACATATGGAAATGCATGTAAATGAGAAATTTTGATTATGAGGGGGGAAAGGGGAGGGATAGAGAAAATACTGTTGATCAAATCTGGAATCTCAAAGAGCAATAAATCCTCTTCTGTTGATGTTATAGCCTTCACCAGTCTTGGAAGAACTGTTTGGAAGAACCCTTTAGACTCATGCTTAGGTATAGTGATACCTAAGTTGAATAATGTGTCTATGGATGTGAAATGAGGAAATCCAAGGTCGTGGTCGACCAAGATTGATTCGATTGATGGGACCAGCGCGTGCAACACTGACTTCAACATTTTAGCTGAGAATGTCATCTCTTTCACTTCTGAAAATGCCTCATCCCTGGGCACATACACACTGCTGCTCCTTTTTTCCGACAATGGATCTACAAACAATGCATGTTCGCATTAATTAGCACATACGATAACAATTATATTAATCCTGGTTAGTCTAATTTTCTTTCATGTGGTTAAAAACCAATTATATTCTTAATCATCCTATACTAGTAAAATTTGTGTAATAAAAGGTTAGCCGATTAAATCAATGATTTATCGATTAATTACCAAATATGATAACATTTTTTATCCTTCAACCTCAAATTTTTTTTTTTTTTGAAATCTTTGAAGATGTTGGGTTTCAGGAAGAAAACGAAAAACATAAATTTTATAATCCCCGAAAATTTCCAAAATTTCGCAAACTTATCCAATTTAACAAAAAACAACATCTCTGTTAAATAGTTTTTTTTTTTTTTTTATCAATAAGCTGGGGTATTAAAGGGACTCCACCCATATTATTAAGAGACTAGGATCTAATGTAGTTACAACTGATGGAGTCAAGCAAAATCTGCTTTTACTCATGAGGAACAGACTCCTCATTGGTGATTACAGAAAAACTTCTATGTAAGATCCCAAGTGAATTAGGAAATCAGCCGCTCTAACATATCCAAGAATGTAATAGAAGTTAAAATCTTCTTAGTCCACTAATTTCACTTTAGCTTTCACTCCATTATCTATTGACTTAGAAATTTCATAATGGACTGCTTTTTTGTGAAGATATTTATCGGGTTTGAAGAGTATACATCAAATTAATCGAGTTGATAGATCAATGAACTTTTAGCTCTTTATGGAGATCAACTTGTTTTGATGTAAGACCTCATAAACATAGATCTTACTACTCTTTTGGCCTCAATCCACAGTTGAGGCTCTCTCCACTAAACTTATGATTAAGATAAAAGGAAATAAACAAAAATGTCTTAGGGATTAATTCTTGTGTTTTAGAAATACATTTTTTTCTTGCAAATTCTTAGTATCTCAACCGTCTGATTGATGGAGAGCCTCAACATTGGGGTGAGGCTATTGTTTTCCAATCTCTTAATAGAATAATGATGAATGCACATGGTCTTTGGTACACGGCTGACGTGCAAGGGTGCAGAACCGCACATCTTTTTCCTGTGTATTCCCACGAAAATGATCTATGGTTCTGTGCCCTTGCCACGTCAGCCGTGTGCATTCATCACAACTCATCTTAATATCC
This sequence comes from Akebia trifoliata, assembly GCF_017979445.1. Taxonomy (NCBI): domain Eukaryota; kingdom Viridiplantae; phylum Streptophyta; class Magnoliopsida; order Ranunculales; family Lardizabalaceae; genus Akebia; species Akebia trifoliata. Next base: position 25,960,119 of record NC_141380.1, read on the forward strand.
AAGGCTCCAACCCAATATAGAAGGATGGGAAAAAAACTGGCCTCGGTCTAACAGACAAACAGTTGAGATGTTAGCGATTCCTTAGAAAAATGTATTCCAAAAGTTGCACTAATCCCTCACTAGAAGGTGGTGTTTTTCCTCTTATCTCAAATCAACCGTGTGTAGCCTTAACGATGGGTTGAGGTTAGCGAAGTCTTTTGGTTGGCATCTTATCTTCTTTTTTCATGGTTTTAAAATTTAAAATTTGGCATTTCAGCTCGTCTTTTTTACTATTGATACCAAGTTAACTGATCTAAGTCATCTTGTACGTCTTGAGCGAGATAAATTAATTAACTTGATTTACAATTATTTATTAATATATACTTAGAATATGACATGTGCAAACATGTATAAGGATTTATTTATAACTTAAAAAAATAATTAGTTGAAGAGGTTTTGGAAAATTACATGATCTTGCACGTTAGCATTACCCATATTTAAATTATAAAATATCTAACTGTTCCAATAAAATATAAAAAAAATCATTTGATTCAATCAGATGTTACTGACTTGGCCCATTTTTTCAACATATCAACCAACCCATCTCAATTATCAAACAAGACAACATAAGAGACCAATCACCTCCAATATCCTGCTCGTTAGAGCTGTCTTGGCGTGAGATATTGAAAAGAGTCGTGATGAATGCACACGTTTGGATATGGGGCTGACGTGACAAGGGCACAGAACCATAGATTTTTTCCATCGGGATACACAGGATAAAAGATGTGTGGTTATGTGCCCGTGCCACTTCAGCCATATCAAAACCCAAAACCACATGCATTCATCATTATTGTATTTGAAACCATGATTTTTTTGTTCTTTATAATTAAAATCAACTTTTTGAGAAGTTGTCAAATAGGAAGAGTCCACCAAATAGCCTAAATGAGAAAATATTATGTATGAAATTTATAAAAGACAGAGAAATTACCTTTACGAGTTGGACCACGGCCAGTTCTGCAACGCCTAGGGTAAGGATGCTGAGGACCACCCAAGACCGGTCGTGCCAGGTCTTGGTTCTTGTCTGGATCTCCAATATCGTTGTACTTGTCGTAATCGTAGATTATATCAAATTTTTTTCTCATTCCCTCTCCATTCCCTTGTTTGATCTCAAGATCTTCATTTCTCAGTTCTTTCACGCCACTTGGTGTCTCTGATGGCAAGTATGACTGCATGTACCCTCATCATCATCACATATATGCGCCACAATTGCAAAATTATTAATTAGCTAATGTGCGTTAATTAATTAATGATCATTTATTTAATTCCATTGATGTTTCTTATTAATTAATTAGCATGTATATATGAAGTATAGTTTGATAATGTGAGAGGACCTATTTCCTAAGGGAATATAATTAATCAACAGAAATAATATTGATGGATGGTTGGATACCTTTAGTCAGGCCGATCATGGATCTTTGGGTCCACTAATGGTATTGGGTTGACCCAAATTATTCATGTACATTAAGCACACAAGAGGATATTTTGGCGCACCAAACGGGTCTTATGTATAATTTTTTTTCCCGGAAATCCTAAAGTGAATTCCTACATCATAGTGTTGGACACTGAACTGATGTGGAGGTGTGCTCAGAACCATAGATGCTTCTCATTGAACCTTGAGAAAAAACATCTATGGTTCTAAACAAACCTCCACTTCTTCGAGAAAAAGTATCTATATGGTTTTGAGCACACCTCCGTGTCCTGTGCAATCACCCTAGCAATGTTCTTTTTTTTCCCCTCTCAGTAGCACTTTCTCGATAGTTGAGAGAGTATCATGTGGTTAAGTTACAAAATAACATTGTTTAAATTTGGGGGTTCACTAACTTTCATTTTCAAAGCATTGATTAAGGGTTTTGTTTTTTGTTTTTCTTCTTTTTAAATCTAATCTAGCTTGGCCATGAACCTTAGAGGCCTGAGGTGTATTGTCTTGGTCACGTGGTACTCTCTCAACTATTGATAAACATACTATAAGATGCTATCAACAATGAACTCGTGTTCATTTTGGCATATTACAAGCTTGTGAACCCAAAATTTTGGGTAAGCACCACTCATTTGGCATAAGATCATCACCAACAAGTTTGGGACCATTTGAGGAAGATCAATTATTGATGGAAAAATTTGGGACAGTGAGTGTTGGTGTATAAACGTTAGAAAGTGGGGCCCACCTATATACATATCAAAATATGGGACCACTCTAGTTGGGGACCATTGATTAATTTTAAAATCATAGTATTAATGGGCCCACTTGTCTACAATAAGATATTTCTTAGAGGTCAACATCAAACTACTTATGTTTAACTCGACTTAAATGAGTCAAATAAAATTATATTAATTTATAAATAACTTTTAAAAAATAATGGCTTAAGAGTTGGAGACTAATCCTTTATTGGAGGTAATCTTTTCTTTCTAAATCCATTACATTGATACACTATGTGCACACACATCACTATGTTTTCTTTAAAATAGTTATGGGTCAAAAGTGGAGATCATCTTAGATTTACACATAACTCTCTAAGCTAACAAAAAATAATTTCAAATATGACACATCTCATGCATAAGGTTCCTAGTCTTTTTATGGTGGTGTCTAACTCATTGACACATCCTGAAGGTTAAACCAACAAAAAGATGTTTTCAAGTGAACACATGACTCTCAAAAAGAGTCTTGAGATCCAAGAAGGTGAAATCCATGTAGATTCCCATAAAAATCCTAGGCTCATAAAAAATTTCAATAAACAACATTTCTGTTTTACTGTACATATTAGTTTGATTTCTTAGTTTTCTAAAACCAGACTATAGTTCTTTTGCCCTTTAATTTTCTCTATAATTGCTTTTATTTTCAAATTTCAAAAAGAGTTTTCCAATCTTCACCTATGGTCATTTATTGGTAATCATCTTAGGATGGAAGGGATAAGATGCCTAACATCTTTCTTGTCTTTTAACCGAACCTCCTTACCTTAGATTTCAAGGTAGACTATTTCCTCTTATCTTTTGGATATGTGAGTTACTACAAGTTAAAAAATAAATAAATTAAAAAAATATATTTTTATAGTGTTTATTCACACTTTAATTGAATGGTGACGATTCTTAAACTTGCATAGATGAGCTCAAATCTCCCCAAAGGTTTCGAAGTCCACTTATCTAAAATAATCATAGTTAAGGGGCTTATCATTAATTTTAAAACATAGGAGTACCTCAAATATTCTAAAATAAACATATTTCTTTTAACCTCAAAAACATTAATATTTTTTAAACTAATATTTGATTACTAAAAGTCCATATTTTTTTAAAGGGACTTTTCAGTACATATTTTCAAAACATAGGTCTTTTGTGGTCATTGTCCCATTTTTAAGGGCATAAAAGATCTACAATTAATATGTTAAATAGAATGATTTTCAAAACAATAGATAAAAATTACAAAATTACTATTATGGGATTATTACTTTTTTAAAAATTAAAATGAATAGTATAAGGAATGGTAATTTTGCAATTTTCAACTGCAATTTTGATAAATCATTCTATTAAATACATATTGGGCAGATTAATAACTTCGGAAAAAATAAATTATTATTTTTCAAAATTAAAATATTTCTTGTTCGTGGGGGAAAATATTTACTATTTTATCAAACAATATTTTTTCCCCTGTTACATAAAATGTTTTGATTCCAAAAACCTACTTAACTGTTTTAGAAATTAAAAGGAATAATCTATTATTTGGGGAAATTTTCAAATTTTAGTGCATGTTTTGGCAAATCAACCTATATATGTATATATGTTAATTGATTATCCTTGTAGGTAGCAGATTGGGCTTGTATCTGGGCTTTGCCAAGTTCATAGATCACAGTCTTGTCCAAGGACTAGTCCCTGGGCACGTGCAAAGTCGGCACATCACACGCACCAGGTAAGTGAGTGTGTGCCCTTGCGGGTGGCCCCTCAAGAATTAATGCTCATATTGGGTATCAAACTCACGATTTATGAGCATTAATCACTTTTCGGTTCGAAATTGCTATTGAGCCAACCACTCAGGGTTGAGCCTATATATTTTAGTGATTAGTTCAAATTAACTCATAAATTATGAAGTTTAGAGAGAGATGGTTACCTTGTTTGTGAAGAAGATCCTCTTTGTTGGATTATCAAACTTGGAACACACCCAAGAATTACAGCTAACATCAACTGGACCATTAGGAAAACCATCGAGGACTATGTTCTTGAGGAACATCTCCTTGTGATGCTCATTCTCCACAAGAATTGCTCCCACATCACCAAAACCCGCTGGAATTACAAATTCTGTCTCGTATTTCACCTCATCTCGTCCTTGGCTTATTCTGTGTGCATATCCCTTGACTCTCTTCATCTCCAAACCCGTCTCTAGAGAAATTAAATTATGTAATATTATTCTAAATTAGTGAACATGAAAATTCTACAAATAAATATAAAAAATTTTACAAGTTTTACTCCCCAGGTCAAGTAGGGTATATTAAGTCAAATAATTTTTGAGTGAGTGAGACATATATAGGCCTCTTTTTTTTTTAAATTTTTTTTATGGGGGGGGGGGAGGATATCATAGTTTGAAAACACAGGGGTATCTTAAATATCCATCAAAACATGGAGGGGCACGTTCAAATAATTAATAATTCATTATTTATTTCCTTGATATGTTTCCATCATGGAAAAGCTAACCAATTGAATTGAGTCATTGCCATGTACGAAACTAATTAAGATTCTTGACAGAAGTTAGCGTTCAAAGTCTGGCTTAGTCTATTCCACCGGACCCAATAGGATTTAAAGCTGATGTGCCGTACAAACTCATCAAAGGAAAAACACCAGCCTCATTCCATGGGAAAAATCATCTTAAGCTGTGTTTGGATTGGGAGAAATGAAGATAAAGAGGAAAAAAAATAAATGAGTTTCTCACCATTTCTCTATTTCTCTTGGTTGGATTGTTAAGTGGTGGAGAGAAGAGAAAAACAAAAATAAAAAATAAAAAATAATGATTTTTTTACTCTCTAAAATCGAAAAAATGGGGGAGAAATTCTTTTAAAATATTTTATAATTTCAACCCTAAACCTAGATTTCATTCCATGGAAAAATTCTCTTAAAAATAAATTTTCATTAGAAGAAGAAAAAAGAAAAACAAATTGTACTAATCTCTGAAAAATATATGCTTTTAGAATCTCAAATGCTGTTTGAGAATACAAAAGTCCAAATAAAAAGGGTAAGAAGGGGAATTTTGTGCGTCCATTGAAAATCCCTCCCAACTAAAAATTTAACTGGCTTATATACATATTTGGACATTTTAACCTCAACCTTTGGTCATGATTCTCCATCAGATATATATATATATATATATATATATATATATATATATTATAGATCAATTCTTTTTTAAGGATTGATATAACTTTTTTAGAGATACATTTTTTTCTTGGATATCCCTGGCAATTGGGCTCTCTAGCTAGTATTTTTCTTTTCATTATATTTAATATGTTTTTATAAAAATAATGATTTTAAAATTTAAATTATTAAAAAAAGTTAATCAACAAGTTGGCTTCATTTATGAAGTGTTTTGAAAAAGAAAATCATACCGAGCCAGAAGTATAACCTGACCTGATCATATTTTATAATAAATTTCGATTCAATTAAAACTAAGATCTATAAATGAATCCTTCATTTTTCACAAAACCAGTGTTTCAAATCGAACCGTCCATTTTTTTCTAAAGAAATATAAAACACAAAATTTCAAGACATACCTTTCAATTTATTAATTTTTTTTTTCAAGGTGTGTTACATATTAGAATTATTATTTTTCGGAAAAGTCATATATATATATATATATATTCTTTAATATGGACTATAAACTAGTCCAACCAATTTGAATCAGACACATAATAGTGAAATCTGTAGTTGAATTCTAAATGACAGTCCAAAAATTAAAAAAGTTATATATTTTTTTTTCATAGATACTTACTTACTTACTTACTGGGGTACCATAAAATTAAAAAACTAAAAATAGAAGTTATATTTTTTTTTTTCACAGATACATACTTACTGGGGTCAAGCTCGGAGCTAGCGAGCTCCAAAAGGAGTGTTTTACCGACCAAATCGGTAATTTCATCGAGCCCTAGAGAGAGCCCGAGGTTGGACACGAACCCACCTAGGGTTACTTGCACAGTGACTACAGCCTTAACAGTAACAGACTTCTCAGTCACAACTGAAGCTTTAATAACATTATTACTAACGGTGTGATTAACACCACCACTACTACAACCACCTTTACTTCTTTTAGCACAAGTTGTGGTCCTTGGCTGGATTGGGATGGTTGTGTTTCCTCCTAAGAAGGAGTTGTTAAAGAGGAAGAAGGGTTGAGTGAACTGAGATTGGTGCACCTGTGGCTTCAACATGTTTGCTTGTTAGGCTTAGAAATCAATCACTCACTTTATATAGAGAGGGCTTTTGTTACAGTTTGAAACATGTGAAAAATATTTCTTAAATTAGAATTTATTGTGAGGCAGAGAAAAGTTTAAGATAATCAATTTGATAACATGTTGGAGGCATTTATTTATTTAAGTGGTCCTTCAATCTCCATCTATCTCACAAATGGTCCTCCCAAATGTTTTTTGTGAATGAATAATTTAGTATCAGTGGGTCCCACTCAGAAAACCTATGTTCATAAAACCAAAAAAAAATATTCAATCTTGGTTGGTAGTTATCTCTCTCTTATTTTTAATTGAAAAGTACTAGAATGACTTCTTAGGATACTGAGTTCAACACTCAGTTGATGCGGAGCTCTGCATCAAAATCATAGATGCTTTGAAAAGCATCTATCGTTCTGAGCATAACTCCACGTCAACCACAGCTTTGGATGCATTGTCATAATAAGTCACTTTAGCATTTTCTAGTTAATAACCCATGCTTTTAATAAGAACCATAACAGGAGGACCCAAAATTTGTCAATGGCTGCATAGTTTACTTTTATTAAAGAATTTAAAAATTATATATAATATATGTTGTGCTATATTATCTTCTTTTATTTTTATATAAAAGTATTAAATTTGTATTATTACAATTTAATTATTAAACATTTCTGTGTTTTTTTTTTTTTTTTGTGTGAAAGAAAATATATTGTTAGAAATAATGTCTAGAAAACTAATTTTGTAAATCAATTAATCATTAATAAATGATTTTATTTTAGAATTAGATTCTTCTTATCAACCATGCCATTAGCTCAAAGTGTTCTATTTTATTGTAATGGAGCATATGATATCAATGGTTGTATGTTAATGTTGTTGAGTTGGTTGATGCATGTGACCGTGGACCAATCCTAAAGGGTATGACTTGGCCAAACCCGGTCCGCTAGCATCGACTTGGCCAAACCACATTCAAATATATATATAAATGGGAGTATTTTAGGCCTTAAGGTCTTACAGTAGTACCATAAGACAACTAAGTAATTAGATTTGAGCTGATACGAGAGATTAAGTTGAACAAGTCCATGTATCTAAAATATTGCACCCATGGCTTAAGCCACCCAATTCATTTATATGGCTGCTACATTATTGGTATGTTCTCATAAGACCTGAAGTGTCTAGTCTTAAAATATCAATAGTGATTAAGCATTCAATGCATGGGTACTTAAATGTAGACTGATGATTGAGTGTGGAGGCTATTTTAATTATTATAATTTAAAGTATGAAGTACGAGAAAGAATTCCTCTCATTCACAAATCAAGATTAATATCTCACATTTAAATAGTCTGCCATACTTACACATTAAAGTTCAAATCTCTTACAAGTGATGGGTTCATCTCCTAAAAAATTCAAGTACGCCCTAAACAGAAGAGCTCACTTAAACACCTGGATACACTGTGTGGTGAAATATGTCCCTACATATTCATTTATGTAAGCGAAACCCTCAAGTAAATAAGAGGTTGGAAGTTGGTGGGAGGGAAAAAGATTAACAGGTTGAAAGAGAAATGAAGAGAAAGAACTTGTATAAGAAAGGTCACCCTACAAGTTCACTATTTACTTACTTCTCCATTTATCCTTCTATTATTTGTATACTAACAAGAACGCCGGAGGAATGTTAGCAAGCACCACACCAAGGCCCCATACTTGATTTTGATTTTGGGAGACCCACGTACTCAAGTAAAAACAACACACTTGTATTATGTAAAAAAAATGAGTAAAGAAGAATAAGAAGGGAAACACTGATTCCAATCTTCAAACTCAGACAATGTGTCTATAGAATAAAAATAAGGTCTAGGCCATTATAGGCACTCAGGAGGGTAAGTAAAGACCGAGATTGTTATACACACTCGAAGGGCATGAAAAGTTTGAGGTCATTATACGCACTCAAACAAAATAACACACCAAAAAAGCTATCGTGCAATCGGTGTTGTGAGGAAGTTGATTTAGAAAAGGTGGAAAGAATGGCTGAGGTCGCTATACGCATTTAAACAAAATAACACACCGAGGTAGCTATCGTGTAATTGCTGTTCTAAGGAAGTTGATTCATAAAAGATAGTAAGAAAGGCCGAGGTCACTATACGCACTCAAACAAAGTAATGTTTTAAGGTAGCTATCGTGTAATAGGTGCTTTGAGCAAGTTGGGTCAAGAAAGCAGTAAGAAAGTTTGTATACCGAGGTTGCTTAAATGAACTCGTATAGTTGAAGAAATTTAAGGTTGAGAAAGTTGTGTATCAAGGTTGCTAAAAATGATCATGCACTTATGTAAAAAATTGAAAGTAAAGAACTATGTACATACCAAGGTCTCGTATAATTGTTATAAAAGACAAGGAAGTATAAACCAAGCATGTCTCAAAGAAATCACAAAAATTGAAGTTTCAAAAACTTTGATACAAAGGCTCTAGAAGCACCCTAAAACATATGTAGTAGTTAAAACCTTTTCGTAAAACTTGTACCCAAGAAAAAAGAAATTTTTGCATACCGAGCTTAAAGATACGTAGCAAAAAGAAAGTCATACTACAACAATAGATAGAACTTGTTTTAGACTGTAGAAAGGTCGATAAAATAAGCTCATATACACAGACAAAACTCCAGCAACCAGAATTACATTCTCATATTCAAAATCTAGATCTGTTCGAAACCTTTTAGAATTTTAGATGAAAGCTCGGGACAAACTGAACACTATATGGCCTAAGAAAGAAACAAATAAAAAATAGTGAGACACAAAAAAGAAAGACACAACCAGATAAAATAAAATATATTTTATTCATTATAGAGGTATATTACATTTTACACAAGGCATACTCAGGAAGTTCCAAATAAGAAAAAATAGAAAAACAAAAACAAAAACATAGGCATCAAGGATAGAATTAGTAAAAGAGCTTGGTTAGAAGCATTTTCAATAGAAAAGTTCGATTGATGAAGAAATCAAGAGAAGAGCTTGGCCTTCAAGACTTGGGTTTCTAAGAAACCAAATTGGAGTTGAAGATGAGAAGATATCTAAAACCTATAGACTTACCCAATACTGAGTCTATCTAAGGTATAAAAGTCCTTAATCTCAGACCTTTTCCAAGGAGAATCCCCCAAACATGAAGACGAACACACAAGCCAAACAAGACTTTCACATTGGGAGCTTCTTGAAATCGTTGTCGGACTTGCACCATCCCCAGGGAACCATGACAACATTCCTTCTAAAACAATGACACAAGAAGAACCTCTTGCAGGGCATCACGTTAGCACAAACAATTACACCATCTTCATCCTCAGAAACTTCCACAAAAGGGCAAACAAGGAGACAACACCCTTCCTGATACATTCGATAGAAGAATGAGAGCTTTCAATAGAGAAAAGGAAGAAAGAAGACAACGAAAGAGAAAAAGAGGGTAGAAATGACGAGCGAAAACAAAAGACGAGTCCTATATATAAAAGATGAAGCATGCGTAATTAAGGCCATTAAAGGTAGGAATAAAGAACGAACGTGCATTCCAAAAAGATGAAAAATCCTAGGTAAATTATCAGCTTCAAGGTGAACCAAGGCAAAACACGTCGGTAGGCAATTACAATCAATTCCTTTAAAGATGGAAAATATTGCATCAAAAAAGAAAAAAACAATAAAAATAAGATAAGAACGAGATGAAAAGAAAAAATGACACAATGTTCCATCTTCATCCACCAAGCACAACTGATAAAAAGATTATTTTTTTCACCTTGGTAAATCGAGCTAATGAAAAGGGGGCAATTATGGAGTCTATTTTAGTCACGCCACATTATGGTTACATGTGTCATAGAAAACACAATTAGGACCTACTTAGGATCATGCATTAGCTGTTAAGTCTAGGCCATAAAAACAACACACTGAGCTCTACACCTCAAACTAAGTATGCCAGATTAAAAAGGAGGGGAGGGGGGGGGGGAGTAATTCACACCCCTACTAAAAAGTAGAACACGAAATTAACCAAAGTATTCTAGAAGAAGAGTAAGGTAGAATCTTAAATTGGCAAATAGGAGAAAATGAGCTACAACTGGCTTGGAGTAGGCCAGTCATATCGAGCAATCATCAAATCAAAGTTAGTACCTATGAAACCAAACCAAAAATCAACTTAAAATAACCAATAAGTCCTAACACATTTTGACACTATCATCCTAAGAGGCATCTAACCTACTTCCCAAAAACACAATACCCGAGCTCATAGAACTCTTTTAGAACATATCAACACAGTCCTCCAATCTGCATAAGACCAAACTCAAATTAGATCTTTAATTCATATCTGACCAATCTCATGGCACATGAACAATGCCAAGAAAATACCTAAACCCGAGCATGTCCTCCCACAGGGATAAGAGACAAAAAGATTTGAATCAAACTGATGGGACATCATGTGTCATAGATATTTTCTCACATTTAAGTAGCTTGCAACACTTACACATTAAAGTTCAAATCTCTAACAAGTAATGGGTTCATCTCCCAAAAAACTCAAATGTGCCTTAAGCAGAAGAGCAGAGTTAAACATTTGGATATGTTTATATTCATCTATATATACCAAACCCACAAGCAAAGAAAAGGTTGGAAGTTGGTAAGTGGAAAAAAGACTAACAAGTTAAAAGAAAAAGGGAGAGAAAGACCTTGTATGGAAAAGATCACCCTACAAGTCCACTATTCACCTTTTTTTTTTTAATATTTATCCTTTTATTAGCTGTATACTAACAAAATCGTCAAAGGAATGTTTGCAGGCACCACATCAGGGCCCCATCCATCCACCTTCTTGCCTTCTATTATCCTAAAAGCCACAAAAAAATTAGGAGGTCCCAAATTACCATCTCAAAAGAAGAAAATCGAAAAGGTGAAGTAAATCATGATGTTATACCGGTTTAACCAAGACAACACTAACAATGGAGAATGATCAAGTCGACCAGTGAAAAGGGATAATCAAGTCAGCAAAAAAAAAGGGAATCAACAAATCAAATAAAGGGGCAAAATACCATAATTCAAAGCCAAGTCTTTCAATAGAAAGAGATAACTGAACCAACGTGAACAAATAAAGAGAACCAAGCTAACCAATAAAAGAAGAGCCACGACAACTCCAACGAAAAGCTGAAAGTGAACTAAAACATTGCCCGAGAGAAACTTCGATGACCAAGGGCGAAAATTGCTCATACAACCAGGGTGGTCGATCATATCGCCAAAGTTAAGAGAAAGATACCTCGGGTTAATCAACCAAAGTGGACGACATTCCATCGCCTAAGGTGTAGAAGGCCAAGAAGCTTTCAAGCAAACTATGCCACACATAGGTTGGAGGACATAGACCGATGAAGTTAGACAGCCATTGTAGAAACCCCAATCTAATCAAACAAGCCCGATAGCTCATTCAAATCCAATATCGATGATCAAATCAAGAGAATTTTGATAAAAAAGCAAGACCCACTTAGACCAATCAAAGATGATCAATTTTGATCATTCAAAATTAATTTTTTTCACCATATAACATGTACGGCCAGGCAAAGCTTTGCTTGGCCATACAAATCATATGGCCAAGGCATTCTTTGTGTTTACCTTACCTTTGTGATGTGCATGATTAAAATTGCACTAGCTTTACCTCAAGTAAGGTCAAGCATAAGTCCTTCTTGTCGTACTTGGGATACATCCAATTCAATTAGGCAGTTAAAGATTCTTCACAGGAAATAACTTCTTAAACCCTTCTTTTAATGACTTATTCTCTAAGAAAGCCTTCTTAGTTTCACTTCTATCTATACTAAAACCTTCATAATTCCTTCCACCTAGGATTTTTTTTAATAAATCACTATTATCCTAATCTTGACTCAATGTCTATTTTGGTCCCAATTTAAAGACAATTATCTCTTCTAACCTTAGTTTGTTGAGACCCATCAAAGGCAAATCCCTCGTCTACCCTTTTAATTTTTTTATTTTTTTAGATTTCAAAAGGATTTTGTGGTATAAAGGTAAATTGACCACTTTCCAAATTTTATGACCACTTTGCCTATCCTAGAGAAGTTTCTAGAATTTGTGTCTAATGACCTTAGTATCCTTAATTTGTTAGGGAGCTAACCTAAGGAAGTAATTAAAAAGGAAAAAAAATCCTCCACTTAATTACATGCCATTTGGCTTAGATCTCCTATAATTGACCCAAATCATAAGGTCTAGGACCATTCCACCCCCACTAAGAATTCTTTAGAATTTTGGGTGCAAAGACTATCATATCCTCTGATCATTAAGATTGGTGTGACTTTATAATAGGTTAAAACCTATCAAGGCCAAAGTTAGAAGATGAAATTAATGCTTTTCATAAAGATTTTTCCTAGAATATTTAGGTAATCAAGGTTTTAGGATAAGTTCACCCTTAAAAGTCTCTTAAATTCCCATAAATAGGAGACCCTCCTGAGACAAATGGGAGCTCATTTGGTGATCCACAAAGCCTTCTTATTCTCTCAAATTCCCTAGAAACCAAAACTAAGAAGAAGAAAAAGAATAAAAAAGAAAAAAGAAGACCAAAATGGGGTTGAACCTTCCATCAACCTCTTCTTACTACTCTCATCCCTTTATTTTAAGCAATTTTCCTATTAATAAGTTTATCTTCATGTTTTCTTATGTAGTTTTTTAATTTCTAGTCTAAAGGCTTGGAGAGAGAATAATCTCTCCTAAAGGTTATCTCCCCCAATAAGTCCTCAATAAGCTTTTCATGTGTATTAGATTAGGTTGCTTTACATTCTTTATTTTCATGTAATTTAAATTTTATAGTGTAGATGATTTACTTTCTCTACTTTTTTTGCATTTTAAGCTTTCTAGAATAATAGTTCTTTGTTTTTACCCCTCTTTGACAGTAATATAGTTAGAAAGTAAACCCTCTTAGGAGGTAATCTTCTCTTGTTGAGTTCATCACATGTATACAGTTTCCACATACTCACTTCTAAAATGGCTACAAGTAAGAGTGTAGGTCCCTATGGACGTATATTCAACTTTTAGAGGCAATAAAAATAGTTAAAAAATGGACAAAAATCTAATGCATAAGGTATGGTTACAACATGATTTTGTTCAATCCATGAACATTACTTATGGATCAAACTAAAAAATAAAGACTCCCAAGTAAGTACATAATCTTCTTTTGAAGCCTAAAGACTCAAAATGGTGGAATCCAAATGAGTTCCACCATAGTCTTCGGTTCACAAAAAAATCCAATAAACACTTACTTCTAATAATGGCTTGCTCATCGTCTTATTTTGCTTATTTTCCAAAATAAAACTGCAATCAATTTTTCTGAATTCTCTCTACAATTTCCTCTATCTTTCAAAAATACAAAAAAAAAAATTAGTTTTAATATTTGTTTTATGGCCATATTAGTAACTATCTTAGGATGGAAGGGACAAGGTGCCTAACACCTTCATTGTCCCTTAACCGAACTCTTTTACCTAAAACACTAGGTACACCTTTACCTATCATTTTAGATATGTCAGTCACTACAAACCAAGGAAAATAAATTTCAAAACAATTTTACGAAGCTCATCCACACCTTAATTGAATGGTTGTGACTCCAAAATCCAAGTAGATGAGCTCAAACCTCTCTAAAGGTTTTGAAACGCATCTAAAGCAACCACTTAACGAAACGGGCAAAAGACAGAGACCAACCACCTTTCCCACCATCTTACCTTTTACCACTCATGAAGTCATCAAAGGAGCAGCAGAGAACTGAAGTCATCCACACGAAGGAAAAAGACTATCAAGACAAGATGGAGCTCAAAATCAAGGAACGACACACATCTCAAGGAGTGGAAAGGCCTAAAAACCTCTCCCCATACTAGAATGAGAATTTTCCCATATTCAGCACACGAAATTGTAATTTACCCTAGATCCAATCCTCCAATGCTAAGTATAAAAACTATTGCAAAAATTTCTCTTCTAACTTTAAATAGGATTTTACGTGTACCTCACATAATTCTAGTTGTCCAATGAAGACAAATCTTTCTATATTTTTCACAAAAAATTAGTGGCAAACCTTTAACACAAATGAGAATTTCTTTAATTAATCTCATTTTTTTATTTCGTTTTAAGTAGTTTCTTAATCAATTGGTAACTTAAAAAAGAAATTGTAATTAAAAGTAGACATTGGGGGTGGACGTCCCAACAATGTGGGCGCCACCATAATGACAATTAAGCTATTAGGTGGGCTCAAATGGGTTGAATGTCCCACCCCTCATGTGATTCCATAAACTTATTAACTCAATTAATTTGTCATCCTCGGTATTTCTTACATAAAATATTGAATTGATTTTGTTGGACACTGCACTCAACACTGTGCTAATGTGATAAGGCATAGAGAATCGTATATTTCTCTCCTTGTATCTCGATGAAAAAAATCCATGGTTCTTTGTTAATGGCCACGTAAGTGCAGTGTCCAACGAAGACTTTCTAGAACGCCTCTTGTTTACATTTAGAAAAAATGTCTTGATAAGTTAACTATTTTAAGCTCTTCAACCCAATTGAGTCATCCTTGCTAAGTCGATTGATTTCACTAAATTCAAATAGGCTTGATTGGGTCCATAGATTATGTTTCCCAATTAATCAGTTTGGGAACTTTAAATTTAATTTGAACTCTCAAAATTCCTTCCACAACAAAATGTCCCATATATAAACAATCGTGATCATGTCTATTATCTAACACATAGCATGTATGCATTGCATTGGAATTCCATATGATTTGTTAGATACTTGAGAATATTTTTTCAAGAAAACCTGTTTTACAAAATTTGTATATACATGCATACACATAGAATTAATTTTTACCAGAAAATGATGTTTTAAAAACTTTGAAAAATCACATGCATGGGATTTTGAATATCCAATCTTGAATATTTTCCCAATTTAATTAATGGGTATATATGAACCATTGATTGCCCAATTTACATCATTTCATGAACCTATCTTTTCTAATCAACTTAAGTGTAATCAAAGTAATTAGATAAGTAGTTAGTGATTAATAATTAGTTCTTTAAATCAAGGACTTACTATTTTATATCAGCTAATGTGAGACGACTTTAATGATAGATGTCCCATCACACTCAATCAACGATCAATATACAATAAAGCCTTGATATGTTGCATATGTATTCTTTATTACAGCAGCCCGAGACTCAACTATTTCTCATCTAGTAAAATCGTATTAATTCCATGGATTCCATATAAATTGAGTTCCTAGATTCATCCATAATTGTGATCACTTTCAACGCAAGGTCGAGTATGGTTGTGCTATTGCATGCAATAGGACCCAAGTGTCATTATAATAGGGACTACAAACTTTGGGTTGAACCTTGATATCTTCAACGATGCTATGGCTATTAGCGTGTATAGGCTTGAATTCTAATCAAGAATTTGTAGAGATGCTGGACATCGAAAATGGGAGCAAACATAGGATTGTGCCTGTTAGGGCTAATTTAGGTTTTTAAAAAAAAAAAAAAAGGCAAATGGCCTAGTCCTTTCAAGATATGCCCAAGATGGAGCCAAGAAGAATTAACCTAGAAGATTAATTTAGATAAAGGAACTTATATAGAAGGTAATCACGAGAATCCTGCATTATAGGATCTCCTAGATGTTGTTGCCATATGAGAGCCCTCTTTGATATCTCTGTGTTAGGAATGTTTATTTAGGAATCTATGTAATAAGGAAACTTTCTCTCTTTGACATTATGTTTATAGAAAGTATACACTGTGTAAATCTCCCATAAGAGAAATGTATCTTCTATAAATAAAACTCTCCTCTCTTCCATGATAGTAAGAGAGGAATGCATTATAGGGAATTCATTGTTTCACTTGGTATCAGAGCAGTCGATCAATCTTTCTTCACCACCTATGGCTGCCAATTCTTCGAACTCAAACAAAGTGGTTGAAAGTTCTCCCACACAGACATCTTATTCCACCCATCCTTCAAACACCATCTCCTAATGCCCTCCCTCTTCCTTCTTTTCCCTCACTCATATTCACCACCTCATTTCTGTTAAACTTGACTAGAATAATTACTTGCTATGGCGTTCTCAATTCATGCCTTTACTAATCGGCTACAACTTAGAGGGCTACGTTGATGGGTCTCTCCATTGTCCCCCTCGTATGCTCCCCAATGGCGATGGCTCCATCAATCCCGCCTATCTCACTTGGCGGAAATAAGATCAAATACTTCTTGGCTGGCTTCTGTCATCTCTCACAGAACCTATGCTTGCTCAAGTTGTTGGCCACACCACCACTCGTGCGGTCTGGCTCGCACTTGAGAAACAATTTGCCTCACGCTCTCGTGCTCACCTCATGCACCTCCGACACGAGCTACAAACCATACGAAAAGGTAGTCAATCTATGTTAGATTATTTTTCTCGAGCAAAATAGCTCGTCGATAGCTTCGCTGCGTCCAATCATCCAATGCCAGAATCTGATTTACACAGTGTAGTCTTAATGGCCTCGACTCTACATACGACACTGTTGTGACTTCCTTGACTGCTACTCTTGAGGATTTACCCATGGATGACTTTCAAGCCCATCTAATGGCTTTTGAGGTGCGCCTTAATTCACAACATGCTGTACTATCAACATCCCCGTTGGCTAATGTTGCTACCACCAAACATGGTCCTCATGGCCCTCCACCCTACACAAGAGGCCAACAAAATCAGCAACGTGGACACAATCATGACCGTAACAATGGTCGTAATTACCAAGGACAACATCCTCAGCATCCAACCCCATAGGCTGGCCCTTGTCAATTATGTGGTCGCAAGAACCACACAACAAGGACATGTTGGTACAGGTTTGATCAGAGTTATCATCCTTCATCTACAACACCCAATGGTGCTGCCTATGTTGCTACCCATTCCTCCTCATCTGACATCAACTGGTATCCTGACAGCGGTGCTACTAATCATGATACCTCTGATTTGAAAAATCTTCACATCTGCTCTGAGTATGATGGTTCGAATCAGTTGCGTGTTGGTAATGGCTCTAACCTTTCCATATCTTATGTTGGTAAGTCCACCTTCACCCATGACAATAAAACCTTCATTTTTGACAACATTCTTCATGTTCCTAAAATTTTCACAAACTTATTATCAGTCTCTAAATTTACTTCTAATAATAATGTTATCTTTGAGTTTCACCCAACATTTTTTGTTGTTAAGGACCGATGCACGGGGAAGGTAGTTTTTCAAGGTCCGAATAAAGGAGGTCTCTACTCACTAGGATGCTATCATGACACTCCACCATTTCCTAACATCCCGTCCACCTTCATTGGTGAACGTACCTCCATGGCAACGTCTTAGGCACCCTATGATGAAGACTGTTAAAGCTATTGTAGCATCTCATTCTCTTCCTATTAGGACCAAAGAATCTATTTTTTGTTCTTCCTGTCAAGTTAGCAAGAGTCACAAACTTCCATTTATTTCTAGTTCAACCATTTATAAATCTCCACTGGAGTTAATTGTTGCTGATATTGGGGTCCTTCACCTTTTATATCTCGTGATGGTTTTAGATATTACTTGCTTTTTATGGATACTTTTAGTCGATATGTTTGGATTTTTCCCTTATCTCATAAATCTGATGCTTTGACAGTGTTTATTTCATTTAAAACCAAAATTGAGAATTTACTCAGTCGAAAGATCAAAGTTTTTCAATCTGACAATGTTAGGGAATTTCATAAATTCAAGTCCTTTTTTGATTCTCATGGCATTACCCATCGGTTCTCATGCCTACACACTTCTCAACAAAACGGCTTAGCAGAACGTCGCCTTCGACACATTGTCGAGATAGGACTTACCCTTATGGCTACTGCCTCTGCTCCTTATGACTATTAGGCTGATGCTTTTCAAACTGCTTGCTATTTGGTGAATCGCCTCCCCTTTTTCGGTCCTTCATAACAAGTCTCCCCTTGAAGTCTTATTCAACAAAAACCCTGATTACACTACTCTTCGTGTCTTTGGTGCACTTGCTATCCATACCTTCACCCTTACAACACTAACAAGCTTCAGTCTCGTTCCCTCCCTTGTATGTTTCTTGGGTATAGTCCTTCTCATAAAGGTTATCGATGCCTTCACTTACCCACAAATCGTTTGTACATTTCTCGTCACGTTGTATTTGATGAAGGGACATTCCCACTTGCGACTTTGAAGAATAGCTCTTCGCCTATTTTACGTCATGCTTTTTTTTCCATATCTACACCACCCCCACAACCCTTGTTACCCTTGAACACCACTATGCCACATGGCTTCCCTCTACAATCACCCATTTTGCCACCCATTTCCTCGCCACCTATTTCTCCTATATTACCCTCATCATCTCGTGCCTCTCGACCACTCACCTCTTCACCTTCTAACCATTCACATTCCCCTCCAACCAACCACCCTCCCCTAAATCACCAACATGATCCAATCGAGTCGCTATTACCATCATCTCATGTTCCCCCTATGGTGCAAAATGACCATGTTATGATTACAAAAGGAAAAATGGGTGTCTTTAAGCCCAAAGCTTTCACTGCCACCAAACACCCTCTCCCTGATGGCGTTCTTGATGAGCCCACATGTTTTTCTCAAGCCAATGGTGATCCCAATGGCAGTTTGCCATGGTTACAGAGATTAATGCACTCATACGTAATGGTACTTGGAGCTTAGTTCCCTCTACTCCAAAGTTGAATATTGTGGGTAGTAAATGGGTCTTCAACTTAAAAAGGAAACCTGATGGGTCCATTGAGCGTTACAAAGTCCGTCTTGTTGCTAAGGGCTTTAATCAACAAGAAGGCATTGATTACGCCTGATTAATCAACTCGTCAACCCGATTGCAATGGTTCCCAATGATGGATGTTATTTCCATTACTTTATTTTGTTACCAGAAATGTTTCAGAAATCCGGATGAGGTATCTCTAACTTACAAAACCTTAGAAACCACGCTACGCTAGGAAAATACGACTCTAGAAACATATAAATCATCATCTTGCAGACCTAAAAAAATGCTTCACGATAAAAATCACTAAAAATGACTAAATTACCAAAATACCCCTAACATCAAAACTACCCTAGAGCCTACGTTACGATTAGGAAAACTCATTAAAATACATAAAATAACAAATCGAAACCAAATAAATCATTTCGCCAATTTTCACAGAATTTAACAAAATTACGAAAATGACCCTCATAAAGTTCATGACCATTTCACACAAAAAATTTCATAAATGACACAAACTAATGTTTCCATTGAATTCCTTATGAAAAATCGATTGTAAAACATCCTAGAACATTAAAAATTGACTTAAAACGTGAAAAGTCCTCTCTGGGGTAAAACGGTAATTTCACAATTTTCATAATTAAAAATTTTGAAATTAATAAATAAAACATTAAATAATTAAAGTGAAACATTAATGAAATTAATTTAAAATTTTGAATTAAAAAAATCAATCAATCGGACTCTCATGAAAAATTGTTGAGGGTTCGTGAGATATTTCTTTAAGGACCCCTCCATTTGGGGGTCCAAAGAATTAAAGATATAAAATAGGGGGGTTCTCCAAAAATTTAAAGTCAATTAAGCAAGACTAAAGTCAATCAATTAAGACTAAAAGTCAAAATATTAAAAGTCAATCAAATAAGAGCAAAAGTCAAAATCATAATAAAATTCTAATTAAATAATAACTCTATCTAATAGAGTTCTAACTAAAATACAATTCTAATTAAAATACAACTCTACCTAAAACAAGTCTAACTAAAACACAACTCTAATTAAAAGAACTCCAATTAAACACTAACTCTATCTAAATCAACCCCTAAAAAAATCTATAAATAGAGGTCCTCACACCCTATTTTCGTATCAAATCATAAATCCTAAGAGAAGTAGGTCTAAAAGTCCTCCTAGCCTCTTATAAACCCTAGTTTTGGAGTCCCAACTCCTTACCTAACATCCCTTCTTCGATTTTAGCCTAAAAAATACCTAAAAGCCCTTCAAAAACACCCCAAAATCCATAACAAACTCGAAGAATTCAGATCCAAGAAAAAAAGAGATACCTTGCCTCGGAGATCGGAAATCAAATTCGAAGACAGAACGAAGCAAGAAGTACGGTACAAGGAGTAATTTTTGTCAAATCTGAGGGAACAAAGTCTTTGCTATCGGAAAGGTATAACTTATTATTTTTTATTTATTTATTATTATCTAGGTTTTTTAGCAATGTAACTTATTTGGGAAATTAGTAGAGACCGGTTTTGACCGGGCAGGGTTGGTGCCTAACACCTTCCAACCCCGTAACATGATCCCCGAATTCAATTTTTTCTGTTCTAGATTAATCTTTTATCTGTTTAGAGTCATTGATCGGTTCATAGACCGTAATAACTAGGTGGCGACTTCCAAACCTCAAGGGTCAAAAGCGGATCCGCGCATCCCGCGGATAGAGGGCGCTTTTAGTGGTTACTCCACTGGGGACATTGAGGATCAGACTTGAAAAACCCCAAGTATGGGAATATTGCCATTGACCTAGATTTTATTTTATTTGTTTTTTGCTCTCTTTCTTTTATATTTAATTTTTAGATAATTTCTTACTATTGTCCGGTTACCATTTTTTTTATTCATTTATTTATCGACCCAATCATTAATTTCTGTTTAATTCCGAGTATGGTAACGTGGCACATTTTTTCTGTAGTTCGATTGAGAGTCACTTAGGATGACTTTAAATAATAGTAAATTTCAAAGAATAATGTGTTTGAGGGCAAAATAATGATGATGGAATAATGAAACAAAAAAAGATTTTTTCTTCTTTCTTTTTCTTTATTTTTCTTCTTTTTTTTAAGGTATGTCGATCCATGTTTGTTTGGATAACAAAATATTTTTTAGAAACATGGTTATATGTTATTTGATAATGTTTTTTTTAAAAAAAAATGAGAGATTTTTTTTGTTTATTTGTTTAGTACTTAGGTGTTTAGTTTTTTTTTAGGCAAGACATGCTACCCTTTGACAGCATATAGGAAGAAGTAAAGTAAAAAAAAAATTAACAAATTAAAAAAAAAAAAAAATTTCGGCATTTTTTAGGTTTTGTCGACAGCAAAACATGCTGGAAGGGTGGTGTGCCATGAATAATATGTATTTTTTCGATTTACACACCATCTAAACAACAAGAGGGCGCTGGTGGGTTTGGTGTGCTGCCAATAAGATTGTTATCTTTATTTTGACACATCATCTTCCTCAATGTGTTTATACCCAGTTTTCCAAATTGCTCAACAGAGACCGATTCTATCTCTTAGTTCTCTCGATGCAAAATCAACACAATAGGTGTAGATCCACTCAAATCTCGTTGTCTTCAATGGAAGCCGACTGGTTCCAACCGGAAACCGATCGGTTCAATCTCTCAAAATCGATCGATCTAGACGAGTTGTGATCCTAGCCCTCAAAGAGAACTCTTGTTTTTTTCTGGAAATTTGGAATCATCAGCCCCTGTTTAACCAACTCGACCTTGATCTCTCTGTGTTTTCTTAACATCATATATCGTTTTGATGCTCGATCCCCAGTAGTGGTTTTAAATCGGTTTTTGTTATTTCGGAAGGTTTTGACTACAACTTCAAGCGTAAGGGGAGTTATTTGAATATCGATTTCTTCTGTTTTCTTTTAAATAAAAGGTTCAAATAACCAGAAGGAGTTTTTTCTCTCATCACAGCGCTAAAATGGCAAATAATTCATCGATAAATTCCATGTTATAGGCCGATCTCGACGTGATTCTGCTGTTTTAAAACGGCAAGGCTGATCTCGACGTGTTTCTGGATGAGTTCGATTTGTCGGCAACAGCATATAATCTGCTTCACAAAACTATCTTGGTTTTGAAATCAATCTGTTCTCTAGAAAAAAAAGAGGAAATTAATTTGTTTCAAAAAAGAAAAATCAAAATCAAAAAATAAAGATCAGAAAGTTTGTTTTTTATAAAAAAAAGGAAGTTCAAAAAACAACAAAATCAATTTTTTAAATGTTGCCAACAAAAACATATGTTCAAGTTTTTTTTTGTTTTGTTTTCTGAATTTCTTTTGATCGGGCTCAACTTGCGTTTTTTTAAATTATCATCTTTATTTAATCGATCATTATTATGCCCTCAATTCAATACCCTTAGAAATTTTGAATTATTTCGGGTCACCCCAAAATAACCCTCGATGGGAACACGTAAAGAAATAATGTCGGATTAAATGTTTGTTTCTAATACGGATATGTGTTTGGTATGTTTATTTTTCTAATCATGTATTTAGAAAGTTGCTGATCTTGATTAAACATCTATGTGATTAGAATGGTGTTGATTGAATATTCCTACGATTCACGTTGTAATGATTGATTTGATTGCACCCATGGGCCCACTTGTTTGAAAAGGCCCCGGGCACACCCCACCCTGCTTTGCACACACCACATGCACGTTTATTATTTTACTCACTTACACGTCCCATATAGCCAACGTGGCACTAGTGCGTGGCCCAGTCTCTTCGGAGATGCGACGTCATTCATGAAAACCACAACTCCAGTCACGTACCGTAGGGTATATCAAACTGGGGGCATCAATACCATCTGATCAGGTGATTCTGAGAAGCATGTTGATGCACCCAGGCTGGAGCGACCTGAGCCTTTGACCTATTGTGAGCCACACATTCACATGTCCCAATTGCCAACGTAGTACTAGTACGTGGTCGGTCTCCTCGTGGGATGCCAAACCATTTACGAAAGCTACAACTCTTGACTCGTACCCATAGGTATGTAAAAGATAATCTAAGTATATCAATTGCACTTCTTGGTCAAAACCGGTGCCTAAGCAAGATCTTGCTCCGCTATACCCTACTGTACGAGGGGGATAGACTACGTCTATTTTAGACGAGATGTATTTAAGTGGGCCCTTGCTCAGCATTGTGCGCCACCTCTCAACTGAAGATCAAACTGGCTGTTTTTGGCTTTAGAGAAGTGAGTTGAGGTTTTAGACTATCACCTATACGGTATATCAAACCAAGTCACCACGTATCGAGATGTATATAGGTGTGCTTAGGCAAGGGTGGCCAGATAAAAATGCATTGCACGTAGTAAGCTTAGAGTCTAGAAACCTTCCCTATAGGTCACGACTCGAACTTATCGTGGGTGTTCCCGGGTTGTTTATTGTATGGAACCTTTTGATTGATGAATGTATGCGAATGTATATGAATGATGAGATCAGAGTGTATGATTGTCCTCAAGGATCAAAAATTTTGTTTTGAAAATTAAAATGGGTGCACCGACCCAATAAAGAATCCATTTTTGGCAATAATTCGTAATGACCCAGTCCATCTTGATCCAACAATCATGATGGGCCGAGCCATTTAAATCAAAATGAAAATCAAATTCTTTGCTAAATTTGGGTTTCAACCCATTTTCAAAGAAGGAAAATGATTTACAAAAGGAAATATTTTCTGGAAAAATATTTTCCAAAAGAAAATGCTTTCCAAAAGAAGTGAAAAAAGAAGGTAAAATAATTTACAAAAGATCTTTTTTTGCATGAAAAATTTTTATAGACCTTGAAAAATTACAAAAATATGTTGCGAAAAATAATCAAATTTGTGAAAATTTTTATATAATAAAAACATTATTTTCCAATAATTTTCAAGAGTGCAACATAATTATTTTTCTTCTGAATATTTATTGAATGGATGAATTTTTTAATGGATTGGTGCACAAAATTCAATAAAATTTCAGGGTTCATTTAAAATGTTATCAAGGGGGTGACACTGAAATTGGTTAAATTCACCTTCAAAGAGGTTTAAGGGTTATCATTGTATCTAAGTTCAATCGTCCATCGTCTAGCTAGGATTGTAAATCCGGTCAATTAGAGTAAACGTCAATATTAAGTCAACAGTCAGAAATGACCTCAAAATTTCTCAACACCGCCCAGTTATTTTTTGAAGATCACCGTGCTTCAGTCATGTCGGTTGTAAGCAATGTCTCAGTCCTCAGTCCTAATCAAGTCCGGTGTGGGTAGTTATCTTGAGTTTTCATGAGTAATTTGGGTTAGCTCAAGTCCTTTTTTTCAACAAGGTCATGTCTTCTTTAAATTGAGTCTACTCTTTTCCTATTGAGTCGAGTTAGTTTATCGAGTTTATAGAGGTGTCTGTCGCCCCTTCTAAATTTGATTGGATAAAGAAAATTTTTGAATACCTCGAGCGCATTAACGAATTAATTAATAATATAGCTTTAAGGATATCTTTTTCTCCTAAACAAGAAGATAAGAGTCGGGAAAGGTCATTGACCTCGGAACAAAAATAAATTCCTAAAGAGATTCAAATAGAAACCATCTTATCTCTAGAGGAACACAAGGGGATAATGAATTTTCTCATAAATTTCAAAAGACTTGTTTGCGTGGGCCTATGAGGATATGTTAGGTGCAAACTTGGGTGTTGTCTTACACGGATTAGATATTGAATTGATAAAATGATAACAAAGAAGATCTTACAAAATGTATCAGTACTAGACTTCTCAGCATGGTAGAGCTCCCAGAATAGATTACCATTATTAGATTAATGAAACAGTTGAAGCGGTATTGATCTCTAATAATGGGTCACACTTCAAAGCTGAGGTTATCAAATTGTGTTCAAAGTTCACACCACAAATCATCTCCTTACCGTCCTCGGACTAATGGAGCAGTCGAAGCAGCTAATAAGAATATTAAGACCATCCTCAGAAAAACTGCCATTTGCATTATGGGCATATCGAACCTCAATTCGATCCTTCACTGGAGCTACTCCCTACTCCATAGTGTATGGCATGGAAGCAGTCTTGCCAGTTGAAATGGAGATTCCGTCTCTCAGGGTCTTGTTAGAAAATCAGTTGTCAGAAGCGGATTGGGTTCGCCAACGGTATGAAGAATTGAATTTGATCGAAGAAAAATGACTAAGAGCGTTGTATCACGTGCAAGCTTATCAAAGAAGAATCGCTCGCGCATTTGACAAAAAGATCAAGGTCAGCCACTTACAAGTTGGGGATTTAGTACTTAAAGAAAATCAGACACCTATTTTTGACCCTAGAGGGAAGTTCAAACCAAATTGGGGAGGTCCGTTCATCGTCAAAGAAATATTACCAGGAAAAACTGTCAGGCTTCAAGATCATGATGGAATCGAATTACCAGAACCAACCAACCTTGACCAAATCAAACTGTACTACATTTAAGGAGGCCATCTTTGGCCGAATCAATTCTCATATTACCCAGTTCAACATATCCTTTCTCAACCTTTTGCAGCCTTTTCAAAAATAAAAATTATGCCTTTGTCTTTCTCAGCCCGATCACCTAACCTAGGGAAGGGAAGCTTCGAACTACGTTTTGGTCTGATCCCAAAATTCTAGGGTATGTAGGCAACCTGAGAAGTTACTTCAGGCCCGACCACATCAAAAAAAAAAAAAAATCTATGTCCCCATACAGTAAAAAGATAAAAATAAAAAAATAAAAATTTTTTTTAAAAAAAAAGGAAAATATCTTCAAAATGGGGAAGAAAATTTTTAAATGAAGTGCCACACAAGGGGCATTTGGGTTTTGAGCCTCAAAATTCCTTTCTTTTTATACCCAGTCCTAAGCCTACCCATGAAAGTCCTCCTAAGTACCGTGCGAAAAGTCAAGGAAGATAACAAAGCATGATCAGACAGCAATCCCAGAAGTTTAGACAGGAAAAAAGGAAAAAGAAGAAAAAAATGACCTGCTAGGTTGAAAACCCCAAAAGGGCGACTTAGGCAAAAATTAAGGCAAGCTCGCAAGGTTGAAAATCTGAAAGGATAACTTTGACAACTATCAAAGCAAAGAAAAAAGAAAAAGCTCGCTAGATTGAAAACCTGAAAAGGCGATCTAGGCAAAAACTAGAGCAAGCTCGATAGATTGAAAACCTGAAAAAGCGATCTAGGCAAAAGTTAGAGCAACAAAGAAAAACAGAAGAAAATCCTAAGCTGAGAGCAGTCCAAGCTGAAACATCAGAAGTCTGAATAATCAAGTTCAATACTTAGCTTAAACCAGGCATAGACTCAGAAGCCACAAGTATTTTGTCTACAATCGATCTGAAAATGTTTACTTCCCCAAGTGAACCAATGAAGAGAAGGGTGGATCCTATGATGAGTCTGAAAAGGAAATATTTTGTTCTCTTGAGCCTGACTCAAAATCTTTAATAAAATCAACCAAAATTAAAAGTTGGATCTTTATTGCGCTTGTGGTAATCAAATATTTCAAACCTTCATACAAGGGGCATTTTCTTTCTTCTTTAATGCAACTTTTCCCCCTTATACTAGGGGTATTTTTTTTTTTAATTTTTGCATGATGTATTCAATTATCTTCAATGCCACATACATTGTCAAACTAGGGCCATTTTGTCTTTGAGCAATGTTAATCCTAAAAAAATAATAAGAACCCCAAACTTAAGATTACCCTCTTGATAATAGTTTTTCGAAAAACTTTTGAGGTTCAAAAGAAATAAAAAACTCAGGTTTTAAATTCATCAAACTTTTTGGATAAAACCTTGAGGTTCAAACAAAAGCACTTTGGATCTCACATTTGACTGCGCCCAGAGATTAACTAATAATTCGCTTACCTAGAGTAGGAGATATGGCATTCTTTCATTCTCAGATTCTTTTCCAGATCCAATCATTCTTAGATTCGATCATTTCTCTTCCAGATTCATTATCTTTCGGATTTATTCATTCTCCGATTCATTCCAATCAGTCTTCTCCAAATTCATTCATTCTTTTCCAAAATTCCTTCATTCCTCTGCCAGTTTTGCTCAGTTTTCGCCAAGGATTATCTTGGATTTTGCTCAGTTGCCGCCAAGGGTTATCTTGGATTTTGCTCAGATGCCGCCAATGGTTATCTTGGATTTTGCTCAGTCGCCGCCAAGGGTTATCTTGGATCTTGCTCAGTTTCCGCCAAGGGTTATCTTGGATTTTGCTCAGATGCCGTCAAAGGTTATCTTGGATTTTGCTCAGTTGCCGCCAAGGGTTATCTTGGATTTTGCTCAGTTTTCGCCAAGGGTATTTTGCTCAATTGCCGCCAAGGGTTAACTTGGATTTTGCTCAGATGCCGCCAAGGGTTATCTTGGATTTTGCTCAGATGCCGCCAAGGGTTAACTTGGATTTTGCTCAGTTGCCGCCAAGGATTATCTTGGATTTTGCTCAGTTGCCGCCAAGGGTTATCTTTGATTTTGCTCAATTACCACCAATGATATATCTTGGGTTTTGCTCAGTTACCGTCGATGATTTTCTCGAAATTATGCTCAGTTTATACTCAATTTATGCTCAGTTTATGCTCAGGTTATGCTCAAATTATACTTAGATTTTACTCAGTTTCACACAGTGCACACACTTGCACATTTGCACTTTTTAGTCAGGGAGAATTCTTTAAAATTCAAGGATCTGACACTGTTAGTGAGAGTTTGCACTCAATGACCTGACAATTTTTTAGTTCGGGGAGAGCTTTACCCTCAAGGATCCGAACACCCTAACGAATTGCTAAATCAGGCTGCAAAATGAATTGTCACTAGCTTTGGCATTCGGATATCGCACTATCTACCAAAATAGATTTGTTATCTAGTTTGCTTCAACCCTCTGCCAAAAAGGGGCATATGTAGACACCTCATTTTTACACTCGCCTAATTAATCAACTCATCAACCCGATTGCAATGGTTCCCAATGATGTATGTTATTTCCATTACTTTATTTTGTTACCAGAAATATTTCAGAAATTCGGATGAGGTATCTCGAACTTACAAAACCTTAGAAACCACGCTACGTTAGGAAAATACGACTCCAGAAACATAGAAATCATCATCTTGCAGACCTAAAAAAATACTTTACGATAAAAATCACTAAAAATGATCAAATTACCAAAATACCCCTAACATCAAAACAACTATAGAGCCTACGTTACGATTAGGAAAACTCATTAAAACACATAAAATAACAAATCAAAATCAAATAAATTATTTCGCCAATTTTCACAGAATTTAACAAAATTATGAAAATGCCCCTCATAAAGTTCATGACCATTTCACACAAAAAATTTCATAAATGACACAAACTAATGTTTCCATTGAATTCCTTACGAAAAATCGATTCTAAAACATCCTAGAACATTAAAAACCGACTTAAAACGTGAAAAGTCCTCTCCGGGGGCAAAACGGTAATTTCACAATTTTCATAATTAAAATTTTTGAAATTAATAAATAAAATATTAAATAATTAAATAATTAAAGTGAAACATTAATGAAATTAATTTAAAATTTTGAATTAAAAAAATCTATCAATCGGGCTCTCATGAAAAATTGTTGAGGGTTCGTGAGATATTTATTTAAGGACCCCTCCATTTGGGGGTCCAAAGAATTAAATATATAAAAGAAGGGGGTTCTCCAAAAATTTAAAGTCAATTAAGCAAGACTAAAGTCAAGGTATTAAAGTCAATCAATTAAGACTAAAAGTCAAAATATTAAAAGTCAATCAAATAAGACCAAAAGTCAAAATCATAATAGAATTCTAATTAAATAATAACTCTATCTAATAGAGTTCTAACTAAAATACAATTCTATCTAAAACAATTCTAATTAAAATACAACTCTACCTAAAACAAGTCTAACTAAAACACAACTCTAATTAAAATAACTCTAATTAAACACAAACTCTATCTAAATCAACCCCTAAAAAAAATCTATAAGTAGAGGTCCTCACACCCTATTTTCGTATCAAATCATAAACCCTAAGAGAAGTAGGTCTAAAAATCCCCCTAGCCTCCCATAAACCCTAGTTTTGGAGTCCCAACTCCGTACCTAACATCCCTTCTTCGATTTTAGCCTAAAAAATACCTAAAAGTCCTTCAAAAACATCCCAAAATCCATAACAAACTCGAAGAATTCAGATCCAAGAAAAAAAGAGACACCTTGCCTCGGAGATCGAAAATCAAATCCGGAGACAAAACGAAGAAAGAAGTACGGTACAAGGAGTAATTTTTGTCGGATCTGAGGGAACAAATTCTTTGCTATCGGAAATGTATAACTTTTATTTATTTATTTATTATTATCTAGGTTTTTTAGCAATGTAACTTATTTGGGAAATTAGTAGAGACCGATTTTGACCGGGCGGGGTTGGTACCTAACACCTTCCAACCCCGTAACATGATCCCCGAATTCAGTTTTTTCTGTTCTAGATTAGTCCTTTATCTGTTTAGAGTCATTGATCGGTTCGTAGACCGTAATAACTAGGTGGCGACTCCCAAACCTCAAGGGTCAAAAGCGGATTCGCGCACCTCGCGGATCGAGGGCGCTTTCAGATTGTTAGACCATGCACTATTCACACTGCTCTGAGTATTGCCTTGTCTAAAGGATGGCCGCTGCATCAGTTGGACGTTCAAAATGCCTTTCTTCATGGTGTCCTTGATGAGGAGGTGTATATGAAACAACCTCCTGGGTTCACTGATCCTCGCTTCCGTAATCACGTGTGTCGATTACATAAGTCTCTTTATGGTCTTAAACAGGCACCGAGAGGTTGGTATCATCAGCTCAGTTCTTTTCTTCAGAAAATTGGCTTTCTTGATTCCAAAGCAGATAGCTCCTTATTTATCAAATCCACACCTCAGTTTATGATTTATATGCTTATCTACATTGATGACATCATTATCACTGGGTCTAACATGGATTGCATTCAGGATTTAATCTCACAGCTCCAATCCACTTTTGCCATCAAAGATCTCGACTCTTTGAGTTACTTTCTGAGTATTGAGGCACATCGTAGTGCCACCAGCTTATTCCTCTCTCAACGGAAGTACACAGTTGATCTACTGAGAAAAACTAAAATGCATGGAGCGAAACCAGTCAATACTTCTATGTGTAGCCATTCGAAACTCTCCAAACACTCTGGCTATATGCTATATGATCCAACCCAATATCAGAGTGTTGTTGGTGCTTTCCAATATCTCACTCTTACTAGACCAGACATTGCATTCTCTGTCAGTAAGGTGTGTCAATTCATGCAGAATCCCTCTGAAGAGCATTGGAATGTTGTTAAACGTATTTTACGTTATCTCAAGAATACAACTCATTATGGTATTCACCTACGACCATCCAAATCTTTTGCCTTGAATGCTTTCTCTGATGCAGATTGGGCTGGTTGTCCAGATGATCATCGTTCTACTAGTGGATATTGCATCTTTCCAGGTCCGAACCTTATATCTTGGAGTGCCCACAAAAAAGAAAACCGTCTCCAGGTCCAGTACTGAATCCGAATATAGAAGAGTGGCTATTGCTACAGCTGAGTTGACATGGATTCAATCTCTTCTACATGAACTTGGTATTTCTAGTTCCTCTCCCCCTATATTTTGATGTGATAACATTGGTGCTACTTATCTTACCGTGAATTCGATTTTTCATGCCTGCACTGAACATATTGAGATTGATTATAACTTTATGCGCGAAAAAGTTGCTAATCAAGCTCTTGATGTTCGGTTCATATCCTCTAAAGATCAAATTGCCGATATATTTATCAAGGGTCTCACCTATCCGCAATTTTCTACTCTTCGATCCAAGTTAACCGTTCAAGAAAGCCCGCCTAACTTGATGTGGCGTATATAAGGTAATCACGAGAATCCTGCATTATAGGATCTCCTAGATGTTGTTGCCATAGGAGAGCCCTCTTCCCTCTTTGATATCTCTGTGTTAGGAATGTTTATTTAGGAATCTATGTAATAAGGAAACTTTCTCTCTTTGACATTATGTTTATAGAAAGTATATATTGTGTAAATCTCCCATAAGAGGAATGTATCTTCTATAAATAAAACTCTCCTCTCTTCAATGATAGCAAGAGAGGAAGACGTTACAGGGAATTCATTGTTTCACTACTTAACCAATGAAGCTAAAGTCAATCGAACATTAACCTCACTAAGGTGATGAATGAGAAAAAAGACAATCCTATCGAAGTAAGAATTATTTATGGGGTTTAGTACCTCAATTGGGTTGCAAATAATCATGATTGGATAAAAGAATAGTATTTTTATTTATTTATTTATTTATTATACTAATCAAGCAAGAGTCATTAATAGAAAAAATGACTCTCTAAGAAAGAGAAAGAACCATTACATTTTGTATTAGAAGACCAATCTCAACTAATTATGTCCTAAGATCTAGCTTATGTAACGAATTAACATGCTATGGTAGATGTTATCGTTGGGATTGGGAACTGCTATCCTTCATTACTAGTAACTATGCTTTAATCAAAAACTAGGCAGAGAATCTATTATTATAGAGTCATGCCAATTAGATTGAAAAATAATGATGGTGTCCCACGGGCGAAGCTAGGATTTTCTTGTAGTGGAGGCAAACTATGGTTAGTTGTGTAGTTGAAGAATTTGAAGATGAATGGTTTTAGGGAGAAATTCCGAGGTTTTTAATTAGAAATTGAAGAAAAGGATATTTAACCAATTAGTATATGAGAATGCCCGGTCAAGAGGCATTGTCATCAATCAAAAATTTAGAGAGGGGGGGGGGGGGGTGTTTGCAAATGTGGAGAGAGGTGAGGTGGGAGGGGGGAGGGGGCCAAATGTGGAGAGAGGTGAGGGGACAAATGAGATATGTAATTAGTTGAAAATATAGGGGTGATTCAAAGTTCTGTAGTGGGCAATTGCCCCCACCAACTCCTTAGTAACTCTGCCCTTGTGGTGTCATATTAGATGCTTATAGCTAAAATGGTTGTAGACACATTCGACAAATCAATGAAGGCATGCGTATGAAAGAAACCTTTCCATTGCTTGAAATGAAAACAACATACATCTCATAATACTACTTGTGAGATTCATTGAGTGCATTATTTTATGGAGTCGTGTTAATCTGACTACCCCACGTGGCACACTCAATCGACTCTCTTGATGTGATAAGTTCAGAAATCGTAGTCGGGATACTCATTTTTACGGAGAAATCCAATTTTGTATCCCAAACTTGTCACGTTAGACGAGTCGATTGAGTGTGCCCCATGGGGTAGCCTGATTATCACGATTCTTATTTTATGCACAATAAATATATATGTATATGTGTATGCTAGTCTTTACTTACTACTTTTGCCATTGCTGGTACGGACATATATAGGTAATGATCATTGTAGATAATTCAACCATCCAATAAATTCTCATTAAGTGGAGAGGAGACTAGCTATGTTGACAAAGTTCAAGTATAATCCTTACCAAACAAAATGGCTGATATGAAGTTCTTATGTTTATCTACTATCCAAACATCATATCCAATTCTTTTTTTTTTTCTTGTCCATTTTAAGAAAGGATGGTAGTTGCCCCCTCATTTCATACTATCTCCATCAATGCTTCATTCAATTATTATAGGTTGCTTCAATTATTTCATACTATTTTTTTTATAGATATCAATGGTAAGGACATGGAATCATCGATCTTTTTCTTGAGATACACAACTGCACATCTTCATAAAATAGTGCAAATGTGTTTCCCGAGGAAAAAATTTATGGCTCTATGTCCTTGCCACGTCAGCTGAGTATTAACTGAGTGAAGATTTTTTAGTTAGAAAATTAGGACTATTTTTTATTTGAGTGTTGATAATATGACGCGTTTGCTCACAGCCCAACAAACGTTTGACATTTGAAGTAAATGACATTAACAATAGAAAGATTCTCTTTCTTGCCTTCTGCCACATATTTATTTTTTAAGATTTCAAATCTTAAAAAAGGTTGTTGGGCTCACATTGATTATCACATTTACAATCCAACAACACAACCTTTTAAATTTCATGAAAATATTCATATTCAAAAAAATATATATATTAAAAAGATATTACTTTTCTAACTTGATCCAAGGTGTCAAAAATGGATAGCCAATGAACACTCAAATTTAAAAGTAAATTTTAACGGTGAAAAATAAATTTCTTTTTAAGTTTAATTTTTTTTTTTTAAGTTCATATAATTTTGTTCTTTACAACTATATTCCATCAGATTATGTTTTTAATGTCTCAAGGTGATCAGATCATAAAGTTTTTTTTATTTCACTATAATAGGAGAGAGAAAATAGAGTTATCAAAATTCTTCTAATTTTTTAAGTGATTAATTGGCCACTTATATACTGGCCGTGAAAACGTGCCATGTCCTTTGATTCCAATGCTCGACACAATTGTGTGGCACGAACCTCTAGGGCCAGCCAACATGTAGTACCAGATGTTACACGTGAAGTTGTCGGTGTCAAAACATTCAACTTAGAAATACCCCTCTATTTAATTGGTGATATTAGGTTTACACCCTTACAAAATGCAATATTAGATTAGCCCCCCCCCTCATAAAATGCAAGATCAGGTTTACCCTCTTAACCATAAGTCAACAATGCTATTTCTTACAGGTGGAATTTTGATTTTCGAAAGTTTGATTTAGATTTTAAGTATTTGAAAAAAAAATCAAAATCAAAATTTCACTATTAAACCATCAAGAAAATGCAATCTTGACTTGCAATCAAGGCGACTAACCTAATCTAGCATTTTGCAAGGGGATAAATCTAATATCACCAATTTAAGAGGGGGATATTTTTAAAATATCCTTTTGAAGTCGGATCGCTAATTCAATCTGATCCAATTAGATTGTCGATTTTTTGACTATCATCCTTAAGGTAAATAAAAGTAATTTAGGATAAATCTCGAAAATTTTTATTGACATGCCATTATCTCTAAGGGCAGGCCAGGTTGAGAAAAGAATTTAATTTTTTTAAGGGTACCATCGTCTTCTCTGGCGAATCAATAAGTGGAATCTTCTTCCTCCGATCCTTGGATTAGATCCGAATCTAGATGTGACATCGTATATGATTTAATGTCCGTTGACCAACCTCGGATCCGAACAAATATAGATCCATTCCAAGATACGTTCGAGATTGTCTGTTAGCGTGAAAACTATATATTAAAAGATTTTCGAAATGTTTTTTTACACTACCTTTCTGCAATATAGATTTTTATAAAATGAAAGACTGTAATCGTAAAATGGAATACTCTTTTCAGCTTGCAAAGAAGTAAAAGAGATTTTAAAAAAATCAAGTATTCTTGAATTATCCAACCCAATTGGACCCGGTCCGAATCAGGATATGGTATTGATTAGTAGAATTTGAGTGGGTACAAATTTATATTAAAAATATTTGGTTCTGGGTTCAAGTCATTTTATACCTAATTATATACTTCAGTGTGAAAATAATTTATTGTTTTATAAAACAAAATGTTTTAATTATTTATTAAATGTAAGTAGGAAAACTATTTATTATTTATAGAACAATAAATGTTTTCCTCCACTTAAGTAAGATATTTTAAAATTGAAAAAAGATACATGATAAAAGCTTTCCTTACTAAGGTAATAAGGAAAGATTCCTGACTGCATCACCTTGGGACATCTAAAAACATAATCCAATGCCACAGACATGTAGAAAACAAAATTCTAAGATTTTTGAAAAAAAAAAAAAAGTTAGTTTTCACTATCAACTTTTAATTTTAAATTTGGGAGTAATTCAGTAGCCATCCCTTTCAAAACCTTTGATCAAGACCCCAAAAAATTGTTTTTTTTTTTTTTATATTTTTAATTTGGATTTTTCCTTGCACTTGGCTTGAATCCAACCACAGATGATGATACATGTCATTCTTCGTTGGGACGGATATGCTTACGTATGCGTATCATATTACGCCTAAGATGCTTAGGAGCTACCATCACCATGCTAATTTGGTAGTTGAAAGCGCCCTCGATCCGCGGGGTGCGCGGATCCGCTTTTGACCCTTGAGGTTTGGGAGTCGCCACCTAGTTATTACGGTCTAGGAACCAAATTGACCCTACAATGGATAAAAAGAACTAATCTACTATAGAAATCTGAATCCGGAGATCATGTTACGGGGTTGGAAGGTGTTAGACACCAATCCCGCCCGACCAATGCCGGTCTCTACTTATCCCAAATAGATCTACATTGCTAATGATAAACCTAGATTAAAAAAAATAAAAAAAATAAAAAAAAAATTTACCTTTGATCTGCAAAAGTGTTATTCCCTCAGATCTGGTTAGAATGGCTCCTTGTACCGTATTCCTTACTTCGTTCTATCTCCGGATCTGATTTCTGATCTCCGAGGTAAGGTATCTCCTTCTTGGATCTGAGTGCTTCAAATTTGTTGTGGATTTTTGGGATGTTTTTGAGAGGTTTTTGGGTGTTTTTGAGGCTAAAATTGGAGTAGGGGTGTTAGGGAAGGAGTTGGGGCTCCAAAATTAGGGTTTTGGGGAGGCTATGGAAGCTTCTTTACCTACTTTTCCTAGGGTTTTTTCTTTGATACGAAAATAGGGTGTGGAGGCTCCAATTTATAAAGTTTTTAGAAGCATTAGGGTTTGATTAGGGTTTCTTTTAGGGTTTCAATTAGGGTTTTGACTTAGTCTTTAGGGTTTTAGGGTTTTGACTTTAGTCTTATGAGATTGACTTGATTAGTTTAGATTAGGGTTTTGATTTAGGGTTTTGACCTTAGTCTTATGATATTGACTTGATTAGTTTAGATTAGGATTTTGATTTTAGTCTTATGAGATTGACTTGATTAGTTTAGATTAGGGTTTTGATTTAGGGTTTTGACTTTAGTCTTATGAGATTGACTTTAATACTTGACTCTAGTCTTACTTAATTGACTTTAATTTTGACTTTAGTCTTATTTGATTGACTTTAATATCTTGACTTTAGTCTTGCTTGATTGACTTTAAATTTTTGGAGAACCCCCCTCTATTATATCTTTGATTCTTTGGACCCCCAAATGGAGGGGTCATTAAAGAAATATCTTGCGAACCATCAACAATTTTTCTTGAAAGCCTGATTAATCAATTTTTTAGTTTAAATTTTATAATTAATTTTATTAATGTTTCACTTTATATTATTTAATGATTTATTTATTAATTTCAAAATTTTTAATTATTAAAATTATGAAATTACCATTTTGCCCTCGGAGAGGATTTTTTACGTTTTAAGTCGTTTTTCAATGTTCCAGGATGTTTTGAAATCAGTTTTTCGTAAGGAATTCAATGGGAATGTTGGTTTTTGTCATTTTCGTAAGTTTTTGTCAGTTTAAGATACCTCATCTGGATTTCTGAAACATATCTGGTAACAAAATAAAGCATTGGAATAGACATCCATCATTGGGAACCTTTGCGATCGGGTTGACGACTTGATTAATCAGGCGGATGCAAAAATGGGGTGTCTACAGATGCCCCTCTTTGGCAGATGGTTGAAGCAAACTAGATAGCTAATCTATTTTGGTAGATAGTGCGATATCCGAATGCCAAAGCTAGTGATAGTTCATTTTGCAGTTTGATTTAACAATTCGTCGGGGTATTCGGATCATTGAGCGTAAAACTCTCCCCGAACTAGAAAAATGTCAGGTCCTTGAGCGCGAGCTCTCACTGGCAGTGTCAGATCCTTGAATTTTTAGAAAATTCTCCTTGACTGATGTAACAGCTGTGCAAGTGTGTGGGCTCAAAATCTGAGATAGATTTCAAAGAGTTTGAGTTGGAAATGAGTCAAATCTGAGCATGAAGTAAATATAAACTGAGCATAATTCCAAGAAAACCCTTGGCGGCATCTGAGTATAATTCCGAGAAAACCCTCGACGGTAACTGAGCATAGTTCCGAGAAAACCCTCGGCGGCATCTGAGCATAGTTCCAAGAAAACCCTTGGCGGCATCTGAGCATAGTTCCGAGAAAACCCTCGGCGGCATCTGAGCATAATTCCAAGAAAACCCTTGGCGGCATCTGAGCATAGTTCCGAGAAAACCCTCGGCGGTATCTGAGTATAATTCCAAGAAAACCCTTGGCGGCATCTGAGCATAGTTCCGAGAAAACCCTCGGCGGCATCTGAGCATAATTCCAAGAAAACCCTTGGCGGCATCTGAGCATAGTTCCGAGAAAACCCTCGGCGGTATCTAAGCATAATTCCAAGAAAACCCTTGGTGGCATCTGAGCATAATTCCAAGAAAACCCTTGGCGGCATCTGAGCATAGTTCCGAGAAAACCCTCGGCGGTATCTAAGCATAATTCCGAGAAAACCCTTGGCGGCATCTGAGCATAGTTCCGAGAAAACCCTCGGCGGCATCTAAGCATAATTCCAAGAAAACCCTTGGCGGCATCTGAGCATAATTCCAAGAAAACCCTTGGCAGCATCTGAGCATAGTTCCGAGAAAACCCTCGACGGCATCTGAGCATAATTCCGAGAAAACCCTCGGCGGTATCTGAGCATAATTCCAAGAAAACCCTTGGCGGCATCTGAGCATAGTTCCGAGAAAACCCTCGGCAGTATCTGAGCATAATTCCAAGAAAACCCTTGGCGGCATCTGAGCATAGTTCCGAGAAAGAAAACCCTCGGCGGCATCTGAGCATAATTCCAAGAAAACCCTTGCGGCATCTGAGCATAGTTCCGAGAAAACCCTCGGCGGCATCTGAGCATAATTCCAAGAAAACCCTTGGCGGCATCTGAGCATAGTTCCGAGAAAACCCTCAGCGGCATCTGAGCATAATTCCAAGAAAACCCTTGGCGGCATCTGAGCATAGTTCCGAGAAAAATCCTCGGCGGCATCTGGTTGAGTAAAACTGAGAACAAATAAATAATCTGGGAGAGAAAAACGATTGAAAATGAATCTGGAAAAGAGTGGTAGAATCTGGGAATGAATAGATTGGGACATAATGGATGTCCTATCTCCTATGTAGATTCAGAATGCATTTGTTTGAACCTCAAGGTTTTATCAAAAAAGTTGTGTAAATTTAAAACCTGAGTTTGAACCTCAAGAGTTTTTTGAAAAACTGCTATCAAGAGGGTAACCTTAAGTTTGGAGTTCTCATTATTTTTTTAGGATTAACATTGCTAAAAAATAAAATGTCCCTAGTTTGACAATAAACATGGCATTGAAAATAATTGAACACATCATTAAAAAATGCCCCTAGTATAAGGGGGGAAATTACATATCTTGAGGAAAAAGAAAAAATGCCCCTTGTATGAAGGTTTGAAATATTTGATTACCACAAGCGCAATAAAGATCCAACTTTTAATTTTGATTAATTTTATTAAAGATTTTGAGTCAGGCTCAAGAGAACAAAATATTTCCTTTTGAGACTCATCATAAAATTCACCATTCTCTCCATTGGTTTACTTGGAAAAGTAAGAATTTTCAGATCGATCGTAGACAAGATACTTGTGGCTTCTGAATCTATGCCTGGTTTAAGCTGAGTATTGAACTTGATTATTCGGATTTCTGATGTTTCAGCTCGAACTGCTCTCAGCTTGGGATTTTCTTCTATTTTTTTTTATTGCTCTAACTTTTGCCTAGATCGCCTTTCCAGGTTTTCAATCTATCGAGCTTGCTCTAACTTTTGCCTAGATCGCTTTTTCAGGTTTTCAATCTAGCGAGCTTTTTTCCTTTTTTCTTGGCTCTGATTGTTGCCAAAGTTGTCCTTTCAGATTTTCAACTTTGC
Organism: Akebia trifoliata; assembly: GCF_017979445.1. Lineage (NCBI taxonomy): Eukaryota > Viridiplantae > Streptophyta > Magnoliopsida > Ranunculales > Lardizabalaceae > Akebia > Akebia trifoliata. The sequence continues at coordinate 25,999,089 of NC_141380.1, forward strand.
GAGCTTGCCTTAATTTTTGCCTAAATCGCCCTTTTCGGATTTTCAACTTAGTAGGCGTCATTATTTTTTTATTTTTTTTATTTTTTATATCTTTTTCTTCTCCTGTGAAGTTCTAGAATTATTATCTGATCATACTTTGCTACCCTCCTTAACTTTTTCACACGGTACTTAGGAGGACTTTTATAGGTAGGCTTGGGACTAGGCATAAAAAGAAAGGAATTTTGAGGCTCAAAAATCCAAATGCCCCTTGTGTGGCATTTCATTTAAACTTTTTCTTGAATTTTCTTCCCCATTCTTTTGAATTTTTCGTTTTTAGATTTTTTCTTCATCGGGGAATCTATTTTTTTATTTTGGTGTGGTCGGGCCTGAAGTAACTTCTCAGGTTGCCTACGTACCCCAAATTTTTGGGATCAGACCAAAACGTAGTTCGGATTTTTTCCTCCCCTAGGTTAGGTGATCAGGCTAAGAAATAAAAGGCACAATTTTTCTCTTTTTGAACAGGCTGCAAAGGGGTTGAGAAAGGAGATAAAGAATTAGGTAGTAGGAAAATTGATTCGACCAAAAATGGCCTCCTTAAATGTAGTACCGTTTGATTTGGTGAAGGTTGGTTGGTTCTGGTAACTCGATTCCATCATGATCTTGAAGCCTGACAGCTTTTCCTGGTAGTATCTCCTTGATGATGTACGGACCTCCCCAATTTGGTTTGAACTTCCCTCTAGGGTCAAAGATAGGTGCCCGATTCTCTTTGAGTACTAAATCCCCGACTTGTAAGTGACGAACCTTGATCTTTTTATCAAATGCACGGGCAACTCTTCTTTGATAAGCTTGCACGTGATACAAAGCTCTCAGTCTTTTTCTTCAATCAAATTCAATTCTTCATACCGCTGGCGAACCCAATCTGTTTCTGACAACTGACTTTCCAACAAGACCCTCAGAGATGGAATTTCCATTTCAACTGGCAAGACTGCTTCCATGCCATACACTAAGGAGTAGGGAGTAGCTCCAGTAGAGGATCGAATTGAAGTTCGATATGCCCATAGTGCAAATGACAGTTTTTCAGACCAATCTCGATGTGATTGACACATTTTCCTTATGATAGTTTTAAGATTCTTATTAGCTGCTTCGACTGCTCCATTAGTTTGAGGGCGGTAAGGAGATGATTTGTGGTGTGAGATTTAAACTTTGAACACAAAGTAATAACCTCAGCTTTGAAATGTGACCCGTTGTCAGAAATCAGTTCCGAAGGTACCCCGTACCGGCTAATGATGTTCGTTTGGATGATTTTGCAACTCGAGATGCAGTGAGGACAGCATAAGAGGCAGCTTCGACCCACTTAGTAAAATAATCGATAGCAACTAAATGTATTCATACCCATTTGATGCTTTAGGCGATATTTTACCAATAATGTCGATTCCCCAAACTGAGAATGGCCATGGTGAAGTCAGACCAACTAATCGAGAGGGTGGCACATGTATGAGATTTGCATGTATTTGGCATTTGTGGCAGGTCTTGACCATGTGATGACAATCTATTTCCATTGTAGGCCAGTAGTACCCTTGTCTCATAATTTTCTTAGCTAACATTTTCCCACTCATGTGAGGGCCGCATTCTCCTGAATGTAGTTCAACCATTATCTGTTCAGCTTGATCTTCATCGACGCACGACAAATGAATCCCATCATAAGACCTTTTGTACAAACTTCCTGCGCACAGGATGAATTGAGATGCTAATCTTAAAAGGGTTTGCCGTTCCTTCCTCGATGTTTCTTCTGGAAATTCTTGTTTTTCCAATACCTTTGTAATATCTGTGTACCATGGCTTTCCATCGGGTAGTCGAGTAGCAATATTGATCTGACAACAATATGCAGGTTTGTCTTTGACTTCAACAGTGATCGGCTCAATTCCATGCCAGGGGGTAAATGGATCATGAAGAAGATAGAGTGGTGGTAGCGAGATCAGAGCTAACGATCTATTATCTTCCCTTGACACATGTTGGAACAGAATAGCTTCAAACTTACCCACTAAGTTTAACAAATATTCATGATAAGGCTTCAGCTTTTCGTCCCTAGTCTTTCATTCTTCCAATGACTGGTGTATGACCAAGGCTGAATCCCCAAAGACTTCGATTTCTGTAATGCCCAGATTCAAAGCAGCTTCAAGTCCAGTGATGCATGCCTCATATTCAGCTGTATTATTGGTATTAGAGAAGGCTAACTTAATAGCGATCGGAATATGGCATCATTCCGGAGAAAACAGGATTGCCCCTATTCCATACCCATTTTAATTGGCAGCTCCATCGAAATACAACTGCTATGTTTGGTTTTGAGGCTCTTCTTCAACATGTAAGATGTTCTCATCTGGGAACTGATCAATAGGCCTTATTCCTTCTGCTACTGGGTGATCTGCCAAGTATTCTGCTACAACTCTCCCCTTTATGGATTTCTGTGTAACGTGCGTGATGTCAAACTCTGATAACAACAATAACCATCGTGCGATTCTTCCTGTCAGTGTCGATTTCTCGAAAAGATACTTGAGAGGATCCATCCGAGATAACAAGATAATTGAATGAGATAGCATATAGTGTCGAAGTCTCTGAGTAGCCCATACCAGTGCCAAGCAAGTTTTTTCCAAGGCTAAATACTTTCGTTCATACTCTAACATCTTCTTACTGATGTAGTAGATAGCCCTTTCTTTGCGAGTATCTTTGTCATACTGTGCCAGCATGCATCCCATAGCTTCTTCTGTGACTGACAAATAAAGAGAAGTGGTTCACCCGGTGTGGGTGGAACCAAAATAGGTAGGTTTAAGAGATACTCTTTGACTTGGTCGAAGGCCTTTTGACATTGCTCATTCCAAACTGTTGGTTCATTTTTCTTGAGGAGCTTGAAAAAAGGGTTCGCAGAACGTTGGTGAGTTGAGCGATGAATCTACTGACATACTGGATTCTGCCTAAAAACCTCGAATTTGCTTTTCAATTTCCGTCGGCGGTGGCATATCTTGGATAGCTTTAATCTTCACAGGGTCTACTTCGATCCCTCTTTGACTGACCACAAATCCTAACAATTTTCCAGAAGTTACTCCAAACACACATTTCTGCGGGTTGAGGCGGAGTTTATACTTTTGAATCCTCATGAGAAATTTTTCTAAAGTAGCAACATGCCCCAGTCGTTCTTTGGACTTGACTATCATATCGTCTACATAGACTTCAACTTCCTTGTGTATCATGTCATGTAGTAAAGTCGTGGCTGCTCTTTGATAAGTGGCTCCGGCATTCTTCAGACCAAAAGCATAACCTGTAGCAAAAGGTTTCCCCACTGTGTGATAAATGACGTCTTTTGCATATCTCGAGGATCCATTTTTATCTGATTGTACCCCGAAAAACCATCCATGAAGGATAATAAAGCGTGCCCTGCTGTACTATCTACTAGAACGTCTATGTGTGGTAAAGGAAAACTATCCTTTGGGCTTGCTTGTTTAGATCTCTAAAGTCCACACACATCCTGACTTTTCATCCTTCTTCGGCACCGGGACGACATTGGAAATCCACTCAGGTATTCTACTACTTCCAAGAATCCAGCGTTAATCTGCTTCGTAACTTCTTCTTTTATTTTCAGAGTCCATTCCGGTTTCATACGTCGAAGTTTCTGTTTAATGGTCGAGCATCTGGATATAACGGAATCCGATGTTGAACAATGTCTGTGCTTATTCCCGGCATATCCTCATAAGACCACACGAACACGTCTTTGAACTTTCTGAGCAACTTTACTATCTCTTTGCGTTCATCGGGGGATAATGTGATCCCAATCTGAATCTCTTGAGGGTTTTCTTTTGTTCCGAGATTGATAACCTCTACTTCCTCCATTGGAGGTTGAGCCCGACGTTCATTTTCTTGGTCAAGTAATTTGATTATTTCAGGGGGAGGTTCTTCATCAGAAGATTCTCCCTCCGAAGTCAGATTATTAGTTAAATTATTATTGCGCTCGAGGTAATCAAGAATTTCTTTCATTTCATTAAAAGAGATGGGGTAACAGGACTCATTGCCAACTTGACAGACTCACTTAACTTAGTAGCAATAATGGACTTACTTGACTCAACAGAAACAAATGACTCATCTGGCATGTCAGACTGAACATGACTAAGGGGACTGACAGACCCAGTCTTGACATGCAACACAGGACTAATTACATGATAGCTAGAGAGACACCCCTAGAGCGGGTTTGATTGTAGACTGAGGATTTGGGATCCCCTCTCAGTTGTCAACATCAAGACACTGTGATCTTCAATGAATAACTGATCGATGTTGAGGGAGTCTAGATTGAACTGCCAGTCTTCAATTTTCTTCTCTTCAGCTTCTGTGCTTGCTTCCCCTTCAGGCCAATCCATACCAAAGAAAATCTCATACCCTGGCAGACGAGTGCCTGTGATGTGGTCAATGAATGGTTCGAGGAACCCACAGTAACGAAAATCTTCTCCTTCCTTCACGAAATAGCCATTAAGGGTCTTACGATAAGGCTTCATTTTGATGAGATCCGTGGTGCGTCTTTGCCTTTTCGCAATTGCCTTGTCTCGTTTTGTCTTCCAGTACTGGGCCCAATCTTCATTAGTAGGCTTATATCCTAGCCCAAATGTGCCAATGACCTCTTTAATCACTGGTGCCCTCCTTAATACCTTGCTGCTTGCGGCCTAAGCCCATACCAGGGAAAAATCTCATTTTCTTCTTGAATATATTGGCCATATTGCAGTTAGAAGTATTTTCCATTGGAAAAATTTTTTCATGGCTTGATCCCATTGGACTGAGCATATTTTCTCAAACTCGAATCCACTGAGCTCTACTCCTTTGGTTTCTGACTGAATCTCAAGCAGCGGCTCATCCTTAGCTTCAGTACTATTCATGATCCCTACAATTTCAGCATCTCCATGGAGAGTATTACTAGCCCATCTTTGATAAACTTGACCTTCTGGTGCAGCGTGGAAGGTATGGTGGCTTTGATTTGGTGTAGCCACGGTCTTCCTAATAACAGATTAAAGGAGGACTGGATGTCTATGACCTGAAATCTGCCAGAAAGTCAGCTATGCCCGTGACAATTGAAGGTGCAGAATTCCCAGTACGTCCCTTTTAGTGTTATCATAGGCCCTAACCCCTTGATTAGTGGGCTTGAGATCTTCAGTTTTAACCCAAGGCAAGTGGCGGTCTTCAAAGGGAAAACATTCAATGCACTCCCATTATCGATCAATACCAGAAGTACCCTCATCCCGTTACAGTCAACTGTGATGTGCAGTGGCTTAGTATGGTTTGCTCCTTCCTTTGGGAGATCGGAGTCCGAGAATGACAAGATATTTTCCACATAGGTCGCCCCTACTATGTTGGCTAGCTGATCTAGAGAAGTGTCGAGGGAGACTTGGGCTGTACTTAATGCTTTGATAACAGCCTCCCTATGGGCAGTGGAAGCCATAAGTAAATCCCAGACTGAGATGTTGGCTCCTGATTTCCTCTTCATCTTTCAGTTGCTTGATCACAGAGTTATCTTCTTCAATATTTTCTGTGATAGGATCTTCTTTTTCTTTTCTTACCAAAGCTGCCGGATTATCAACACAGAGTTCTTGTGGCTTAAAAACTCTTCCCCCTCGAGTCATATGTCTAACTTCATCACAGAGAGAGGATAAGGTTCATCTTCTTCTTCAGTCAGCACGTATGGATCTTCATCTGTTAAAGGTACATGGCTTTTTAAGTTCATCTGGGCCAACAAGTAACTGGTGAATGCGGGGCTACTGTATCGAGGTGGGGATAAACAATACGAATCATCTGAGGTTAAATCGAATGGTTCGTAGTTTGTGGATGAAAACCTCATCAGTGAAGGCTATCCGGCAAGGGGTAACTAGGCGGTTTGACTTGAATGGGATGGATGAGAGAGACTGGATCAAATGGCAATGGTGTGTGAGAAACCATGTTCAAAGTTGGTGGAGGTTGATAGGTAAGGCAGTGGATTAGTGGTGACATTCGGTGGGCTAGGGATTGTGACCTTCTTGTTGTCAATCAGGTTTTGAATGGCATGACGTAGGGTAATACATCGATCCGTGTGATGGCCAGGGTTTTGATGAAACTCGCAGAATAAGTTAGAATTGTGTCCAGCTGGTAAGGGATTAGGTAGAGGTCGGGGTTGGATAGGGGTAAGAAGCCCTTTTTTCACCAATTTTTGAAAAGCTACAGTGAGACTCATCCTTAGATTGGTAAATTGACGCGGAGTTCGAGGTTGACTTGGGTGAGCCTAGTTACTAGTTCGGACTGGGGGTTGAGCTGGGGTAGCTGATGTGTTGGCTATGTAGACATGGTTGGTGCTAGGTTTAGAAACATAGGGTTTCTTAAGCTTGTTATCCGAGGGGTTAGAAAGAATCCCAGAGGCAAATGCGTCCTCGAGTTGGCTTCCGGCTTGTAACAAAGACTCAAAAGTAGGGAGATATTGGGCCACTAAGTGCTGAGCATATCCTTGCGAGAGGTTCTTTAGGATAATCGCTACTTGTTCTTTCTCTGACGGTCTATCCCACATTTGGGCAGCCTTGGCCCTCCAACGACCAATGAAATCAGTAAATGTCTCCCCATTTCTCTGCTTAGTCGCTTCCAAATCTCTTCTTGAAGTCTCAATCTCGGTACTGTATTTATACTAATGCCAGAAGGCCTTTGACATGCTCTCCCAGGTGTCCACAGTAACTGGATCCTGAGACATTAGCCAACGTAGTGCTGACCCTGATAAAGTCCTCTGAAACAACAATGTCATATGTTCGTCACTGAGCCCCATAGTGCGCATGTTAGTAACATATACCTTAAGATGTGTTTTTGCACACCCTATACCACTAAACTTGTCCATTTCTGGCATCACGAACTTCTCGGGCAGATGGATTCTAGGGATGCGGTTCAGAGCTTCAATACCTGCTGCAATTTCATCGATGCCTTTTATACTTTTCATAGCCGATTCTAACTGAGACATTCTGTTAGCTAACATCGGATTTTCATTGACATATTTTTCATCTCCGTCAAGTTCGAAGACTTCATGTGGACGTCTCTCTTCTACTTTATTTCCTTTTGGATCATTTAAGGGATTGCCTGTTGATTCCGAGGTCCGTTCTAGCACTTCTACTTTACCCTTTATACTGGTGATATCATTGGCAAAGACTGCCAAGATCTTACGGATCTCTGTAAGTTCAGATTCTGAAGTCATCTCTGCTTGTTGACTTGGTACCGTAGCTCGTTCTAACCGACTGGACTTACGACTCCATAAAAGCACCCTCGATCCGCGGGGTGCGCGGATCCGCTTTTGACTCTTGAGGTTTGGGAGTCGCCACCTAGTTATTGTGGTCTAGGAATCAAACTGACTCTAACATGGATAAAAAGAACTAATCTACCACAAAAAATCTGAATTCGGGGATCATGTTACGGGGTTGGAAGGTCTTAGGCACCAACCCCGCCCGGCCAAAGCCGGTCTCTACTAACTTCCCAAATATATAACATTGCTAAAAACCTAGATAAAAATAAAAAAATTACATACCTTTCCGATAGCAAGGATTTTTTCCCTCAGATCTGACAAAAAGAGCTCCTTGTACTGTACTCCCTTGCTTCGTTCTGTCTCCGGATTGACTTCGGATCTCCTAGATCAAGGTATCTCCTTGTTTTTGGATCTGAACTCTTCAAGTTTGTTGCGGATTTGAGGGTGTTTTTGGAGGGATTTTAGGTGTTTTCTAGACTAAAATTGAATGAGGGATGTTAGGTAAGGAGTTTGGGCTCCAAAACTAGGGTTTATGGGGGGCTAGGGGAGCTTCTAGAACTACTTCTCTTAGGGTTTATGATTTTATACGAAAATAGAGTGTGAGCACCTCTATTTATAGATGTTTTTAGTTGTTGATTTGGATAGAGTTAGTATTTAATTAGAGTTCTTTTAATTAGAGTTGTGTTTTAGTTAGACTTATTTTAGGTAGAATTGTGTTTTAATTAGAATTATTTTAGGTAGAATTATTTTTAAGTTAGAACTCTATTAGATTGAATTATTATTTAATCAGAACTCTATTATGACTTTTGGTCTTATTTGATTGACTTTTAATGTTTTGACTTTAGTCTTAATTGATTGACTTTTAATATCTTGACTTCAGTCTTGCTTAATTGACTTTAATTTTGACTTTAGTCTCACTTGATTGACTTTAATACCTTGACCTTAGTCTTGCTTGATTGACTTTAAATTTTGGGAGAACCCCCCTCTAAAATATCTTTAATTCTTTGGACCCCCAAATGGAGGGGTCCTTAAAGAAATATCTCACGAACCCTCAACAATTTTACTTGAAAACCCGATTGATCGATTTCTTCGGTTCAAAATTTTAAATTAATTTCATTAATGTTTCACTTTAATTATTTAATGTTTTATTTATTAATTTCGAATTTTTTAATTATGAAATTTGTGAAATTACCGTTTTGCCCCCTGAGATGACTTTTCACGTTTTAAGTCGATTTTTAATGTTCTAGGATGTTTTAGAATCGATTTTTCGTAAGGAATTCAATGAAAATATTAGTTTGTGTCATTTATGAAATTTTTTGTATGAAATGGTCATGAACTTTATGAGGGGCATTTTCGTAATTTTATCGAATTCTGTTAAAATTGGCGAAATGATTTATTTGGTTTCGATTTGTTATTTTATGTGTTCGAGAGAGTTTTCCTAAGCGTAACGTAGGCTCTAGGGTTATTTTGAGGTTAGGGATATTTTGGTAATTTGGTCAATTTTTAGTGATTTTTATCGTGAAACTTCTTTTTGGTCTGCAAGATGATAATTTCTATATTTCTGGGGTCGTATTTTCCTAACGTAGCGTGGTTTCTAAGGATTTGTCAATTCGAGATACCTCATCCGGATTTCTGAAACATATCGGATAACAAAATAAAGCAATGGAATACACATCCATCATTGGGAATCATTGCGATCGGGTTGACGAGTTGATTAATCAGGCGGATGCAAAAATGGGGTGTCTACAGATGCCCCTCTTTGGCAGAGGGTTGAAGCAAACTAGATAGTAAATCTTTTTCGGTAGATAATGCGATATCCGAATGCCAAAGCTAGTGACAGTTCATTTTGCAGCCTGATTTAGCAATTCGTCAGGGTGTTCGGATCCTTGAGCGTAAAACTCTCCCCGAACTAAAAGGTTGTCAAGTCCTCAGGCTTGAACTCTCACTGACGATGTCAGATCCTCGAATTTTAGAAAATTCTCCCTAACTAATGCAAAAGTGCACGTGTGTGCAATGGTGTAATGCTTACTGAGTAAAAATGTGTCAGGTCCTAGAGATCTTCTCTCACTGACAATAATGATTCAAAATTGAAATGCACTTATGCAACGAAAACAATCATGGCAAGATTTAACAATGTGGTAATCAGAGTCATAACATTGTAGGAACTTCGTTAAATCCTATTTGAAATTCTTTTTTAAAGTTCAAAAAAGTTTGAGTCTCGTTTATCAGACTCGAGCCTATTGTAGCCATACTTCTCGGGCTAAGGAACTTAAACAATCTTGTTAATTCAAAAAAGTTGGAGCCTCGTTTCTCGGACTCTGGCTAAGGTTTATAGGAACTTGAACAATCCTATCAAAATTGGAGTCTCGTTTCTCGGACTCGAACTAAGGTTAATATGCACTTCAAAAAGCCTACTCATTCTATGATTCCAAAAGTTGGAGTCTCGTTTCTTGGACTCGAACTTAGGTTTATAGGCACTTCAAAAAGCCTATTCATTATATGATTCAAAAAGTTGGAGTCTCGTTTCTCGGACTCGAACTTAAGTTTGTAGGCACTTCAAAAAGCCTATTCATTCTATGATTCAAAAAGTTGGAGTCTCATTTCTCGGACACGAACTTAAGTTTGTAGGCACTTCAAAAAGTTGGAGTCTCGTTTCTCGGACTCGAACTTAGGTTTGTAGGCACTTCAAAAAGCCTATTCATTCTATGATTCAAAAAGTTAGAGTCTCGTTTCTCGGACTCGAACTTAGGTTTATAGGCACTTCAAAAAGCCTATTCATTCTATGATTCAAAAAGTTGGAGTTTCGTTTCTCGAACTCGAACTTGGGTTTATAGGCACTTCAAAAAGCCTATTCATTCTATGATTCAAAAAGTTGGAGTTTCGTTTCTCGGACTCAAACTTAGGTTTATAGGCACTTCAAAAAGCCTATTCATTCTATGATTCAAAAAGTTGGGATCTCGTTTCTCGGACTCGAACTTAGGTTTGTAGGCACTTCAAAAAGCCTATTCATTCTATGATTCAAAAAGTTGGAGTCTCGTTTCTCGGACTCGAACTTAGGTTTGTAGGCACTTCAAAAAGCATATTCATTCTATGATTCAAAAAGTTGGAGTCTCGTTTCTCGGACTCGAACTTAGGTTTGTAGGCACTTCAAAAAGCCTATTCATTCTATGATTCAAAAAGTTGGAGTCTCGTTTCTTGGACTCGAACTTGGGTTTGTAGGCACTTCAAAATGCCTATTCATTCTATGATTCAAAAAGTTGGAGTCTCATTTCTCAGACTCGAACTTACTAAGTCACGTTTCTCGGGCTTAGTTTATAGGAACTTAAACAATCCTATTAATTCATTCTATGATTCAAAATCGAGCTCAAAGTTTGAAAATTCAGGCCTTTATTGGCTTATCATGCATCTGGATTCATAATTATCATTGGGATTTACCGGACTTTTAAGCTTTTGTAAGATTTTCTTTTTATCATGTGATTAAGAACAAAAGTTTGGAATTAAATGACTTCAAAAATGCCCCTAGTTTCAAGGTTGACTTTAACTAGGACTTGACGAGACTGATGGAATGGATTACGCTTGAAAAATAGGACTCTGATGTATGATAGATAGAAGAACTGACATTCTCTTAAATTTAAGACTCTTAAGATTATCATATGTGCAATAAAGAATTGATCATTATTTTTTAGAAATGCTTGAGCTGGACTTAAAAAATCTTGATAAATATTAGAATAGAAGATCTTCCTCTTCAAAGTGGTTGATGATTCTACATCTTCCATTAGCGAACACTTGAACAAGTAAATATACTTTTGAAGATCCTACAATGTTCAAGATGACTTCTGATTTTTTTCGACTTCAATATTGTCTTTGTCGGATGTGAGCACTTGGCTAAAAGACAAATATCGTGGCTTGAATGGTTCTGTAGTTTCTGCACAAGCTTCCTTCTGAATTTTTCTTCTTGACGAGACATTTTCTCCCATTTGACGATGTCTTAATTTTTGCCTAGATCGCCTCTTTAGGTTTTCAATCTAGCGGACTTTATTTTTCTTTTTCTGATGATGCCTTGATTTTTGCCTAGGTCGCATTTTCAGGTTTTCAACCTAGCAGGCTTTCTTTTTTATGGTTATGCCCTAAATTTTGCCTAAGTCGCCCTTTCAGGTTTTCAACTTAGCGGGCTTTTTTTTTTCTTGATGATCTTATAAACCAATTCGACAACTTCTTAGTTCCCTGCACCTTAACCGAGTCAATTAGCATTCAGGAGGACTTAATAGGTGGGCTTAGGATATGGTTTAGAAAGAAAAGATATAAGGCTCAACTTCCCAAAATGCCCCTAGTTTGATATTCTCTTTTTTTTTCTGTCAATTATTTTGATTTTTTTTCTAAATACCCCTAGTTTGGCATTCTTTTCTTTTTATCAATTCTTTTGATTCTTTTTTTTCTAATGCCCCTAGTTTGACATTCTTTTCTTTTAAACCTTTCAATAGGGGATTTTCCTTTTGGATAATACTTTCCTTAAGAGAATATATTTTTCTTTTAATGACCGGGCCTGAAGTAACTTCTCAGGTTGCCTACGTACCCCAAATATTTCTTTTTTTCTTTTTGGGATCAGGTCAAAACGTAGTTCATAATAAGATTCCCTCCCAAGGTTGGTCAGCATAGTTTAGAAAGAAGAGGCTATTGAATTTTTTTTTTTTTTAGGCTGCGAGGGGCTAAAGACGGTTATATTTTTCTTGGTAAGACAGGAAAATGGTTCGACCAATAAAGGCCTCCTTTTGTGAAATACTACTTGATTTGGCCAAGGTTTTAGGAACTTGATGTCTTGATTGCTCTATCGAGTAAGGTCTTCTTTTGAGAATGAGTCTTCAATCTTCTTCTGAGAAAGAGTAATCTTCAGTCTTCTTCTACGGAGTTGAGTGAGACTGAGTTCTTTGTATTTGACATTGACTCGTTCAACTATTTCTAAACTTCAACTTCGAATAAAATCTCATGTTTCTTTGTGAATAAGAACTCTTCTCCCTCTAGTAAAAAACATGAAGGATCCCTTCTTGTGGGTCTTAGCACCTTAATCGATGGTTTCCAATGCATCATTTTTGATAATCTTTGAATTTGAAGTTTACCATCAATTTTATATGCTTTGATTATTTTGGTGCAATATATCATCATGAGACCATGCAAGAACGTTGTTGAATTTCTCAAGTAAGTTTACTTTTCTCTCATGTTCTCCTGAGGATAATGTATCACCAATTTGCACTTCTTGAGTGTACTATTTAATTCCAATATTTATCAAATTTAGTTAGTGAGCTTTAAGTCATTTCTCATGTTAGATCTTATATTCAAATCATTATTGCACACATGATAATCAAAAGCTTCTTTATTTATTGGAATTGAAAGGACATAGACTGACAAACCTTACTAAAACCCAAAAATAAGGATGACTAACTGAATTCAAAGACTGACGCAACTAAAGCTAAAAAAGATTAAGAAGTCTTAAAAGTCGACATCATTCTGAATGGAAGGACACAATTCTAGAGTTTATGCCACTTCGGTTATCTTCGATGGATGACTTGAACTTGCCTGCTTTTACTATCTCTTCATATTCCGATTCAAGCCTGTCATATGCGGGACAACCCGTTGCTTCAATAATTTCTCTGCTCTTCAGTTTTGTCACTGCCTTAAGGTAGTTGAGTTCATTCTAGCATGGAGCGAATGCACTGTTTAAACCGATTGGGTGAATGAAGGAAATCGGGTCAACTGATTCGGGTTTGAATATTGATATTAGGTTCAAAGTAGGAGGAGGTTGATTTTGAAAGGTAGGCAAAGGGTTAGTCTTCACATTGGGTGCTGAAGGAGTGGGTATGGTAACCTTTCCTTGTTCAATCAAGTCTTGGATAGCATGACGGAGAGTAATACACCTGTCAAGAACATGACCAGGCATCTGATGGAATTCACAGAATTGTCCATTATCCATGTTTGGAGGAAGATGATTAGGCAAATGTTTAGGTTGTAAAGGCGTCAGCAATCCCCTTTTCATCAATTTTTGATAAACAACACTAAGGGACATTCCAAGATTGGCAAATTGTCTCCTAGGCTTAGTTTGTGAAGGCTGAGTAGCTTGAGGAGATAGTGCGAAGGAGGTGTTGGCCACTTGTAAGGAATTGACATTAGGTTTGAAATGTTTGGGTTTTGACTCAGACGAGTTACCAAAAAGTCCCGAAGAGTAGGCATCCTCAACTTGATTTCCAGCCTCAAGGAGGGATTGAAAAGTAGGAAGGTACTGAGGCATCAAGTACTTGGCATAATTTGGAGTGAGATTCCTGAGGATAATCTTGACTTGTTCCTTCTCTTGAGGTCGGTCCCACAATTGAGCGGCTTTAGCTCTCCATCAAGCAATGAACTCAGTGAAAGTTTCCCCGGGTTTTTGTTTAGTAGTTTCTAGATCTTTCTTGTGAGTTCAATATTCGTGTTGAATGAATATCGACCAATAAACTCTTCATCAATTCAATCATGTTCTTACTTACCCGAGATGAGTCCAATGACATTAACCAACGTAGGCAGGTCCTGTAAGGGTTCTTTGAAAAAGTTGAGCCATCTGTTCTTCACTCAGACCCTGAGATTGCATGATGCCGACATAAACTTTTAAATGAGTCGTAGGGCATCCAATACCATCAAATTTCTCCATATCTGGCATTGTGAACTTCTCTGGCAGACGGACCATGGAAAACAAGGTCATTGCTCCTAATCTAAGAGTAAGATCATCGGGGTCTTTAATATTCTTCAAAGCAGTTTCAACCTGAGTTATTCGATGAGCTAGGACAGGGTCGACGTGTAACTGATCATCTTCTTGGTTTTCAACGAGGTCAAACACATCCTGAGGTTCTATAGCTTTATCTTTTTTCTTTTCAATTTTTAGGGATTCAATTTGTGTTTGAACAGAAGTAATAATCTGTGCTTGAAAAGATTCTAAAATCTGACGGAGTGCAGTTTCATCCATGGTATTCGTTTCTTCTCGTGACAAAGACTGACTACTTAGCAATGGTACTCTAAAAAGACGACTCTTTTCACGGACCCAAAGTGGTACAGATGGAGGTTTAGAACGTTTGGGACCAATTATCACCTGATTAGAAGTAAACCAAGGTTAACCATTGACTCTAAATATTTGACTCATAACCACATGATTAAAGTTTCGATATAGAATAGCCTAAGTCCGGTGGAAAATATCGAATCCAAATGCACTATAAGTCTATAATGACCAAAAAAGTGAGAAAGGTTAGACGCGGGTCTACCCCTGATTGGGATTGAACCTTTGATCAGACAAATTAACTTGGTCCTAAGATCGAACCTTTCTATACAAAGTAGTCTGGATCTTTAAAAGTGAAACCAATTAGTTCAACTGATTTGATATTGATCAGTTTGATCCATTTGTCAATTGGGCCAGCTGGTTTAAGTAGTTCAAATTAATCGGTATATTTCACCGATTGAGTCGGACCGATATTGCGGGTTCTGTTTGATTATTCTGGATCGATCCGCCCACTTACCTGTTGGTTGGATTGAATAAAGCAACCTGGGAACACCCATAGTCAGTTCGGGTCGTGACCTACAAGGAAGGTTTCTAGACTCTAAGCTTACTACGTGCAATGCATTTTTATCTAGCCACCCCCTTGCCCAGCACACCTATATACCTTTCGATACGTGGTGACTTGGTTTGATATACCGTATAGGTGATAATCTAAAATCTCAATTCACTTCACTTCTCTGAAGCCAAAAACAGCCAGTTCGATCTCTAGTTGAGAGGTGGCGCACAATGCTGAGCAAGGGCCCACTTAAATACCTCTCGTCTAGAATAGACGTAGTCTATCCCCCTCGTACAGTAGGGTACAGCGGGGCAAGATCTTGCTTAGGCACCGGTTTTGACCAAGAAGTACAATTGATATACTTAGACTATCTTTTATACCTACGGGTACGAGTCAAGGGTTGTAGCTTTCATAAATGGTTTGGCATCCCACGAGGCGACCGACCACGTATTAGTACTACGTTGGCAATCGGGACATGTGACTGTGTGACTTACAATAGGTCAAAGGCTCAGGTCGCTCCAGCCTGGGTGCATCAACATACTTCTCAGAATCACCTGATCAGATGGTATTGATGTCCCCAGTTTGATATACCCTAAGGTACGTGACTGGAGTTGTGGATTTCATGAATGACGTCGCATCTCCGAAGAGACCGGGCCACGCACTAGTGCCACGTTGGCTAAATGGGACGTGTAAGTGAGTAAAACAGTAAACGTGCATGTGGTGTGTGCAAAACAGGGTGGGATGTGCCAGGGACCTTTTTCAAACAAATGGGCCCATGGATCCAATCAAACCAATCATACATTTAATCAAAACCAAAATCATTCAAATCATATGAATATTCAATTAAGATCACATTATTCACATCACATAAGCACATTAACATTACGATCAACATCAATCATGTATTTCAAACAAGATCATGGTAAATTAATCAATAAATATGGCATATGATAATGATCAAACAAACATTGCAATAGGCATAATTTTTATAATTTTTAAGGTCCAATCAATGATCACTTTTGGGTGATCCAAAATAAATCGAGATTCCAATAGGTGTTACATTGATGATAGAATGACAACGGTTGAGATGAGCTCACTCTCAAGAACATTAATTGTGCCAACATTAGATAAATTCAGATTTTCTGTAAATTAGGAAAATACAATCTGAACTTGCATCGATGATATCTAAGGCTCCCGATAACGAAATCGAGTGAACTAAAGTTCTAAATTAATCTACTCGATGAGATCTACATTTTATTAATAGGTGCCTAGACTTAATTCTCACCAGAATGTTCTGTAAAAAAGTTTTAACGTTGCTGTCCCAACTTTCATTCAGAAATAATTCCAGATTTACAGATTGAATTTGCATCGATGATATCTAAGGCTTCCGATAACGAAATTGAGTGAACTCAGATTCTAAATTAATCTACTCGACGAGATCTACATTTTATTACGAGGTTCCCAGACTTAATTCTCACTAGAATATTCTGTAAAAAAGTTTTAACGTTGCTGTCCCAACTTTCATTCAGAAATAATTTCAGATTTACAGATTGAACTTGCATCGATGATATCTAAGGCTTCCGATAACGAAATTGAGTGAACTCAGATTCTAAATTAATCTACTCGACGAGATCTATATTTTATTAATAGGCTCCCAGACTTAATTCTCGCTAAAATATTCTCTAAAAACGTTTTAATATTTCTGTCCAACCTCCATCATTCCATCATTTTCATAGGTTAATTTGAATCTTACATTATTTAGGAGTCATCAAAAAGTGATCCTTAACTGGAAAAAAAAATGCAATACCCAAAATCATCTACAATCAAGATAAAAAATAAATAAAGAGAAAAAATAAATAAAATAAATCTAACTAAATAAAAAAAAACTAGGTCATCTTGGCAATGCTCCCATACTTGGGGTTTTTCAAGTTTGATCCTCAATAGTCTCCAACGGAGTCGCCACTGAAAGCGTCCTCAATCCGCGGGGTGCGCGGATCCGCTTTTGACTCTTGAGGTTTGGGAGTCGCCACCTAGTTATTGTGGTCTAGGAACCAAACTGACTCTAACATGGATAAAAAGAACTAATCTACCACAAAAAATCTGAATTCGGGGATCATGTTACGGGGTTGGAAGGTCTTAGGCACCAACCCCGCCCGGCCAAAGCCGGTCTCTACTAACTTCCCAAATATATCACATTGTTAAAAACCTAGATAAAAATAAAAAAATTACATACCTTTCCGATAGCAAGGATTTTGTTCCCTCAGATCTGACAAAAAGAGCTCCTTGTACTGTACTCCCTTGCTTCGTTCTGTCTCCGGATTTGACTTCGGATCTCCTAGATCAATGTATCTCCTTGTTTTTGGATTTGAACTCTTCAAGTTTGTTGCGGATTTGGGGGTGTTTTTGGAGGGATTTTAGGTGTTTTCTAGACTAAAATTGAATGAGGGATGTTAGGTAAGGAGTTGGGACTCCAAAACTAGGGTTTATGGGGGGCTAGGGGAGCTTCTAGACCTACTTCTCTTAGGGTTTATGATTTTATAAGAAAATAGAGTGTGAGCACCTCTATTTATAGATGCTTTTAATTGTTGATTTGGATAGAGTTAGTATTTAATTAGAGTTCTTTTAATTAGAGTTGTGTTTTAGTTAGACTTATTTTAGGTAGAATTATGTTTTAATTAGAATTATTTTAGGTAGAATTATTTTTAAGTTAGAACTCTATTAGATTGAATTATTATTTAATCAGAACTCTATTATGACTTTTGGTCTTATTTGATTGACTTTTAATGTTTTGACTTTAGTCTTAATTGATTGACTTTTAATGCCCCCAGTTTGATATACCTTAAGGTACATGACTGGAGTTGTGGGTTTCATGAATGACGTCGCATCTCCGAAGAGACCGGGCCACGCACTAGTGCCACGTTGGCTAAATGGGATGTGTAAGTGCTCAAAACAGTAAACGTGCATGTGGTGTGTGCAAAACAGGGTGGGGTGTGCCCGGGGCCTTTTCAAACAAGTGGGTCCATGGGCTCAATCAAACCAATCATACATTGGATTAAAAAAACATTCGAATCATGTGAATATTCAATCAAGATCAACACCATTCCAATCACATAAGCACATTAAGTATATCAAGCACACATATCCATGTTATAATCAAATATTTAATCCGGCATTACTTCTTTATGTATTTCGATCAAGGGTTATTTCGGATAGCCCAAAATAATTCAGAATTTCAAAGCATAATGACTTGAGGATGATTGGATATATGTTAAGATGGAGATTTTAAAATCAAATGCGCTTTTTAAAATAAAACAAAAACAAATCCTAAGAAAAAACTAACCAACGAGTGGATTGTTGTTGACAAACCAACTTTTACTAGCGTCACCCCAATTTCCACGTACATCATTAAGGCGGCCTTAGAACAATTGGTGAGTCAATAACAATTCGCAAAGGAACCAGAATCATTCTCTATTTCATAATTTGGGATAACATTTCGAGACATTATTAGTATACCAATATTATTTACAACACGCCAACTATCTTTAAAGGCAAATAATTGTTTACATTTAGATTGGTGTATTATAATAAACAATAGGGTGTTACCAATAATTCTCTAAAACTCCTCAACAAAGAGTACTAAAAATATTTAGATTGCTGTCGATACCAACGATTTATTCGATTTTCCCCTTTTTTTAAAACAAACTCACTTCGATCATTGTCAACGCATGAGTCTTTCTTGCACCATATTGCTGACCCCTTTTTTTTTATTTTAAAAACACATTCTCGAGTTCAAAATAGTATGGAAGGATTTGCTTAAAAATGGCACTCATTGGAGTTCAAAACAGTATGTAATGGTTCGATTAAAAATTGCCTTTGAACGCAGCCCTTACTCGATGATCTTAACCCAACCAAAAAACAAATACATATGGTTCTGTTCTTCCTCCAATTCCTTGATCCACAAAGCCATCAAATTCTACCATTTTATGGAGCAAATTTGCAGACAAATCGAGCCTGCAAGAAGAGCTTTAGAAATAATGGCAGACTTTGCAAAATCTGGCTATTTCCTAAGGTTTCTTGCCGATCCGAATCGGCAAAAATTCTGCACGTCTACACCATGGATTCTCATGAAACTGAACCTTCAAGGTTGATGAGGTTCAACGATTTCAGATTTCGCGCCTCTAAATCAGATGAGATCAGAAGTTTCTTTGAGTCTTAACGGCTTTGAAATCGACTAAAAAGGAGGTTCGATTGGTTTTAAAGAACAGGCCGATCGGGTCTTGCTCAAGATACCATGAATATAGCTGAAAACTGCTTAGAATCAAGGGTTCGGTTAGTTTGAAGGAGCAATCCGATCGGTTTCCGTTGAAAAACGCGAAGGTCATAGCTGAAAATCGATAAAAATGGAAGTTCGACTGGATTGAATGAACCAGCCGATCGACCTCTGTTGGAAACCCAACGGACCTGGTTGAAAACCGATTAAAAATGGTGTTGAAGTCGAAAATAAACTCAAACGTCCAAGCTTTGGATCGTTCGAGCCTCACAAACTAAAAACAAGAGTTTAAAACCCTTGAGGAGTCGATCTCTCTTTGTTGAGGTCGACAGCACCAAATGGAGAAGACGATGGATCCTTTTTAAAACAAAATTATTTAAAAGGGGTGAAACAGAAATAATTAAAAGCTTTCTACTAACAGCACCCCCAAAAACATTGGTTTATACTAAGCACACACCAACGAAAGTTTCTACCGGCAGAATTTTTTTTTTTTGTTTCTTTCTCTCTTTGAAATTCTATATGCTGTCAATGGACAGCATGTCTCGCCTACTAAAAGAGATCGAATACCTACGTAATAAGCGAAAAAAAAACAAATAATTAATAATAAAAAATTCTCGAAATCTCGCACACACCCAAATAATTAAATCAAGCACACACCCAAATTTTCAATCGAAATATACTTATATGTGTAAAAAAAATCATGGTCCAAAAATCATTATCTCATCCTCAATAAAATTATTCCTTCGAAATCTCGCATTATCTAGGGTCATTCCGAATGACTTTCGATTGAACCATAAAAAAAGATATACCGAATTAGGATATTCAAAATTGAATCACATAATTAAACCAAAAGAATATAGAAAAACATAAATAAATAAAACACAATAAACAAATAATCAACTAACTAAAAATCAAATAAAAAGGTCCTACTAGCGACGTATCCCATACTCGGGGCTTTTCAAGTTTGATCCTCAATGTCCCCAGTGGAGTCGCCACTGAAAGCGCCCTCGATCCGCGGGGTGCGCGGATCCGCTTTTGACCCTTGAGGTTTGGGAGTCGCCACCTAGTTATTACGGTCTAGGAACCAAATTGACCCTATAATGGATAAAAAGAACTAATCTACTATAGAAATCTGAATCCGGAGATCATGTTACGGGGTTGGAAGGTGTTAGGCACCAACCCCGCCTGGCCAATACCGGTCTCTACTTATCCCAAATAGATCTACATTGCTAATGATAAACCTAGATTAAAAAAAATAAAATTTACCTTTGATCTGCAAAAGTGTTATTCCCTCAGATCTGGTTAGAATGGCTCTTTGTACCGTATTCCTTACTTCGTTCTATCTCTGGATCTGATTCCTGATCTCCGAGGTAAGGTATCTCCTTCTTGGATCTGAGTGCTTCAAATTTGTTGTGGATTTTTGGGATGTTTTTGAGAGGTTTTTGGGTGTTTTTGAGGCTAAAATTGGAGTATGGGTGTTAGGGAAGGAGTTGGGGATCCAAAATTAGGGTTTTGGGGAGGCTATGGAGGCTTCTTTACCTACTTTTCCTAGGGTGTTTTCTTTGATACGAAAATAGGGTGTGGAGGCTCCTATTTATAAAGTTTTTAGAAGCATTAGAGTTTGATTAGGGTTTCTTTTAGGGTTTCAATTAGGATTTTGACTTAGTCTTTAGGGTTTTAGGGTTTTGACTTTAGTCTTATGAGATTGACTTGATTAGTTTAGATTAGGGTTTTGATTTAGGGTTTTGACCTTAATCTTATGAGATTGACTTGATTAGTTTAGATTAGGATTTTGATTTTAATCTTATGAGATTGACTTGATTAGTTTAGATTAGGGTTTTGATTTAGGGTTTTGACTTTAGTCTTATGAGATTGACTTTAATACTTGACTTTAGTCTTACTTAATTGACTTTAATTTTGACTTTAGTCTTATTTGATTGACTTTAATATCTTGACTTTAGTCTTGCTTGATTGACTTTAAATTTTTGGAGAACCCCCCTCTATTATATCTTTGATTCTTTGGACCCCCAAATGGAGGGGTCATTAAAGAAATATCTTGCGAACCATCAACAATTTTTCTTGAAAGCCTGATTAATCAATTTTTTAGTTTAAATTTTATAATTAATTTTATTAATGTTTCACTTTACATTATTTAATGATTTATTTATTAATTTCAAAATTTTTAATTATTAAAATTATGAAATTACCATTTTACCCTCGGAGAGGATTTTTTACGTTTTAAGTCGTTTTTCAATGTTCCAGGATGTTTTGAAATCAGTTTTTCGTAAGGAATTCAATGGGAATGTTGGTTTTTGTCATTTATGAAATTTTTTGTGTGAAATGGTCGTGAATTTTATGAGGGGTATTTTCGTAATTTGGTCATTTTTAGTGATTTTTATCGTGAAGCTTCTTTTTGGTTTGCAGGATGATGATTTATATGTTTCTGGGGTAGTATTTTCCTAGTGTAGCGTGGTTTCTAAGTTTTGTCAGTTCGAGATACCTCATCCGGATTTTTGAAACATATCTGGTAACAAAATAAAGCATTGGAATAGACATCCATCATTGGGAACCTTTGCGATCAGGTTGACGACTTGATTAATCAAGCGGATGCAAAAATGGGGTGTCTACGGTAGTGTAGAGCGGAAGGTTAATGTAATTGAGCGGTATGGTGAAAACATCAATAGTTGAATTAGGTGCTTAGATCTGGCACGGGTTACAAATCAATAGGTCAGTTGGGGGATAAGCTAGAATGGTAATAATCCACATTTACACCAGTATATGAACTATCCATGTGGTTTGTCAATGTGGTGATCTATGTGGGCCTAGTGGCCCTTGAAATCTTACTAAGTTAGTCTGGATAGTCTATTTAAATATGAGAATTTAACAATGAGTCATCCTAGAGTGACCGCGTAAGACACTGAGCTAACGTTGAGATGTGCATAGAATCATTGATGCTTTTAACTTGTATCTCATGGAAAAGCATTTATGATTTCATGCACACCTTAGTGTTGAATGCAGTGTCTTAGGCATTCACTTTAGCATTTTCTTTCACAATTTCTTTCTATGGGGGATTTCCCATTGATAATACATTCTCCAACAATGCTAGAATGATTGCACATGACACTACATTTAACACTGAGCTAATGTTGTTTTATGCAGGGAATCATAGATGTTTTTCACAAGTATCTCGAGAGAAAGCATTTATGATTTTGAGCATACCTTCAGGGGCCGAATTACGTAGGCGCGAGTGCATGGTTTTTAAACTCGGTATCTCGTCTCGTCTCGTTTAGTTTTGATACCAAGTTGACTCGGATGATACGTCTCGTCTCATTCGAGTTGTCTTGATCGACATTGAGACAATGATTTTTAATTATTTAAAATATCTGAAAAAATTCAGAAATGATTCCTATTAAAAAATGAACCCAAAAAAATATAAAATTTTAAAAAAAATCGATTTAGGAAGGGGGGAGGGGGTGAAAGAATAGAGGGTTGAGGCTTTAACTCGTTTGTCTTGGTTAACTCGGACAAGATTTTGAAAATCTCGTCCGATACGTCCCGTTTAACTCGTGAGTTAATCATTTTCTGCATTATCTCATTTGTATCGTCAGAGATATTAGAAAATATCGTCCGAGACGACTCGTTTATTTCACGATATGTGGTCATCTCAAAATACTTTATGAGTTGGCCTCGTTTAACTCCGATATTGAGTTAACTTGGGTGATACGTCTCGGTCTCGGACGAATTTAAAAACCGTGGGCGAGTGGGGGCTATAGCCCCTAATAAAAAAAATTTACAAAAAATTAATTTTGTTATATCCCATTGGTTTTGGTAAATGTTAGAGAAACCCTTGAATTTTCAAACAGATGTCATGCATTAGTAGTTTGAAAGAAGATAATGTTCACATACCCTTATGTTTTGATAAATATTAGACATTACCCCCATAATTTTAAAACATATGATAGGCATCCCATCCTGAGGCATGTAGTTCAAAAGAGAGTCAAGCCAGCCTAACTAACTTATTAAAATTTCAAAGTTTACTAAGGGTCGTTGGGCCCACTTGGATTAGCACATCAGCAATCCAACACCATGGCTTCTAGATTTTATTGAAAAACTCATTAAAAAAGAAAAGAAAAAAGAGATCTTTTTTTAGCTTAATCTAAGTTCTTAAAAATGGATGGCTACTAAATTCCGAAAATTAAATTTAAAATTCAAATTCAACGATAAAAGATAAATTTTTTTTCTAGGTTCTTAAAATTTTGCCTTGTACATTCTTGTGGTATCGGATCATGTTTTTGGATACCACAAAATGATGTGGTTAGGTAACTTTCCTTACTAAGTTTGTAAGGAAAGTATTTTTCTTTAAAAGAAGGGTGGTTGGGACATGTTCCATCACGTTTTGGTGGATATTAGAGGAGTGTTTAGTGAATATTGAGGGCATCCTTAAGGATCTCCAATTTTTAAAAATAGCCCAAGTTGAGGATGCCATCAATACATGTAGACGAATAGGAATGTAAGGTCTCTTGCAGTCTCGCACTAAGAGATTTTTGTTGTGTTTTGAAACTGATGACATAAATCTTCTTAATAAATTAATGAAGAAAAAAAAAATCATGCATCCATTTTTAATAAAATTCAGTGGAAAATAATTTTATCTTCTTATTGCTAGACCATGTTTGGGATGACCCGGTCGACCTACTCATTTTATGTGTTTTACTTAACTTAGATTCTAATTAAAGTTTTCAATAATTATGGAAACTCCCCAAACCATTAGATTTAGAAAGGATCATCGTATGTTTCAATAGTAAACTTTGATGGTAAGAAATCTTACTAAAAGGAAAACTCTATGGATCAATACCCATAATAGCATAGATCGACACCCATATTAGGAATGACCATATGGCTAAATTGTTGGACTATTCTCTAGTGATTTTAACCCTAAATCCATCAAGAAAGGTAAACTTTATTTATCCAAAAAATAGAGAGAGGAGAAAGTGAGTCTCTTAGATGATTGATCGATTCACACGAAAAGGGATATTATATTATTTTATACATTGTCTCATCACATTGATTATTGATCTCAATGGCACGAGTTACGCTTCCAAAATTCATTATTTAGATTATGAACATGATAGATTATTCTTGAGATGTATGATTGATTCTAAGCGATTAGTTAATGTTGAATGAATATTTTGTAAAGAAATAAAATACCTAACATATGGTATCAAAGTGTGGGTTAAGGTATCCATATATCTTGGAATTTCTGATTCTATTATTATTGTTTGTTGGAATTCTTAAGTGAAATATGAGATTGGATGGTTAAAGAATCTCATACAAAGGATTAGTGAATATTATTGGTTAATTTGACAAGCATAATCTTTTATTGGTTTGGTAGCCACCAAAGTGGCTTAGATTAGTAGAACATTATGCCATTTTAAATTACATTAAATATTAATCATTAGAGTGACATTATAGATAATAACATTTACAATGGTAGATTCAATTAGGAAAATGGGGCTAACTTAAAGAAGAGTTACATTCAATTAATTATAATCTTGGTAAGGCAATAAATTTATATATTTTAATAGATTAAGGATTGGATACCCAAAAATTACAAAACTAACTGAATAAACTATATAAATTGTATTAACCTTACGAGATAATTATTCTTACCATGTCTTAAGTGAACAATGGATATATTCAATTTTAACCCAAAGGATAAATTTATGTGATATTAATAGTTTATCAGAAGTTACATATAACTCAAAGCACTAATTTGAACGTTATCCTATTTTCAGTTTTAGTTCACCTATTTTTGCATTTACTTGTGTCTAGCATCTCAATCCCTTAAATATTCAATTTTTTTTGTGTAAAATCCCTAGTTTTCGATTCGTATTTCGAAAAAAAAATAGTAAAATTTTGAGAAATTTTTTGAAAGTGGGACTTTGGGTAAAACTTTAAGATGTTTTTTATCACTTTTAATGGAATTTGATATCACCATAGGATTCAAAATGATCGAAAAACATAATTTAACCTGTAAGCACGCTCAAATGCGAATCCGAACAGAAAAGTTGTAAAATCCTCGATTACCGAGTCGGATTAAATCATGCTAAAATAATGATTTTTTGATAGAATAAGAATTGTTAAGATTCGATCATATCATTGGGTTCGTAAAGAAAAATTATTGAAAATGAACTATTTATTTTTCATTTTTGAAAATCAAAAAGTCGAATTATCGTCAAAAACGAAAATGACATCAATTTTAGGGTCACATCGGGCCAAAAATGTAAATTTTTGTAAGAGATAGAATTTTTAGAAATTAACCACACCATTAGATCCGAAATGAAAAATTAGACGAAATAAAGTATTCATTCGTCACTTTTGGAGTTCGAACGATCAAGTTGTTGTCGATCGAAATAATAGGCGAAATACCGATTTCGTCCCAAGACTTTATATAAATAAATTTTTTAATTTTTTACTATTCATCTTCCAAAGTCGTATAAAACCAGCCAACGGTTTAAAAAAAAAATTCATTTTTCTTCGATTTTCTACTCAGATTCACCGCAAACGCCTCGCCGTTGACTTTCGTCGTAGAAAAAAGAAACGTCCGCAACCTCATTGTTTACAAAACCCACCTAACATCTTTTCATTTCACTTTCCTTTTCATCTTGTATCATAAAAAATCAGTTATTTTTATATACAGGAGTTTCAAAATTTCGACCTCGGATTTCATCTGTTTCGGGGTCAAATCGTCCTCCATCGCAGAAGGGAGAAAGGACGACGACATCGAGATCTTTGAAACCACCAGGTTAGATTCAAAAATCAGTCATCTCAAAGTTCAAATCGTCTCAATTTCTACGCTGATCGCCTCGATTTTCCTGTACATGTTTCAATTTCGTCACCTAAAGATTGTAATGAACTCTCAATTTCTATTAGTAATCATAAATTGTGAAAATTGCATTTAGGATTTTGTTTAAAATTTGTGGTGTATTTCTAAAATTTTAGAATTTAATTGGTTATTTCAAATTCACGCAAGAACTTGCATATTTGATATGTTTAATTGTATTTTATAACAAGTTAGACATGGGTAGGATATTTCACAGGGTTTTATGTTGGCTAGTTGGGTTCTGTGCACTGCTCAGACCCTATGTTGATAAAAGTTTTGTAATTTTTCAAGTTAATTGAAAAAAATGAATTTTAAGATTTGAAAAATGATTTAATATTCAATGAATTCATATTGAGTTGATGAGTATCAGAAAGTGGATATTTTATTTGAAAGATTGAAAACGGTAAAAATCAAAAAAGAAAAAAAGGGTATGAAACGGTAAAATGTCAGAGTCACACCCGAGGGGTGATATCTGTATTTTACATTGTTGTGTTATGTGTAGGTTGGTGAACGGATATCTAGGGATAATGTTACCAGTTGCATGTTAATTTACTTTCTGTTAGTAGTAGGCGATGTTTACTTTTTCATTCTATTATTTATTTTAGATCGGGTGACCACACTTGCTTGGTAGGAAACTAGATATCCATTCTCAATCTTGTATTATTAATTTCTCTTTTATTTTCAAATGAAAATAATATATATATATATATATATATATATATATATATAGTTATTTTGTGAGCTGTTAAAGAGTTTGTGAATGCTTGAAGGGATAGTGCGTCATATCATCTAGAGTGGTGTACTATCCTGAGATGTACGGTAGGGACCACAAAGCTCATACGTGGTATGTGACGCGTATGAGAGTGGAGTCACAATTAAAATTTGGATTATTCCTCTCTATGTTTACCAGTGAACTTGTAATGTAAAGGTACTCGTATATAAATGGTTTGCATATTTAGGAATTGTAGATACGTGAGTTCGTCATTACGATGACCACATCTACTAAGGTTAGGAGTCGCCACTATTCATATTGTAAGTGGGTGTGAATGGTCACCCGATGTGCATTTTTTTTAGAAAAAGTGACATTTTGACGTTTAGTGACTCTCGATGGATAAGGTACGGATCAAATCTTGAGATTTGAGGTAGACGGCTCGGTTGAAGAAAATGAAATGTGTTAGGCACTCTTTTCTCCCCGTCAAGTGGCGGTAACCTTAACTCAACTCGATCATTTTGATTGAAAATACAAGAATAAAAACAAAATGCCACGTGTGTGTATTTGTACATTAAGTAGGGATTTACTTTCGGCTCGATCATATGATCATCTCATTGAAGGAGATGATCCTAATGAATCATTTGCCTTGAGGACCATTCATCCTAAATCCATTTGAATAAAGTGAAGAGGAAAAGGGATGATAGAAGAGGGAGGAGGAAAGGGTGCAAAAGATAAGGGGATTATTTTTGTTGCACCCACCTTGTGTCTTCAATCTTCTTTTCTTCTTTTTCTTTGAGTCTTCTTGAGTCCTTAGTGATTTAAGAAAATACAACTCTTGTATGATTGAAGGAGTAGAGTAGAGAAGAGATGATGAGAAAGATGAGTGTAGTATGTGATTGTTTTTTTTTTTTGTGAATCTTGGGGAGGATTAGTGAGAGAGAATTGATAAGATTTTTCTTAGTGAGAGTGGGAGGCCTTTTTTGGGAAGAGGATGAAGGTATTTATAGATGTTGAGGGATTATTTTAGGAATATAATAGGGTGAAATGAAGATAAGTGGTAGAATGGTGTGGGATTTAAGAAAAAGGTGGGGGTAAATTAAAGATGATTGAAAGGCATTTGTGTAAGAAGGGTAAATGGGTTGTTTTACAATCCAAATGGGTTGGATCTTTCAACCCATTTGGGTTAAGTAGTAGATAGAATAAAATAAATGAGAGTGGTTGAGAGGATGGGATTGTATAAGAGAGTAATTAATTGGTGAAGTGAGTTGAGGGGATGAGATTTTAATTAAAAGAAAGATTGTGTGAGAAGGTGGTTGATGATATTTTGGGAGGGTGTGGGAGATGATGCCATGTGTTAAATTAGGTGGAGATGAATGGTTGAGATGGGTTGATGAGAGATGATGAGTATTTGATTTGAGAGGAGGGGTGTGGGTTTAGATTGTAGATATAGATTTTCTAGGGAATGATGAGGGTAAATTAAGGGGAGGTATAGGTTAGGGGTGTGGGTAGATTAGATTTTTTTTAAAGAAAATGTGATGGGTTGATGTGAGTAGATTAGGGGAGGTATAGGTTAGGGGTGTGGGTAGATGTGATTTTTTGGAGAAAATGTGATGGGTTGATGTGTGGGTAGATGAGGTTTAAAGAAAATTAATGGGGTAGGTAATTGGATGAGGGAGGTGGGATGGGGGTGATGACATGTGTCATATTTGATTATCAAGATGGTGATTGATTGATGTGGGTAGTGGTTTGTGGGTTAGGATTATGGGTTAGATGTGAATTGGATATGGTTTGGGCTTAGGGGTATTGGGCTTGGGTTTTAGGAAGGTTGTAAGTATTTTGAGATGGGGTAGGGTTTGTTTTTAGGGCAGGGTTGGGTATGTTGGAGATATTTTGGAGTTTAGGTTATATGGAGTTAAGTTTAGGATAAGGAGTAAGTGATGGATTGATTTTAGAGAGATGAATGTTAGTGGGCCATAAATGGGCTTAGAGTATTTTTTATTTCGACGATGGAACGGTGATGGTAGAGGAAATGATAGGTGTCCCAAGTCTCATTTTTATTTTATTTTATTTATTTTTTTGAGTTTTTGAAAATATTGGTTTGATCCAAAAATGCTACATGTTGGCAAATCGGACTTTTTAGGCCCATTGGTGAACTTTATCGAAAATTTGGCATTTTTTATTTTGGAAACGGAGCGGTGAATATTGAGAAAGTGAAGGGTTGACCGAGTCCTCTTGGCGGGCCTCCCAAACCATTAGGAGGTCTTAAGGGCCTTAGTTTGATCAAAATGCCACTTTTCAATGACTTAAGCCCTTGAGGCCCGTTGGCCCATTTATTTGGAAAATCTGTATTTTTGGGCCCTTTCGAGTAATGGCCCGTTCAAATTGAGGTGTCTACAAGAATCATACACACCTGATAGGCATAGACGAAGATGATTAGTCAGTGATCACTAATAATCTATAGTAGTCGAACGTTTTAACATATCGAAAAGAGACATATTGCTTACGATCATGTCAAACGACCTGTCTGAGCAGGATAAATGGTCAACCAAGCATGGTAAGTGCAGCGACCGACTACAAAATCAATAACTAAAAATTAGAGAAGAATTGTAACATCATGTCCCGACTAAGAATGATTCAGTCATGAATCTCAACTCTTTAATTCTAATACTCCACCATAGTGTATTATGTATTTGTTACCTTACTTTGATATATAAAATGAAATGCATGTTTAATGTTTCTATTTGGTCAATTAGAATTGTATATAAAGAAAATGCTATAATGAGTACTGTTGATTAATGTAATGTCAATTTTAAAATGTTTAATTGCTCATCCCTGACTGTATGTATCAGTTAATCATAGTTTATTCTGTAAAACGTTGCTTATGTTAAAATGATTTAGTATGCTTATTCGTTTATGCTAGAAGATGTTATTGGCAGAAATTTTTTGTTTCATTACTGGGTAACCATTGTTACTCACCTGTTCCTTTCTATTTTTTTAGCTTCAGAGCCTGTAGTTGGCGAGACGGGAGAAGAACCAGTGAATGAGAACCATCTGGTGGGTCAGATAGACGACCAGAGTCCGTTACCTGGTGAGTACTGAGGCTATATCTCCTAATGGTGTCAGTTCGTCTAGAGGTATTTTGGATTCTGTATTGAGTGTTAGGAATTTTGTTAGAGTGAAGAATTTATGTATAATCCCATATATAAATTTCTTCTTCCGTACTCTGATATATCGTACGCTATTAGATGTATATAGGCTTCCGCTAGTATTATATTTTGTATGTATATATGCATGATTGTATGTCGTTTATCAAATACAGATTGAACGCCTTAGAATGCTAACATAAACAGAGGAGACCATGCCGAAATTTTGAGACACCACCTAATGCCTCGAGATCTGACATGGGGCTTTGTGTTAGCGGTTGGCGGGGCGTCACATTTTGAGTTGTACGAGCATGTGCAATTTACCATAGGTGTTAAGGATCTCAACTTAGCTCTTTTTACTGAAAAGCCCATAGACTTCACCATTGTGAGATGTTTAATATATTTTATTGGGCTTGGACTTCAAAAGGTAAGGCAATTTCAAAAGGGACCTTTCTCGATGCAAGGGTTCGGGGGCAACACCGCCTAAGGCAAATTATTTTAGGTATATATTACATTTTCAAGTAGGGTTTCTTATGTGTTTTTTTTTTTTGCTTTGTGAGGTTTGTTGTTGTTGTTGTGAACAGAGAGTCGATAATATTTATCGTTGATAGTGGATTTTTCTCCCTCTCCTCTGTGGGCGTAGGCAATTTACTGAACCACGTAAATCTTGTGTATCCATTTTATTATTTTCTTTAATCTAGTTACGTTTCTATACAAGTGTTATAAGAGCTAGGATTCTTGTTCTTGAACCGCGAAGATGACGATTAGTAAGTTCGAGGTTGAGAAATTCAACAAAAAAAAGATTTCTCTCTCTAGCAAAGGAAAATAAATGATCTCCTTATTTAGCAAGAAGTTCATAAGGTATTGATAGGTAAAGATAAAAAACCTACAAAGATTGATGATGACGATTGGGAAGAGATGGACAAGAAGGCAACTAGTACAATCGTCTCAATCTATCAAATGCAGTCATCCACAACATGATCAACGTAGAAATAGCCAAGGCTATATGAAAGAAACTGGAGAGTCTGAATATGGGAAAAAATCTGACGAACAATTTGTATGTGAAGAAAAAGCTTTATTGTTTACAGATGCAGGACAGTACAGATTTGCTAGAACATCTCAACCAATTCAATAGTCTAAACACCTAGTTGGCAAATTTTGGCATTAGAATTGAAGAAGATGATAAAATGATACTTCTGTTGGCATCGTTTCCTGATTCCTTTGATCATCTAGTGACAACCTTGTTTTACGAGAAAGAAACTCTAGACTTAGATGAGGTAATTGGAGCTCTTTTATCTCATCAAAAGAGGAGGAAGTTTGTTGGTGACGATCGCAAACAGAAGGACTAATAACAAGGTTTGATTAAAAGCGTGGTAGAAATAAGGAAAGGGATAAGAGTTTTTGTAGGAAGAAGTCTCGGTTTAAGTTTAGACCATCCGCGAAAGATTTGAAATGCCACTACTATCACAAAATGGGGCATTACAAGAGAAACTGTAAAACTGTAAAACTGGATCTAGAAGACAAGAAGAATAATAAGCCTTCAGATTTGACCAATATCGATGAAGATAAGTTAGAAGATAGTAATGTTAACAAAGATATTTTATCGGTATCTTCAGGTACCAATTTTCTAGTAGATTCTTGAATCTTAGATTCAGGTTGTTCTTACCACATGTGCCCAAATAAGGACTGGTATGATACATTTAAACCTTGCAATGCTGGTATTGTTTTAATGGGAAACGATGCTACTTGTAAAGCCATTGGAATAGGCAGAATTAAAATCAAGATGTTTAATGGTGTTGTGTGGCTCCTTGGCAATATTCAAATATGTCCCAAAGTTGAAAAAAAATCTAATTTCCTTGGGTACATTAGATTCATTGGGTAGCAGTTATTCGGTACTAGGTAGAGTAATAAAAATCACAAATGGTGTTTTGGTAATCATGAAATGTCAGAAAGTTGGAAACTTGTTCACGCTAGTTGGGAACACCGTATTAAGTGGAGTTGCAGTCTCCATACTAGTGGAATCTTCCATAGATGACATGACATTGTGGCATATGCACCTCGATTATATGGGAGAGCGTGACATGATAGAACTCCATAAAAGAAACTTGTTGAAATGAGTAAAATCATGCAAGTTAGATTTCTACAAATTTTGTGTGTATGGAAAATAGCATAAAGTCAATTTTAAGGCAGCGTCTCATACCAACAAAGGTGTTTTTGATCGCATGCATTCAAATGTTTGGGGCTAGTAATAGTCTCTTCACACAATGGTACACGATATTTTGTTAGTTTTATTGATGATTACGCTAAAAAGGTATAGGTTTATTTTATAAAGCACAAGTTAGATGTTTCAAACAAGTTTAAATAGTGGAAAGCAAGGGTTGAAAATCAAATAGGGAGAAAAATAAAATATCTTAGATTAGACAACAATTTGAAGTATAAAGTTCAGAATTCATTAAATTATGTAACTTAGAAAGGATCATTCGTTACTTCATAGTCAAGAAAATCCCATAGTAGAACAGGTTTATAGAAATAATTAACAAAACATTGTTAGAAAAAGCTAGATGCATAAGGTTGAATACAAGTTTGTTTAAAATTTTCTAGGCCGAGGAAGTTAACACGGCATGCTACATTACTAACTGATCTCCATCCGAAACCATCGACTTCAAAATTTCAGAGGAGCTTTGGTCAAGTAAACCAGTAAATTTTTCAGTTGTTAAAATTTTTTTCCCCTGCTTATGTACATGTGCTGAGTGGATAATGGTTGAAATTGCACTTAAGATCAAGAAAATGCATATTTCTTCATTTTGAAAAGGGGGTTAAAGGCTATAGGCATTGGGATTCAATTTCATGGAAAACAATTGTGAGTAAAGATGTGGTATTTGATAAAACATACATGTTGAAGAAGAATAAAGTTCAAGCTGATAGCCTAAAACAAATAGTTGAGGTAAAGTTTGATGAAGACAGATCATCTATGGAAAGAGTTGAAAGTCAAGAACTTGAGGCTAATCAACAATAGTTACAAGAAAAGTCTTATTCATTGGCCAAAAAAAAAAAAATGTTCAAAAGGTACTATAGAAGTATGGTTTTGAAGACATGGTTAATTTTGCCATAATAGCTAATGGAGATCCATTTTCTTATAAGGATGCAATTAACAGTAAAGACAGTGTAAAATGGTTGGTTGCAATGTCAAAAGAGATGGAATCACTACGGAAGAATGAAACTTGAAATTTGGGGAAATTGCCTAAATGAGATAAAGCTTTATGTTGCAAGTTGGTGTACCACAAGAAAGAAGCACTTAAAAAAAATGAAGTCGAAAAATATAAGGCATGGTTAGTAGTAAGGGTTCATAGAGAAGGAATTGACTATAATGAGATTTTCTCATCAATCGTGAAACATACATCCATTAAAGTAATCTTAGCTATGGTGGCGATGCATGACATAGAATCGGAGCAACTTGATTTGAAGATAGTTTTCCTCCATGAAAATTTAGATGAATGTATGTATATGCAACAACTTGAAGGCTTCAAGGAACTAGGTAAAGAAGATTTTATGTGCAGATTAAAGAAATCATTGTATGGCCTAAAACAGTCTTCTCGAGTATAAACATCTTGATTCATTCATGGTGACACATGGGCATACATGTTGTGTGTTTTGTTCAAAATACTTGTTGATGGTTCCATTATTATGACTTCTTTATATGTCGATGATATGTTAGTTGTTGCAAAGAGTAAACATGAAATCAATAGGTTAAAGTTTTTATTAAGTGGTGAATTTGATATGAAAGATCTGGGGGCAACAATAAAGATCCTTGGCATAGAAATATGTCGTGACCATAAGATTGAAAAATTATGGTTGTTTCAGAAGAAATATATTGAAAAGCTGTTGGAAAGGTTTAACATACTTAATGCAAAACCTGTGAGAACACCATTGGTAACACACTTCAACTTGACATCACAGTTGTGTCCAGCCATAGATAATGAGGTGGAGCATATGTTTCGAATGCATGTGCTAATGTAGTTGGTTGCCTTATGTATTTGATGGTGTGTACTAGCCTGATACTTCACATGTAGTTAGTGTGATCAACAAGTATATGAAAAATACAAGAAAAAGCATTGAAATGCAGTGAAGTGGTTTTTAAGATACCTTACAGGCACATGGGATTTAGCCATCATATTTGATCTTAATGGGATTTTAAGTAAAGTTATGGGTTATATGGATGCAGATTATGCACGAGATCTCAACTCTAAGAGGTCCATGACGGATTATGTGTTTACATTTGTAGGAAGATCAATTTTTTGAAAATCAGTTTTGCAGGATACTTATGCTTTATCCAAAAATGAGGCAAAGTATATGGTAGTGACCGAGGCAGAAAATGAGGTTATATGGTTAAAGGGGCTGGTTGAAGAGCTTGGCTCCAAGCAAAATGACATTTTACTACATTGTGATAGCCAAAGTACAATTCACTTGGCTAAGAATCATGCTTATCATGTTAGAATCAAATACATTGATGTTCGATCCCATAAGAACAAATAATAGATATCTACGGAAGAAATAAACCTTTCAAAGATTCACACCAAAGAGAATACAGTTGACATATTGACAAAACCAATTTTTATAAAAAATTTCAAGTATTGGTTGGACTTAATCTACTCCTTATTGATTTTCATGGTGATACACCCCTACCTGTAAAGGGGGGGGGGGGTACAAAGAGGTATCCATAGGAGGTATCTCATGGTGGCAAATACAAGCTTTTTCATGGTAGTTTAAGGAAATACAAGCCAACGTGGAGATTGTTGTAAGATGTCTAGTATTTTTATTGGGCTTGGATTTCAAGAGCCAAGGTAGTATAAAAAATGATCTTTCCCGATACAGGGGTCGGGGCCAGTGCACCGATGTGATTTTTTTGGTATATATAATATTTTTTAGTAAGGTTTCTTCTATGTTTTTTGCTCTGTGAGGTTCCTTGTGACTATGGACAAAAAGTCTGTAATCTTTATCGTTGATAATGGATTTTTCTCCCTCTCCTCCGTGGACATAGGCAATTTGTCCAAATCACGTAAATCTTGTGTGTTTATTTTCTTATTTTCTTTAATCTTATTATGTTTACACAAAACATAATAACAATATTACGAAGCGGGAGAACTATTATCATGCTTGGAAGAGATCTAACAGACTTCCTTTGATTTTTATAGGAATAACCGTCGCTAACAACATCAAAACATCCTTACAGGCACATTAATAACTAAGTTAACTATGAAGAAATACGATGGAACACGAGGAGTTCATGATCATATCCTCAACATGACTGACAAGACTGCTAAACTTATGAAATTGTGAATGAATGTGGATGATTGTTTTCTTGTACAATTTATTCTCCCCTTATAGATTTATTATAATACAAATAAGAAAAAAATTAAACTTGAATAAACTTACTAATATCTGTGTTCAAGATGAGAAGAGATTGATACAAGTAAAGCATTTTGTGTTGATGGTATATGGAGGAATTGAAAAAAAAATGAAAAAAGATGCCAAGGAAAGGAAATAAAAAAGGGGTCTGTGAATGGAAATCAGACTGACGGAAAGAATTTGAATAATGTAAAGTGTTACTTTTGTGGCAATGCTGGACACATAAAGAAATATTGCACCAAACACAAGTTTCAGTTCGAAAAGAAAGGTAAACAACTTTTTTTTTGTATTTTATGAATCAAATTTAACTATAGTTCCTCGTAATATTTTGTGGATTGATTCTGGGACTACAATTCATATTGCAAATCCTATGCAGGATTCCTTTCAAATAGGAAGTCAAAGGAAAATAAAAAGTCTATTTTCATAAGGAACCATTTTGGGGTGCAAGAGGTAATATTTGGGACCTACTGCTTGGTTTTGAAGACTGATAATTAGATGGACATGCAATATACTTTTTATTCCCCTTTTATTTCTAAGAATTTAGTTTTTTTGTTTAGGTTAGACAATATTAGTTATTTAATTTCTTTTGGATTTGAGAAATTACAAATATTTTTTAACTCGATTTACGTAGGATCTAGAATTTTATAAAGTATTTTAAAAAATACTCTCTTTTAAAATTGATGATATTAAGTTTACCCATTCGTAAAATGCAATGTTAGATTTACCCCATTGATTGTAAATAAAGGTTATTTTTTCTTGATGATTTAATAGTGAAATGTTGTTATTTTTAAATTTTGATTTAGTAATTTAAGTATTTAAAAAGCACTTTGAGAAAAAAAAAGAACGAAATCTCACCATTAAATCGTCAAGAAAACACAACCTCCACTTACGATCGAGGAGGTAAGCCTAATCTTGCATTTTGGTAGGGGTAAACCTAATATCACCAATTTTACAAGGGGTGTCTAAAATACCCAATTTTATATGATGGTTTATATAAAATTAATTTTAGTTATAAGTTTGCCCAATCTTTAATTATCCTTCAATCGAATATTAGTTTGAAACGTGGTATGTTAAATGAAAATTCCTCTATCTTATGGCATAGACATCTCTAAACAAAGGACAAAAATTGATAAATGATAAGATTTTGGATAACTTGGACTTTATAAATTTCTCATTGTGTGTGTAATGTATAAAAGAAAAATATATCAAACGCAAAAATAAATGAGCCGCAAGAAGTAAAAAAAAAAAGATTTAATAATTCATACAGATATTTATGGACCTTTTCCCACAATATGTTTAAGTGGAGAAAGGTATTTCATTCCCTTTCTAAATTACTTTACTAGATATGGATATGTCTATTTTATTCATGAAAAATCTCAATCTGTAGATATTTTTGAGAAATTAATGACTGAGGTTGAAAGATATCTCAATAGGAAAATTAAAATAGTTAGGTTAGATAGTGACAATGAATATTATGGTAGATATGATGAGCCATGCCAAAGTCATTGCTCATTTGCTAAATTCTTAGAAATGATAGGTATTTGTGCATGATACAAAATGTAAATATGCATCAACAAAATGGTATAATCATACACTTATGAACATGTTTAGGAGTATGTTGAGTTTCCTAACTGTACCTAAATCATTGTGGGGTGAAGCATGAAAGACTGTTATATAGATCTTAAATAGAATTTCCAATAAGCTAGTCCAAACAATTCTTTTCAAGTTATGGATTGGTAAGAAATCCAATTAAGAGATCTATATATTTGGGGTTATCCAACGGAAATAAGGATATACAATCCCCAAGAAAATAAATTAGACTCAAAGATCATTTTTGGATATTTCATTAGTTATCTAAAAAATTTCAAAGGATACAAGTTTTATTATCCTAATCACCATACATGAATAGTAAAAATCAGAAATACTTAATTCTTAGAAAATAACAAGATTAGTGGACAACAAATGAATGAAATGAACCATTACTTCATCAAGTCATCACTAATGAAGATGTAGAACCACAAAAACCTGCAATTTCAAAAAGATCTCTCAAAATAATAAGACCTACAATTTAGGATGATTATATGGTGTATCTACAAGAATCTGATTGTGATATTAAAATCAATAAATGCTGGATTTTATTTTTACAAACCATGAAAAATGATGAATCCACAAAATGGATAGATGTCATGAAAGAAGAGTTGAAATCAATGGAACAAAATGAAGTTTGGGATATCATCGAATTGTCCATTAAATATATAAAGGTTGATTGTAAATGGATTTTCAAGACCAAGCACAACGCCAAGGGAAATGCCAAATAATTTAAAGTTAGATTAATAGTCAAAGGTTTCTGTAGACACCCCAATTTGCACGAACCTATTAGGAAAATTCAAATTTTCTCGAATTGATTCCGATTTAGAACTCAAGATTTTCGACGGACTCGCATTGCCACGTGTCATCATTTTTCATGCATACATGCATACATGCATCATACCACATAATTTTGCATACTCAACCTTGTCCCTAACCCGTAACCATTCTCCATTCACCGCTTCATCACCCATACCATAACCAAAGTCCATTTCCTCCTCCAACCTAACCCAAGTCCATATCCTAAATCCAAAGCCAAGTCCATTCTAAGTCCAAAACCCAAGTCCATATCCTAAATCCAAAGACAAGTCCATTCTAAGTCCAAACCCAAGTCTATATCCTAACCCAAACCCAAGCCCAACACCAAGCCCACTCCAAGTCCATTCTCTCACCCCTTCACAAGATGACACATGTTGATACCTCATAAGCCCCCAATACCCAATGCATCATCTAATTGGAGGGTCAACTTCTCTTTTGTGAAAACTCAAGAATGTCCTTCTCAAAAAGTCTAGTCAAATCAAAAAGGTTATTTGGTCTTTGGTAATAATCCATAAAGGTGAGAGAACTTCCCATTATGCCCTCAAAAGGTGGAATCTTCAAGTACATACATGGAGTTCTCCCATTAGTCCATTTCAAAATTATACTTCCACCGTTGCTTTATTTGTTATTTACAAATGAACCAAGATCTACTTTTCACCTACCACTTCACCTTTACACATGTCATGCTCCCATTCACCCTCTCAAAAGTACTTTTGTTCTCCCATTGGTCCATTTCAAAAATTATACTTCCACCCTTGCTTTATTTGTTCTTTACAAATAAACCAAGATCTATTTTTTACCTACCACTCCACCTTTACACATGTCACTCCCTTATTCACCCTCTCAAAAGTATTTTTGTTCTCTCACATCTATTTACCAAAAAATCAAAGATCAAAGAATGCTTTTAGGGTTTCTTCACAAATGTCATCTTTGCCCTCATACAAATGAAAAATTCAAAAAGAAATAACCTAAACTTTGTGTCCATTCTCTTTATTTTTAGGGTTGGACTACTTTATCCCCAAAAGTGCTCCAAAAACTCTATAAATACCCTCATTTTCTAAGAACAATTCATGCTCTCAAGCCCCCCATTTCTCAACCTAAAACTCTACCAAAATCTCTACTCATCTCTCATTTCTCAACTTCCAACCTTCAACTCTCTCAACCCCCAACTATATCCTTCAACTCTCAAGTTCATTACTCAAGCTCAAGTTCTCTCAAGACTTCCAAAAGGGACAAGGTGGGATAGTAATTGTTTATTTATTTTCTTTTAACTTGCATCTTCTTCCTCTAACCCTCCTTTTTCTTTTTAGAAACCCTTAGGATGTAATGGAGAACCCTCCTTCATCCCGAGTATATTGAACCTCAACCTTAGGCATGGAATGCTTGAGGCGATTTGGTCAAAAGGATGGAGGTTGAAGTCCTTTTTAACCCATTCTCATATCATGCATCATAATGTACACTATGCACACACATCACATATGTTTGGCTATGATGAAGAATTGTGTAGCTCTCTTGATGGGGCTAAAACACTAAGTTTCTAACTAAGCATGCATGCATTAAGGTTGTGGATCTAAAGAGAACTCCATTCATGGAACTTCTCTAAAATCCTAAACCAACATTCCAATTCATGTAAAAATGTGATGACTTTATAGGATATCCTCTCCTATAGGATATTCCTCATATCTACACAAACATTAAATCCTCTTTCAAAGGGGTACATACACACTATGTGCACCCACCCACTTCATGCATCTCATGCATTTTACTTGTTATGTTAATCTTAAAAATATGGCCAAATCTAAAGGTAACCATCATATGTGGAGAGAATGGGGTGCCTAACACCTTCTCCATTCTCTAACCGAATCCCCTTACCTAAATCTTAGGTAGACCATACCTTTTCCATGATTGAGAGTCACTACAATGCCATGAAAAAATTATTTTCAAAAGAATTGATTCAGGTACCCATTCACACCCATTTCCAAAAAAGAATGGTGGCGACTCCAAACAACGTAGCATTGATGTTCAAAAGTGAACATTCTCATGTCTACAGTTTCACTAAAAAATAAAGCATTGATTATATTGAAAGCTTTTCTCCAATTTCAAAGAATGACTCATTCAGGATCATAATGACATTGATAGCTCATTATGACTTAGAGTTGTACCAAATGAATATGAAAATGACATTTTTGAATGAGAGTTTAGATGAAGAGATCTACATGGAACACCCGGAATGTTTCAAAAAAAAAAAAAAAAAAAATACTTAAGTTGTAGACTTAAGAAATTTATATATGAACTTAAACAAGCTCAAAAGAAGTTGTATGTAAAGTTCAATGATACCATTACCTTATTCGGATTTAAAGAAAATACTATTGATATATATATATATAGATTAGTCGGAGTAAATTTATTATGTTAGTGAACAACAATCTTAATTTGTTACATGAAACCAAAAAAAGTATCTCGTGAAGAACTTTAAAATGGTTGATATGGGTGAGGTAGCATATGCAATCACAATAGAGATATTTAAGGGTCAATCTAGAGGAATATTGGGATTGTCGTAGAAAGGTCATATCAATCGAATTTTAGAGAGATTTCATATGCAATCTTGTTCGATAGGAGATGCACCCATCGAAAAAAAAGACAAATTCAATTTATCACAATATCTGAAGGAATAGATGAAAGACATTCCATATGTCAGTCATCCGGAGTTTGATGTGTAGTCAAACATGTACTAAATAAGATATCAGCTTTGCAATAGAGATGTTAAAGAGATTTTAGAGTAATTCATGAATGGAGCATTGGAAAGCCGCAAAGAAAGTGGTGAGGTATTTGTAAGGGATAAATGATTATATGCTCACTTATAGGAGGTCAGATCCTTTAAAGGTGATTAATTATTCAGATTTAGACTTTGCAAGATGTGCGGATAGTAGAAAATCAGCATCAAATTTTGTGTTCTTACTAGTCAGTGGAGTTGTATTGTGGAAAAGTGTAAAACTGAGTATCATTGCTTCATCTACTACGAAAATCGAGTTTGTAACATGCTTTGAGGCCACAAATCAAGCTCTATGGTTACAAAATTTTATCTTAGGACCTGAGGTTGTCGATTTTATAGTCAGGTCGCTGAAGATACATAATGATAACACTGCAGCTATTTTCTTCTTTAAAAATAGTAAGTACTCGAATGGTGCACCTAGAGGTCAAGTACTTGGTCGTGAGAAAAAGAGTATAGAAATAATTATTGTCATTGAAAATATTGGTACTGATTTCATGATTGTTAATCCATTAACATAAGGGTTGCCACCAAAAGATTACAAGGAACATGTTGGGATGAGACTTTTGAAAAAACCCTAATGAATGTGGAGTTTTTCTTTTTAATAGTCTTTTGTAATTGACATTAATATAGTATTAAACAAAAATTTTCTTGTTTCCAATTTTATTTTATATATATTATGATTTGAATTTATGATAACAAGAAATGTCTTGATAAGACAAATTAAATGAGAAAATTGTGATTATACTAGAGAAGATTATTGATAGAGTGGTGCATGGAAGAGAGTATGGCATTAATGACATATGATCTCCATTACTCACATTAGTAATCTAGCTCAAATACAGTATTAAGGTATCCAATTAATTGGAATTATTGACATATTTAGAAAACTATTGTGCACATGTAAATTCTTTTTGATAGAATCCAATAAATGTATCATTTTAAA
Organism: Akebia trifoliata; assembly: GCF_017979445.1. NCBI lineage: Eukaryota > Viridiplantae > Streptophyta > Magnoliopsida > Ranunculales > Lardizabalaceae > Akebia > Akebia trifoliata. The sequence goes on from NC_141380.1 coordinate 26,040,448, forward strand.
ATCACAAAATTTTAAATGAAAAATACACTACAACACAATCAATACGACAAGCCAAGTGGAAGAATGTTAGACCCTGTCTAGGATGACCCAGTAGAGCTACACGTTTTATGTGTTTTACTTAAATTGGATTCTAATTAAAGTTATCAATAATTATGGAAACTCCCCAAACCATTGTATTTAGAAAGGATCCTCATTATGTTTTAATAGTAAACCTTAATGGTTAGAATTTCTACTTAAAGAGGAAATGTAGGCCCTCTACTCTCCTCTATATAAGCATAGATTGGCACCCATATCAATAACGACCATAAGGCTAAATCATTGGACTATTCTCTAGTGATTTTTGCCCTAAATTCATCATAAAAGGTTAACTTTAGTTGATCTAGAAAATAGAGAACGAGTAGAAGGTGAGTCTAGTAATCTAAGGAGCAGATTAATCGATTCGTACGAAAGGGGGTATTATATTATTTTATATAGGTTCTCACCACATTGATTATTGATCCAATGGCACATGGTACCCTTCCGAAATTCATTATTTATATTATGAGCATGATAGATTCTAAGCGATTAATTAATGTTGAATGAATAATTTATGAAGAAATATAATATCTAACACTTGTGTCTTTTCAAATGAAAATTAAAGTGTAACATTAAAATTATGGGGATTATTGGCTAACTATTGTGTACAATGACAAGCCCAATGTTAGCATGGAAGGAAATCAATTTTATTAATCAATCAAGGTTAGAATTTAGCCCCCACTACTAGAAAATCCTGGTTCTGCCCCTAAATACCTCCACGTCAACATGTTTCTTTTCTAAATTATCAGTCCAATAATAGATTGTATTTTTAGGGGTATTTTTGAAACACCCCCTGATAAATTGGTGATATTTTGTTTACCCTCTTGCAAAATGCAAGATTAGGTTTACTTGATCATAAGTCAATGTTATTTTTTCTTGATGATTTAATCGTGAAATTTTGATTTTGATTTTTTTAAATTTTGATTTAATAATTTAAGAATTTGACGAGAATTTTTTAAAAAAGTTAAAATTTCACTATTAAATCATTAAGAAAACCTAACGTTGACTTACGGTCAAGGGGCAAGCCTAATCTTACATTTTTTACAGGGGTAAACCTAATACCACTAATTTAACACGGGTTTTTTTTAAATGGATAATGTTGAAATGACCTCAAGTTTGTACCTCATATAGCACTTTCATGAAAAAGGGACCGATAGTTCTTGAGTTGTGTTGGAGTTACCTCAAGATTGTACCTCATACCATACGTCCTAGCGTGAATAAGAATCATAGATGCTTTTTCACTCGTATCTCAATGAAAAGAATCTATGGCTCCTATACATTTTCACATTAGGATGTGCGATGTGAGGTACAATCTTGAGGTCACTTTCACATTATTCATAATTTCTACGCATTTCTTTGTCAGGAAAATGCGATGTGAAGTACAATTGAGGTCACTCAATTAGCACGATTATTTTAAAATGGAGAAATTTACTAGGCAGATTTATTTGTTGCAATTTTATTAAAAAAACTCTCTTTATCAAGTTCATTACCGAGCAAACCTTTCCTCTTTGGATCAAACTAGCATGACTTTCTTAGTAAGACTTCAAATCTTACTAAAGGACTTTGGGCCCACATGTATTATAAAATTGACAATCCACACCAAATACTTCTAGATTTCATAGAAAACATCATATTAAAACGAAAATAATTCGTAAAAGAAAAAATCCTTTTTGACCTTGATCCAAGGTATTGAAAATCGGTAGCTACCAAACTCCCAAATTTAAATATAAAATTTAATGGTGAAAACTTTTTTTTTTTTTTTTTTTTTTTTTTTTGAAATTCTTTTTCAATGTTCTTTGAATTCTATCATTTATAATATTGTGGCACCAAATCATGTTTTTTGGACGCCACAAATTGGTGAGGTTAAAAACCACTCCAAGGTATGTTGAGTAACAAATTTACTAGATTCACACTCCAGGGTTTGCTGGGTAACAAACTTGATAAAGTGAGGCTTGATGGGTAAAACACTTGATAAAGTAAGTTCCCTTAAAGTTATCGAACTCCAAGAGAGTTTTTGTAATAAAAATGCAACAGTTGGGTTTACCAGCCTATTTTTTAAAGAATAATATTGAAATGACCTCAAGATTGTATCTCATATCGCACATTCGGACTTAAAAGTGTGTAAAAACCTTAGATACTTTTAATCGAGATACGCTTTAAAAAAGCATATTTAGTTCTTACCCACTTTTAGGTCTGAAAAATGTGCGATACGAGTTACAACATAAGGTCACTACAACACGTCTCTTTTTTTTTTAAGGTCATTACACCATTAAGTCAATATTAGAAACGTGACCACTTTCTGCTATCACGTGAAATTATTGCCATTTCATTGGCTTAAGAGAGAAAAGAGAACCGTTTACGTGAGTAAAAAAAACAGACAAATAGTGGTAGCTGTCTCGGCTTGTCATGACTCAAGACTGCCATTTTATGCCCTACAGGACTCCATAAGGTTAGATCGTAGCGATAGCGATAGCGATAACGACAGCGATAGAAGAACTTATCATCATGGATGGCGTGATGAGGGTTGCTCGTGTTTTTGGAGATAAAATGCAGATATCGTTATAGAGCCACTAATCAACCTGCGCAATGTGTACACTTAATTTTGGATTATTTTCACTCAATCACAGAGATAAGATTGTCGTTACACCTAATTTTGGATTGTTTTCACTCAATCACAGAGATAAGATTGTCGTTACACTTAATTTTGGATTGTTTTCACTCAATCACAGAGATAAGATTGTCGTTCTCACTAGTGATTTTTCTCGTGTGTAGCATTTTTAAAGGTTGAGACAGCGCCACATTAATAAGATAACAAAATCTCATTTTCAGATATTTGGGATTTAATTCTATTTCTGTCCATTTTCAAAATCTCTATCTATCTATCTGTTAATTTATTTATAATAAGAATAATGATAAACAAGTGTATGGAACCATACACAATTGTATATCATAATAAATATGTACAACTGTGTATCTCAAAAAAAAAAAAAAAAATCTACAGATCTATGCACATGCCACACCAAGAGAGAAAAGGGGACATTAGAAAATCACGACTCTTATAACAAATATTGGAATTATATGACTAAAGAAAAAAACACATGATCTAAAGTCTCGATTGTTCAAACATTAAATCCAACTATTGTGATTTATCATAATGATATAAACATTCCTAAGATATGTGTTATTGGGATACATATAAATTTGTGATAGCTAGTTGGATTTCATAATCATGCGTTGTCTCAAGAGTCACTAGAATTGAATTTGGATGCCACCTATCTATATGGACCACATGTCCATGTGGCACCTAAAACACGAGTGGTAATCAAATGGTTACAGAACATACAATTTCATAATTTCATGAGTTGAATATGACAAAATCCGATTTTGGCTAACTACTCATTTTAATTCCCAAATTTTGAATGTGATAGATCACACTTTTTTCAAGGACGATCTCACAGGTTTAAATTAATAATCTCGTTGGATTTTTTTTTCCCATAAGTGACAATCTCACTAAAAATAGCGAACCTATGAGATCTTCACTTTTATAACCCATGAAATATTCACTTTGAAAAAAATATCAATGAAATTGTCACTTTAGACCTACGAGATTATCACTTGAAAACTTGTGATCTCAAATGTTCACGTTTTGAGGATTAAAATAAATAATCACCAAGAATTGGAATTTAGCCAAAAATTGATCACATTTTGATAAAATTCCCAAGAACATAATGTTAAAGTTGGGAAAAGGTAATATGCGATTATTTTTAGATTATATGTCAGTGCACTAAGAAAAACTTGGCTCTCAAGAGTCTTTTGTAGGTGCACCACAAACGGGGTGTTTGGTTCGGATTCTAAAATCCAATTCATCATATAATTCAGATTCTCTACTTAATTTGTTAAACAAAGAAAAGGGGAAAATTAGAAATAGATTTTAGGTTATTTCTCCTTGTTCTTATAAATAAGTCATTTGTCATGGTTTTGTGCTCAAGACCTTGCTTGGAATATGCAAATCATTTGTAAAAAAATAAATAAATTGAAATATATCTTACAACAACAACAAGGATTGATATAAAAATTACAAAACCATCATAATTCTATGGAATTTTCTTAGAGAGTAACAGAAAATATCCTAAACGCAATCATCACTATATGAAAATTCGACAATCCAAAACCCATAAATTTTAGAAACCAAATTTCGATCATCCATGACCGTTGAAATTTTTTTGATCCCCAATTCGATGGCTTAGAGCCATCAAATTTCTCCCATCCTCTAGTAATTTGACAGTTTTGGTTCATTGAAAAGAAATATCAACAATGAAAATTTTAGTGCCTTGATCCGTTAAATATAGGTTTTTTTAATGTTGTGCATCTTCAACCTCTTTTCGAAAAGCCCCACCAAACCCCATCATCTATAATATCTTGTATAAATATTTCACTCATTTTCAACCTCAAGATTCTCAATTAGTGAAACGAGATTCTCATAAATTTTGGAAAACAGTTTTTATAATTTAATTTTCACAATCTATAATTAAAAGTAACAATTTAGAGATGATATAATGTACGTATTCTTGGACTTCTTCAATAAGGGTTTGAATGATTATATGGAAAAATTGGTAGAAAAATGATTTTTCAAAGAAAATTGCAATTTTATAGATTTGCGATTATGTTTCTCATATTGGCAGAAAAATGTTCCACCCAAATGATTTTCTCATTCGAAAGAAAAACCCTAACGTTAATATAAGGCTTATTGTCACTCCATAATTATTTAAAAGTAAAGTAATTTATTTTTTTTTTGGCATTTTCCTATCATGCAATCAAATACCAACAAATATTTTATTTATAAAAATATATATTTTAATATAAGGCTTATTGTCACTCCATAATTATTTAAAAGTAATAAAATTTATTTTTTTGGCATTTTCCTATCATGCAATCAAATACCAACAAATATTTTATAAAAATATATATATATATATTTTTAACATATTAATCTTCTTAAAATTATATTTTCTTGGCAATCATGCCTGTTATTGTCAAACCGAAATATATTTTTTAACATATTAATCTTCTTAAAAATATATTTTCTTGGTAATCATGCCTGTTATTGTCAAACCGAAATATATTTTTAACATACTAATCTTCTTAAAATATATTTTTAACATACTAATCTTCTTAAAAATATATTTTCTTGGCAATCATGCCTGTTATTGTCAGACAACGTGTTTTTTAACATATTAATCGTCTTAAAAATATATTTTCTTGGCAATCATGCCTGTTATTGTCAAACTGAAAGGGCGTTAACATTAATAAGTATGGAAGATGGGAAGCACGAGTTCTATCATGGCAAGAGATGACAAACGACATAATATGGTCACATTTAGATTTTGTTAGATACTGATAATTAATTTGATATTGTAATTGTATATAGATAGGATGGAAACACTAATCTCTAAAAATTGCGAGACAAGACAACTGACATAATATTGGTAACGTTAGAATTGTGTTGGATATGTAAATTTGACACTAATGGCTAGAAAAATAAATTCAAAGCTATATACAATGAAGGCTTCGTCTACGAAACTAGAATATGTTCTAATTTAATATAGATGTAAGTATTTGTTTGCCTGTCATTGGATGATCGATAATCTGAATTTAAATAATCAAACATTATTAGAAATTTTTGGATGTAGAAATCAAATTCGGATAAAATTTTACATTTGAGACCTTATCGGATAGAGATTTAGTTGTTGACAAATCTACTCTAGTAATATCCAATTCAAATCAATTATATTTAGTATATGGGTCCCGTTCAACACCCTACGCTTTACCCTACGTGTTTTGTCCTATATGGGTTAGAAGTTTTGGAATAGGTTGAAAAATGATTTACAAAAAATGGATGATCCACGATTTTTCAACTTATAAATGTGGGGTTAGAAATTTCAAAATGGGCTAATTTTTTGTGAGGCGGATCTTCTAATCGTAGAAATCAGCCTATTCCAAAACTTCTAACCCATGTAGGACAAAACACGTAGGGTAAAGCGTAGGGTAAAGTCATAGGGTGCCGAACTATGCTTTACCCTACGTGTTTTGTCTTACATGGGTTAGAAGTTTTGGAATAGGCTGATTTTTGTGAAGAAGATCTTCTAACCGTAGAGATCATCCTCACCAAAAATCAACCTATTCCAAAACTTCTAACCCATGTAGGACAAAACACGTTTGTTAAAGTGTAGGGTAAAGCTTAGGATGGGGAACGGGACCCCATATATATATATATGGGTCCCGTTCAACAACAAACATTTTGGCAAAACATTTTTCAAAACATGGGTTAGAGATTTTGGAATGGGCTGATTTTTGGTGAAGAGATCATCCTCACCAAAAATCAACCCATTCCAAAACTTCTAGCCCCAGTTTACAAGTTAAAAAATCGTGAACTATCCATTTTTTGTAAACCATTTTTGATGGGGTTAGAAGTTTTGGAATGGGCTGATTGTTGGTGATGATGATCTCCTCACCATAGAGATCATCCTCACCAAAAATCAGCCTGTTCCAAAACCTCTAACCCATGTTTTGAAAAATGTTTTGCCAAAATGTTTGTCAAAATGTTTGTTGCTGAACATTTCCCCATAATATATATAGGGAAATGTTCCACAACAAACATTTTGGCAAAACATTTTTCAAAACATGGGTTAGAGGTTTTGGAATGGGCTGATTTTTTGTTAGGATGATCTCTACGATGAGGAAATCATCATCACCAAAAATCAGCTCATTCCCAAACTTCTAACCCCATCAAAAATGATTTACAAAAAATGGACGGTCCACAATTTTTCAACTTGTAAACTGGGGCTAGAAGTTTTGGAATGGGCTGATTTTTGGTGAAGATGATCTCCTCACCGTAGAGATCATCTTCACCAAAAATCAACCCATTCCAAAACCTCTAACCCATGTTTTGCCAAAATGTTTGTTGCTGAACGGGACCCCATATATAGATATATATATAGGGTCCCGTTCAGCACCCTAAGCTTTACCACACACTTTAACAAACGTGTTTTGTCTTACATGGATTAGAAGTTTTGGAATGGGCTGATTTTTGGTGAGGATGATCTCTATGGTGAGGAGATCATCCTCACCAAAAATCAGCTCATTCCAAAACTTCTAACCCCATCAAAAATGGTTTACAAAAAATGGACGGTCCACGATTTTTCAACGTGTAAACATGGGGCTAAATATTTCGGAATGGGCTGATTTTTGAGGAGGATGATCTTCTAATCATAGAGATCATCCTCACCAAAAATCAGCCCATTCCAAAACTTCTAACCCATGTAAGACAAAAATCATTTGCTAAAGTGTGTGGTAAAACTTAAGGTGCTGAAGATTTCCCATATATATATATATATATATATATATATATATATATATATATAGGGAAATGTTCAGCAACAAACATTTTGACAAACATTTTGGCAAAACATTTTTTAAAACATGGGTTAGAGGTTTTGAAATGGGCTGATTTTTTGTTAGGATGATCTCTACGATGAGGAGATCATCCTCACCAAAAATCAGCTCATTCCCAAACTTCTAACCCCATCAAAAATGATTTACAAAAAATGGACGGTCCACAATTTTCAACTTGTAAACTGGGGCTAGAAGTTTTGGAATGGGCTGATTTTTGGTGAAGATGATCTCCTCACCGTAGAGATCATCTTCACCAAAAATCAACCCATTCCAAAACCTCTAACCCATGTTTTGCCAAAATGTTTGTTGCTGAACGGGACCCCATATATAGATATATATATAGGGTCCCGTTCAGCACCCTAAGCTTTACCACACACTTTAACAAACGTGTTTTGTCTTACATGGATTAGAAGTTTTGGAATGGGCTGATTTTTGGTGAGGATGATCTCTATGGTGAGGAGATCATCCTCACCAAAAATCAGCTCATTCCAAAACTTCTAACCCCATCAAAAATGGTTTACAAAAAATGGACGGTCCACGATTTTTCAACGTGTAAACATGGGGCTAAATATTTCGGAATGGGCTGATTTTTGAGGAGGATGATCTTCTAATCATAGAGATCATCCTCACCAAAAATCAGCCCATTCCAAAACTTCTAACCCATGTAAGACAAAAATCATTGCTAAAGTGTGTGGTAAAACTTAAGGTGCTGAAGATTTCCCATATATATATATATATATATAATATATATATATATATATATATAGGGAAATGTTCAGCAACAAACATTTTGACAAACATTTTGGCAAAACATTTTTTAAAACATGGGTTAGAGGTTTTGAAATGGGCTGATTTTTGGTGAGGATGATCTCTACGGTGAGGAGATCATCATCACCAAAAATCAGCCCATTCCAAAACTTCTAACCCCATCAAAAATGGTTTACAAAAAATGGACGGTCCACGATTTTTTTACTTGTAAACTGGGGCTAGAAGCTTTGGAATGGGCTGATTTTTGGTGAGGATGATCTCCTCACCGTAGAGATCATTCTCACGAAAAATCATCCCAATCCAAAACCTCTAACCCATGTTTTGAAAAATGTTTTGCCAAAATGTTTGTTGCGGAACGGGACCTATATATATATATATATATATATATATATATATATATATATATATATATATATATGGGGGCGTTCAATGGCAAACTTTTTGGAAAACATTTTTCAAAACATGAGTTAGAAGTTTTGGAATGGGTTGATTTTTGGTGAGGATGATCTCTACGATGAGGAGATCATCCTCACCAAAAATTAGCCCATTCCAAAACTTCTAACCCCATCAAAAATAGTTTACAAAAAATGGACGGTCCACGATTTTTCAACTGGTAAACATGGGTTAGAAGTTTTGGAATGGGTTGATTTTTGGTGAGGATGATCTCCTCACCGTAGAGATCATCCTCACAAAAAATCAGCCCATTCCAAAACTTCTAACCCATGTAGGACAAAACACGTTTGTTAAAGTGTAAGGTAAAGCTTAGGGTGCTGAACATTTCCCTATATATATATATATATATATATATATATATAGGGGGTGCTTAATGACCAACTTTTTGGCAAAACATTTTTCAAAACATGAGTTAGAGGTTTTGGAATGGGCTGATTTTTGGTGAGGATGATCTCTACGGTGAGGAGATCATCCTCACCAAAAATCAGCCCATTCCAAAACTTCTAACCTCATCAAAAACAGTTTACAAAAAATGGACGGTCCACAAGTTTTCAGCTTGTAAACATGGCCCATTCCAAAACTTCTAACTCATGTTTTGAAAAATGTTTTGCCAAAAAGTTTGCCATTGAACGCTACCCATATATATATATATATGGGTCCCGTTCAACACCCTACGTGTTTTGTCCTACATGGATTAGAAGTTTTGGAATAAGCTGATTTTTGGTGAGGATGATCTCTATGGTGAGGAGATCATCTTCACCAAAAATCAACCCATTCCAAAACTTCTAACCCCATGAAAAATGATTTACAAAAAATGGACGGTCTACGAATTTTCAACTTGTAAACATGAGGTTAGAAATTTCGGAATGGGCTGATTTTTGGTGAGAAGGATCTTCTAACTGTAGAGATCATCCTCACCAAAAATCAGCCCATTCCAAAACTTCTAACCCATGTAGGACAAAACACATTTGGTAAAACGTAGGGTAAAGTGTAAGGTGTTGAACATTTCCTTTTATATATATATATATATGGTTAGGTTCATGAGTCAATACGTATGTCTTATGTGGCTTAAAAGTAGTTTCAAATTGAGCTAATTTTTTGTGAGGATGATCTCAATAGTAAGGAAATCATCATCACCAAAACTCAGTTGAATTTGAAACTTCTAAGTACATAAAAAATGGTTTAGAATTGTGAATCGTCAATTTTTTAGCGAAAATTTGTAAACCACTTTTGATGGACTTAAAAATTTAAGATTCGACTCATGAAAGAAATACATGATCCCTTAAATGCAAAATCCAATGGTTGAGATTCATCCTCAATATAAGTATCTTTGAGATTTGTGTTATCAAGATACTCATAAATCTCAACCATTGGACTTTTTATTTAAAGGGTTTACATCATGTATTTTTTTCATGAGTCAACGGATCCTAACAATATTATATACGTATGGAAAATGTTCAGCACCAAACATTTTGACAAAATACTTTTCAAAACATGGGTTAGAAGTTTTGGAATGGGCTGATTTTTGGTGAGGATGATCTCTACACTGTAGAGATCATCCTCACCAAAAATCAGCCCATTCCAAAACTTCTAACCCCATCAAAAATGGTTTACAAAAAATGAACGGTCTATACCAAAAATCATGGGGCATCCTCACCAAAAATCAGCCCATTCCAAAACTTCTAATCCATGTAGGACAAAAATGATTGGTTAAAATGTTGGCCAAAATGTTTTGTGCTAAACGGGACCCCATATATATATATATACATGGATGGCGTTATTACGACCCCCTTTGCGACATACCATTTTGTCTTATATGGGCAAAAATGTTTGGAATGGGATGATTTTTTGTGAGGATAATCTTTGTGATGAGGGGATCATCCTGGCAAAAAATCATCCCATTCCAAAACTTCTAACCCCTTCAAAATTGATTTACAAAAATTGGACGGTCTAAAATTTTTTAACTTGTAAACATGGGGCTAGAAGTTTCATAATGAGCTGATTTTTGGCAAGGATGATCTCCTCACCATAGAGATCATGCTCACTAAAAATCAACCCATTCCAAATATTTTTGCCCATATAAGACAAAATGATGTGTCGCAAAGGGGGTCGTAATGGGGGTTGTAATAACCCGACCCTCTATATATATATATATATAGGTCAGGTTTCGTAGACACATAAAACTACAATTTTTTTGTCTTATATGATTAAAAAGGTTTGAAATGGGCTGATTTTTTGTGAGGATGATCTCTATGGTGAGGGGATCATCCTTGCAAAAAATCATCACATTCTAAAACTTCTAACCCCATCAAAAATGATTTACAAAAATTGGACAATTTAAAATTTTTCAACTTGTAAACATGGGTTAGAAGTTTCATAATGGGCTGATTTTTGGTAAGGATGATCTCCTCACCATAGAGATCATCCTCACAAAAGTTCAACTCATTCCAAACATTTTTTCTCAAATAAGATAAAACATGTTGTAGCTTTATTAGTAGTTTTATGTGTATACGGATCATCCTCACCAAAAATCAGCCTATTCCAAAACTTCTAACCCATGTAGGACAAAACACATTTGGAAAAGCGTATGGTGTTGAACATTTTCCATATATATATATATATATATATATATATATATATATATATATATATATCGTCCCGTTCAGCACCAAACATTTTGGCCAACATTTTAACCAACCATTTTTGTCCTACATGGGTTAGAAGATTTGGAATGGGCTGATTTTTGGTGAGGATGATGATCTCTACGGTGAGGAGATCATCCTCACCAAAAATAAGCTCATTCCAAAGCTTCTAGCCTCATGTTTACAGTTGAAAAATCGTGGACCGTCCATTTTTTGTAAATCATTTTTGATGGGTTAGAAGTTTTGGAATGGGCTGATTTTTTGTGATGATCTCCTCACCAAAAATCAGCCCATTCCAAAACTTCTAACCCATGTTTTGAAAAATGTTTTGCCAAAATGTGTATATATACATATATATATATATATATATATATATATATATGGGAAATGTTCAGTACCAAACATTTTGGCATATATATATATATAATCATGATGCACTACGTCATATTGGGGTTTAGGCGACGCCAAAATTGCGCCTTAAAACGACGGCTAAAGACCGTCGTTAATTGCGACTGTTTTTAACTGTCGTTTTAACGTCGTTTCAACCATCACTGATTGTACTAAGTAAAAGTTGGGGTGCCAATAGCTACTCTAAAACCTCTGAAACTCGATCTAAGCAGAGAGAGAGCTTCTTCTCTCTCGACTTTCTTCTCGATTTACTGTAAAATAAAGGGACGAACGAAGCTGGGTTGATCTCACTCACTCGATTGATCTTCTCGCTCGTCTGTTTATCTTCTCACTCTCTCTCGAATCTCCGCCGCTCTCTCTCGATCTCCGCCGCTCTTTCTCGATCTCCGCCGCAGACAGAACTTCTTCTCTCTCGACTGTCTATCATCTCGACTTACTGTAAACTAAGGGACGAACGTCTAGTACTCACTCGATCTCTGAGTTTCGATCTGTGATTTTGATCATATTTCGATTTGCAATCAGATTTCGATTTGAAAGTTTTAGGGTAGAATCGATCGGAAGTTTTTGTGATTTGTTCGATCTCCCTCCCTTTGCTTTGTTTGTGATCGAATCTTCAGGTATGTTAAAGTTTTTGATTGAATCTCTGATTTTCCTTGATTAATTTAGGATTTCAAATGTTTTCTTCATTGTTAAAGCAAGTTTTAGGGTTTTGTTTGATCCTCCTTTCCTAATTATTTTAAATTACTTTCTATCGCAGAGGAAATCCATATAAGATAGCATTTCAGCAACTAAGTTTCGATCTCTCTCGGATTTGACACGATTTTTGGCTAGGTTTCTTATATAATCTTAAGGTATGTTAAGGCTTTGATCGAAACTCAGATTGTTCTCAATTATTTTAGGGTTTCAGATTCTAATTTTAATGTTATTTGTCAAAATGCTATATATTCTCGGATGTTAGTTGTTTAATTGATATAATTATAAAATCTTCATCTAATCCTAATTCATTTTTAGGTTTATGATTTTATATGAGACTGATCCTACTTGTGGACAACTGCTGAAATTGTTTGAATGAGTGTTACAATGTTTAGTAATGTTGAGATAATAATTTGAGCAAACTTTGTAATGCTTTAATAGTGTGTTTTTAATTTTTAATTGGTGTATTTTAATAATTTAAGAAATTGGGGTTTCAATGTCTACAATGTTAAGATAATAAGTTTTACCAAGCAAAAAATTTGGCGATAAGCCAACCGATAAACATTTGATTATCAAATTTGTGGTTTGCATAAGAGAAAGGGCCATTCCTAGGTCTATACTGAAGTTGCCAGACTAGCGGTACTGGATCTAGCTAATCGATTATTACTAGTTCACTGGATTTGTGGAATGTTTCTTCTGACGGTCTCCTTGAATTTTTTACTCGTTCGTAGACCTTGAATTTTTAGCCATTTTATTTTGACGGTTGCAGCAGTCAAGCCAAGAAAAAATATCAGAGGAGCTAATTAATCGTCTTATGAGTATTCTTGGCCACATAGTGCAGCTGAAAACATTGAAGGTATTTTGTTATATTAGATGTTAATGAATGGATAGATCACCAATATCCATTGCTTTATTTTCTGCACATGCAGATAAATGTAATCATTTCAAATTGGTTTCGGTTATTGACTAGTCCTTGACATATGGACTTTTTAAAGCAGAACTTCCTTTGCATCAACGTCTTGGCCATTTGCCATTCACTGAGAAGCAAGTTATCACTCCTACAGGTGTGTTAAGGAATAATTATTGCTACGTTTCTTTTCATTCAGTCTCTTAAGTAAGTTTAATTGTCGTTGTTGCTACTACGACCACCACTACGCTAAAAAATTGTAGTTCCTTATGTAGACTGTGCACACATGGCATGTGTATGAGTGGCATACATTCTAACCTCAGTTTACAAGTTGAAGAATCGTTGATCGATTTGCCATCTAAGGAAATCGAAGAGAAAACGTTGCTACTATTGGTTGGGAAGAGTGATGAAGTTGAGAATAGTAATTGTGGAGAAGATCAGAAAGAATCTGAGACTCCCAAAAACTCGGACAACCAGGTTCGTAAAGGATAATGAAATATGATATTAGGATCATTTAATTTTAAGCAAACAGTTGTGGACTTTATTTTATATTATTTTTTGAATTGTGTTGGCAGCGATTGATAGCTTCGGCTCCACCAAGGGTACAACCCACTTCATGGAAAAGTTGCTGTAGATTGTTTGATGTTCTAATGGGCTCCAATAGATGATTCTAGGTGAACAAAACTTTTCTTGAGAAATCTATTTGTTTATTTACACAATTACTTCCTAATATGTTTGTTAGCTAATTGAATCGTATATGTGCTAGATGCAAAATTTGGGAATAAATTTAATTGACAAGAAAAAGTAGAGTTGGGTTCAGAGATATTCTTTAGACATTTGATCAATAGTATTGATTTTTCTTCATTGAAGTTGGGTAAGTGATCCAAAGGGTTATGATGGCAAGATGATCTAAGCATCAATGTTGGAATAGGTTAGTAGAAGACTCAGTACATGGCAAGCGAAATATCTTTCTGAAGGAGGAAGGTCATTATTAAATTTCATGTGTCTTCTCTCAATTGCACGTAGTGTGGAGTTAAGGTTGTATAGGTTATTTTGGGATTTCTTGTGACATAGTATTGAAGGAAAGAGAAAGTCTCACATGGAAGACATAAATCATGTTAACGTTTGTGGGTATTTTGTGAGATTATTGAGCATTCATTGGTTAATAAATATGCATATTGTTGTTACAAGTGCTTTTATACTTTAAGTCTTCAACAAGTTGAATGGGTCATTAATTGTCCAAATGGCTTTCGAAATTTTTGCCTTGAATTTTGGAGTTTTGATTGTTAACTTTCAATTTTGAAGTTCAGACCTTTTAACTTGATATCAAATACTAGGCATTTTGTCATTTTTTAACCTGATAGCAATTGGCTATTAGTATAATGTCATAATTGGTGAGCTTTCCTCCTTGGGTATTTAGTTTTGTTGTTCTTAATCACAACTGATTTTTGTCATGTTCTCGTCTCTCTGCAGAGTTATTCCCAAGACACTCATGCCTCGAAAGGTATGTCTGTTCTTACCAAAAAGTCCAAAATTTCTCATAATACTTAGCATAAGAGAAACCATTTAGCTTATTTAGAGTTTTTGAGGTTTGAGTAGAAAGCCTCCTAAGGACTTTTTGGTAAGAACAGACATACCGTTTGAGGCATGAGTGTCTTGGGAATAATCATCACTTTCCCAAGGAGCGATGTTTCACGACCATTTTGTTATGTTTATATTGATTTGATATTTATCCAGCTATGAGCAAACAGGGTATTTTTGGAAGGAAAATGAGTTGGTTAAGATTTCGTAATCATAAGCTAGGGAGAGTTGGTTTTGGATTGGGAAACATACAATTTTGTAAGTATACCCTGAAATCATTACCAAACATAGTGAAACATTCTCGTATCTTATTTGGGGACATAGACATAACAAACCACGCAAATATTGATTGTTTTCTTATTTATTGCATCACATATATATCTATATGTGGTGATCCGCACTTGCATGTTTCTTGCATTCTAGGCAATTCTTGGGAGAAGTTGTTTGCATTTCCTACGCAAGTATTAGAGCTTTGTACCTTCTAATTGAGGAAGGATTTCTTTTGACTGTTTGGGAATATTAACCAAGCTAAAATTTAGTGGCACCCATTGAATGGGTATATGACACGTGCCATGATAAACGCAGGTTAATGATGGATAATTGACTCTTGAATGTGCTTAAAGAATGGAAAGATGGGAGTTGATCCTAATTTGGTGGGCCCAAGAAAGAGGTGAAGCACGAAAATTGCAAGTTGCAACTGAGTCAGAAGATGACTTCAAATTAAAAAACATATCTGCTTTCACACACTCTTTGCGTTGACCAAACTAAAGAGAAGCAGCTTTGAATAAGTTCTGTTTGAAGCGGAAAGACAGATGCTATGATAAAAAGGTAAATTTATAGCAATTGTTACTAATGCATGTGATCGTCGTCATCTTCTTCTATCGATTGCATTTCATCCCTCTTTGGCATTTGAAAACACTGATGTTTAGTGCACGTAACCTTCTATTACTACTGCTATTAGTTATATTCTTTAAATTGCCTGCTACATTTAAAATTATATGAATAATTTTTTGAACACTTGATCCCAAAATCTGCATTCTATCTTTACTGCTTCAATGTCTTAACCTGGAATTATCTCATACAGGTTAGATATCAAAGCAGGAAAAGACTTGCAGAGCAGCGTCTGCGAGTGAAGGGACAGTTTGTTTGCCAAGTGCTAGCTGACCCCCCGTCATCATCTCTATGATTCATTTTCTGCATAGACGCCCAACTGATGACATATGCTTGGTTTCATGACGCTTGAGAAACTAGATGGTAAGAGTTAAGATGATAACATCATTAGCGTGTATGGCGCCATTGAGTTTTTTACTTCAATTTTCTTGCACATAGTGTATACACTACATGCCTCTCTCTCTCCTCTTCTCTTCTCTCTCTCTCTCTCTCTCTCTCTCTCTCTCTCTCTCTCTCTCTATATATATATATATATATATATATATATATATATATATATAGATACCATGAGGGGTCTATATGTATGTACATTCAATACAGGCTCACAAGATTTAGCCCAATTTCGTTGATTCAATTATTGAAGAGGAGCTTAGTTCAAGAACCCATGATTTAGAAGTCCAAACTAACATGATAAATGCCTTAAATGAAGAGAATGGTTCTTTAAGAAGAGATCTTGTGTCTGTTAAGCAAAATAAGGCTGCAATGGAGTCCTTAGAAGATGACCTTGTGTTAAGGTCAGATGAACTCAATGAGACCATTAATCACAACCAAATGTTTATTTGTGAAGTAGCTAAAAATAAATTGAAGATATGTAGCCAAATAAATAAGTTTCACCACTAACCATGTTTATGAACAGATCTCTCAATGCAAAGCACATATTTCTGAGCTGAATTTGCATGCAGAAGCACAGGCACGTGAGTACAAGCAAAAGGTTGGTTATCACTCTCCGCTTTATCGAAATGAAGATTTCAAGATATATTTTTTCCTTGTTTAATTTTCTGAATCTGATAAGTTCTAAACCAGTTCAAAGCATTGGAAGCCATGGCTGAACAAGTCAAACCCGAACTTGCAAACTCGTCATCAACTAAACTAGAAAAAAATGCATCAAAGTCTAGAGGATCAGGTTCCCCTTTTAAATGCATTGGATTGGGCTTAGCACATCAAGTAAACTCTGAAAAGGATGAGGAGCTCACTGCGGGGAGGCTTAGAATCGATGAGCTCAAGTGGTAAGTTAGATGCATAAACATTAAGATTCTCTAAGCCTTGACATCATATCAATCGAAATTCTTTTAGAAGAGGGCATGTGGAAATAAGTTTATGAGCTGTTTCATCAGATAGTTTAACATGCTCTAGATAAAGAATCTTCAAAGTCCAGACGTACCTCCATCGTTTCGACAAGATGCTTGTTCGAAACGAATCTTTCATCTCTAAAAAAGATAGAATGTGATGAAGAATTTCGTTTGGTAATTTGTCCAAGTAATTAGATTCCTCATCATGTTCATGGTGACGTTTCCGTTTGGATGATGAAACTTCTTCTAGGTTCTTCATATCATAGCAG
This sequence comes from Akebia trifoliata, assembly GCF_017979445.1. NCBI lineage: Eukaryota > Viridiplantae > Streptophyta > Magnoliopsida > Ranunculales > Lardizabalaceae > Akebia > Akebia trifoliata. The sequence goes on from NC_141380.1 coordinate 26,057,936, forward strand.
AGAGATTGCATCAATATTTTCACAAATTCTCTTTTTCAATCTCAAATCCAATGTAAAACACTAGGTATGGCATAATTGGTAGTTAGATTTGCATAATGTTTCTAGATTTATTGCTTTGTAGACTAGAATTTGGATTGCTAGTTAGATTTGCATAATTGGTAGTTAGAAAAATAGTTAGTGTTATGAAAGTTGAAGACGAGGGGCATTTGGGTCTTTTCATGTTGTTAGTTGGGGTCTAGGTCATCAATTTCAAAATATAAGGGTATCTCCAATGTTCAGCAACATGTGAGGGGGGTAGGTGTAAAATAAATTTTTTTTTTAAAAATACCCTATAGCGACGGTCACTGACCGTCGCTATATCCTCTTTTTTACTGTAGCACCGTCGTTTTTTCCGACTGCCGAAGACAGTCGTTGTATTTCCGACTGCCAAAGACAGTCGTTTTTTCCGACTGTTTTCGACTGTCGCAATTGAAAAACCACTCCTTTTAAAACGACTCCATTTGCGACTGTATGGGCAGTCGTTTTTATAAAAAACGACTGTCTTGGACAGTCGTTTTTGACGAATTATGACGTAGTGATGAATGCACTTGGTTTTCGTACGCGGCTGATGTGGTAAGGGCACAGAACCATAGATTTTTTTCATCGGGATACATAGGATGTGCAATTCTGTGCCCCTGCCACGTCAGCCTCTGACCCTACCACGTGCATTCTATAGAGGGTGGCATTCAGAGGCCCTAAAGAGAGTCAAACATTTTTTCAATGTATGCATTAGAAGTTTTGGAATGGGCTAATTTTTTATGAGAATGATCTCTATGATGAGGAGATGGTTCTTCACCAAGAAAATTGCAATTGCACTTCCCTATATCAGGTTGATTACTTTTTAAAATTACAAAAATATCATTTTTATCAAATAATACTTACTACAACCCTTTAACTAATATTTTAAATTACAAATAAACCCTTCAGATACATGTGCATTTGCACATGCCACCTTCTAGTAGTGAATTTTAAATAACATATTACATATTATATCTGACTTGGATATTAATTACTAGAGAATGCATATCAATAGTTTTTTTTTGTTTCAAATTAATCAAATTTGATTATTTATATATTCAATCCGATTAATATCTATTGATAGTCCTATTTTCTTTTGCCAAAACCTTTTTTTTTTATCTAGTCTAAACCTGTGGTCAGGGTTCTCCATCAAATATACGATTGGGTTAAAAGGAAAATCGAAATTTTTCTAAGAATCAATACTGATTTTTCAACCCACTGAGGGTTAGTTGAGATGGGAAGGAGCAGTTGGATTTACTCCCAAAGTCGTGATTTCAAGTCTCTACATCCCACTCCAAAGCAATGTGGTTATTTAAATGTTGTAATACGTGACAGCATGTTGGATGTTGGGTAAGGCCCGGGAAGATTAGTCTCACCAAATGTGGGGATAATGCTTGGGTTAAAAAGAAAAAAAAAAATTACTGATTAGTCTCACACATGTATTTATCCATATTTCACAATTTCGTACATCTCATAATGTCTCAATCTGGACGATGGATCATCACATTCATGGTGATGGTGATGGTGATGATTACTAGAAGGAATTATTGAAAGTACGTCATGGGTGACGTGTTTCTCAAGGCACAATTATTTATTATTTTTCTTGAGAAGGAGACAATGCCTTCCAACATGATTTTAAATCATGAAATAGTTTTCTAACCTTCTGTAAACCAACATATTTTGTTGAAAATTTTCAAAAATGTAGCGTAGTACGGATGCTTCACCTTTGTGCCATGGCATTAATTGAACATTTTCAAGGATTATATATGATTGTATCACGTTCATTGACTGATGTTGGGCTTTATTGGAGCATTAATTTGTTTTGGGACTCTTCAGTTGTTGATTGTTTTTGTCCATGTAATTCCCAGGTAAATTTAATTTTTCATCTACAGCCACTAATACTTACCTATATTATCCAGCATTTTCCTCACCGAGACATGCAGGGGTGATATAGGATTTACTGTGATTCTCATAATTTTGACGTGGACATGCATATATAATCAAAGATGGTTTTTACTCGTATCGTGAGAAAACACATCTATGATTATGTGCACATCTCACGTTAAACTTGTGAGAATCGCAATAAATACTTTTTATCATTTCAGCAGTTTCCTTATGCAATTCATTAGTACTAATCCGAAACATGAATCGGTACAAATCGAATCAAATCACGATCGAATATTGAATATGTATTGTTATGATCAGGGGTAGAGCTAGTAAGGAACTGGTGGGGGTAATTGCCCTCACAGAATTTTGAGACACTCCTATATTTTCAACTAATCATATGCCCCATTTGTCCCTACTCCCTCACCCCTCTCTCCATTTGCCCCCACATCCTCACCTCCCTCCAATTCCCCCTTTTCAATTTTTTGTTGATAACATAAATATCATTTTCTTCAATTTTTAATTAAAAATCTCAGAATTTCTCCCTAAAAATTAACCATTCATCTTCAAGTTCTTTAACTATACAACTAACCATAGTTAATCCCCACACTACAAGAAAATATTGGCTCTGCCCCTGGTCATGGTTGATAAGATAAATAACTCCACCTAAGAAATAGTATCCTAAAACTTCATCAATATAAAAGAGAAGTTCCTTTCTATTAATTATACTCAAAATGGCATTTTCGTAATATAACTATCCTCGTAAAAAAAAAATAGAGATTGTAATCAAATATACATGGGAATTTTATCAATTTCACTATTCGATATGGCTTACGAGGAACTTAAATGCAACTTGCAGCTCAATATGTCAATAGATATATTCTTCGATATTTATAAAATCAAGATATATCGTGTTTGAAAACTTAATAACATATAGCTACTGAGTTTACAAAGTGTGGTGTTGGAGTAATATTAAAATTGACATTGATTCTCACATTGCTGATATGAAGGTTCACCAAAGGTTATGCTTTTCACATAACATCTTGTCTATGGTTTTGTACATACATCTACATCAGCAATGTGAAAATCAATGTCAATTTTAATGTTACTTCAGCATTTTCCCTTTAAAAATGGAGATTAGGATTGCATGAGTGAATCATGAAAAATTATGGAGTAAATTAGTTTTGTCCTCGTGATGAATCTTCAAAAGGACCAGATGTTGTCTTAATTAGAATTTTTAGTCATATCAATTACTACGTTAGAATGGGGTAAATTCGATGCCTAGGTCTATCGAATTTGTTTGAATTTAACCAAATTTGAGACATCTTGGCACCAAATTTACCCATTTTTTTCACGTAGTGAATATATACCACTAAATATCCTTCTAAAGCGTTTAAATTTACCAATTTAAGAGCTAATTATACTACTACTAGCACAGTGTGAAAAAAGTCCATATTCGATGGATCAATGTGTCAATTTTATTTTATTTTTTTCTGACAAAAACTATCAAAGTAATGGAGGATGGGAGAAATCCGATGACTCTAAACCATCAAATCTTAGGAACATAAAGGATTTCCACGATTTTCCAATTTTCAAGTAGCGTAGTAATGGTGGTCTTGGTATTCAACTTATTTATCTTGTGGCAAAGTTGGTTAAGAGAGCGCTTGACCAGTGCATCAAGTAGAAACCTGCAATAGAAAGAAGATGATACATCATGCAATTCATAAGATTCTACCTAGGTCTCTCCACTCATTGTCAATTGATTTTTGGTTAGACCCTCAAATTTTTCATGGTATCAGAGCAAGCATTTCTCTCCTCCATGTTATCTAATTCATATCTCTACATGCTTTGGCCTAATCCGATCTACACATGCGGGACGTGTTGAGTTTAATCCCATCAAACGCTCTTTGCCTTGTCTCTCTCCTTATAAGCTCTTGAACCTCTCCACTCATTGCCAATTGATTTTGAATTGGACCCTCAAATTTATCAAAAACTCGATGAAATGTGCAATGAAAAGCATGATCAATGGTAAACATTGTGAGAACATATTTCAAAAACGATGGTGAAAAAGCTAAAATTGAAAATTGAACCACATTTAAATCCTTATTGCTTGCATCTCTTGGCCTCATAAGAATACCATCATTAAACAAACGATTGCAATCTCGAAGAAATGGTTGGTATGGATGTTCCGATCTACAATGACCAAAATGAACTTTTATCTTCAATCAACGTCTTCGATCATCTTACGAGCATACATCATGCATGAAAATGCATTTTTTCTCGTCAAATCCTATAGACAAAGGGGACTACAATTGTATACATCGATTCAAATGGTAATTGACATTTAACCTGGCAAATGAGCTCTTTAATAGATTCTAAGGAAAATTATTAGAAAAATAACAAATTAATTATTAATTATTAAAAAAATTATACTTTTTTCAAAATTATCAGAAAAGTAATTTTCAAATGGATAAAATTACCCTCCCAAAACCTGGCAGTTGGACTGCCACTTTTCGAGTGATCCCACGAAAAGTGGCAAACCTGACGGTTGAAATTATAAAATTTTATAAAATAAATAATTACAATTTTTTATTATTAGATAAAATATTTTATAATTACAAATTATTTTATAAAAACAAATGATAATATTTTATAATTACAAACTATAAAATCATTTGTAATTATTACAAATTATCTTTATTTGTAATTATTACAAATTATCTTTATTTGTAATGTTTTTATGAAAATTTGTAATTATAATGAAATAAAATACTATTTGGAAAAAACAAACGTGGTGAAACTAAGTATATCATTTTATTATGTATTTTTAAATATAAAATACGTATTATATGAAAATATGATTGTGCACTTTTTATTGAAACTGTAGAAAATTATGAAACAAATATTAATTAGAACACATTACAAACAAATAATTTTAACAGGATTATGAAACAAATGATTTTAATAGTATTATAATGAAATAAAATTAATTTCTAAAGTATTACAAAAAAATAATAAATTAATTAAAAACAAAACTTTCTTATCAGATTTGTTGAAATTTTGCTATCGAAAGTGACTATGTGGGGTACGTAGAGAACGAAAAATGGCGGTCAAACCGCCACTTTCCAAAGGCTGGTAGGAAAGGTGGCGGGGTTTCAATGGTAGGAGAAGTAGCGGTCGAAACCTTAGGGTTCAATGATCAAAAAGTCATTTTCGTCGAAACACAAATTTCACATTGAAAACTAGCTTTCCAACCGCCAATTTCATTAAAACACCATATTATTACTTTTTGATCATTTCAAAAAAAATATTGTTTTTTTTTAATAATTATTAAAAAAAATATATTATTTTTTAAAATAATTTCCCCCAGATTCTAAAAGCCTATTCCAAGATAAACAAAAATTGTAGGAAAAATGCATGTCATCGTTGACAAGTTAATAATGAGATCTGCTATTGCCACACCAATTATGTGTAATTTTAAATAAGAATTGGTGTGGCATTAGCAAAAGTTGGTGTGGCAATAGTAGCTCTCTTAATAAAACATGAAAATGAAAATTTTCTCTTTTTGGTGTCAGATAATTTTTTTAAGTAATCCAATGAATGTCTTGGTGGTCCTTTGGACATTTTTTTGTTTTTCATTATTAATTACCCTTATTTGATCCACCAAGTGAGATGCTATTGGCACCCCAAATTTTACTTATTGCACCCCAATTTCTTAATTTAAAGATTAAAACACATTGTTCAAACATTAGAAATGCTTGGCTCATGTTATTATCTCAACATTATGATACTCATCCAGTAATTGTTTACAATTAGGATTAGGCTCAAATAAAATCCAAAACCTAAAAATAAAAATCTAATATAATAATAATAAGATAACTTCTAATGGCACCCTAACTTTTACTTATTCTCATCCATTCATTTATTTATTTTTAATTGGGGTGTAATAAATAAAGGTTGGGGTGCCAATGGAAGCTCACTTAATAATTGACCTTAAAAAAGAAGATTCATTTTTAAAACTTTCGCCAACCTTGATGAAAGAAAGATTTGTTCACAAAAAATAATGTAGCTAGGTTCAAGGAACTCAATGGGCTATTTTTGGCCTTTAATCAATTTCAAGCTCTTTCTTTCACTAATACCATACGAAATGTTAGTGGTATAAATGGGGCTGGGCCTTCCCACGGCTTCGGGCGAGGTTTGAGCAAGACCTATTTTTCATAAATTTAAAAATAAATTGAAAAAAATTCTAAAAAATATAATTCAACAGCTTAGAGCCATCGAATTTCTCCCATCCTCCATTAATTTGACAATTTTGGTCCGTTGAAACATATATATTTGACAATGGAAAATTTGACGGCCTCAGGCCATCGAATAGGGGTTTTTTTTCATATTGTGTCTTTTAAATCAAAACACAAGCTTAGCTTACTATCTTTAAGGTGAGATCCACAGAGTGGACCCAAATAAAAAAAAAATGGGTTTAATATGATTTGATGTCCCTTGGCCTAAGTCAGATATGGATCCATCCCTATATCCACCTAGATTCGAATGATATATTACTTTGAAAATTAGATTTTTTTTATTTTTTTTACTATAATCTAACATGAAATCTTATGAAATAAAATAAATAGAATAGTATAAAAATTAGAAAATAAATATATATAATAAAAAAAAAAAAGGTTGAACAAACCAAAATTATCCAACCCAACTGACCCGAATCAAGTAATTCGGTTGGGTTGGATCTAGATTTAGTGAAAGCAAAATGGTTCCAATATAGTTTTAGCTAATAGGATCCAAGTCAAATTTGGACACAGATCCAGATCCGAATATAAAAAAATCTGAATCTTGACATGGATACATTCAGATCCGGCCCAAACTAGACCCATTTTATCCCAGAAGGCCCATGAAATACTCCTATTCAGTAAAGAAGAATAAGCTAAAAGATTCAGATCAAACTTTTGGACTACTAGCAGCGACACTCCAACTAAAAGAATCTGATCAATAAGATGATAAAATGGATTACATAATTGGACCATAAAATACTTTAACCACATCAACTCAAATGCAACTAAATCCATAATTTTATATTTTTAAAGTGGTTGTATCTTCTTAAATTGACACCAATTTTATCTCAATTGGCTCATGGTGTAACGTGACTGCGATATACCATTCGCAGATGGGGGCAAATCATCTCGGATTTTTGTGCATGAAGCTTTGTCGTCCTTTTTCAAGGTGGTATTTCAAATTTTGGCAGAAATATAGGGGTGTGAAATAAATTTAAAACACCACATGTCTTGTAACGAAGCGGGTTCCTTCAAAGTCGAACTCCTTTTTCGAAATAAACTGTGGTTTTCTTGTTGTTTCTTGGACATTTAATGGTGTCAAACTTCCATCTGGTACATCTCCCTCCATAGCATATATGATTAAATTGATGGTAGAGTTAAAAAGAAGAGAAATTTATCAAAACGGGGAATTTTTCAAATTTATTTATCAAAACGGGATACTATACATCTTATTTTTGAAAATGATAATTTACCGTCTTCAAAAATATTTTATTTTACCAAAACGGTAAAAATAGTAATTTCCATATTTATGCTAGTGAAAATATATTTTTTTAAATTTTATGTTAGAAGGATCCTTTTGAAACTGTATAAAACACATTCTAGCCTCATGTCAAAAGGATCATTTTGACAAAAAAGGTATTTTCAGTAGCAACAATATGGAAAGTCTTATTTTTATCATCTTGGTAAAATAAAATATTTTTGAAAATGATAAACTACTATTTTCAGAAATAAGATGTACAGTTCACAATTTTGGTAAATAATCAATATGTCGTGCATGTTTGATAAATTTGCCTAAAAAGAAAGACATAATATTTAGGAAAAATTACTTAAAGGATCCTGGCGGATGTTTTTTTTTTCCCTCTAAATAGTCTCTAAGTTGTGGGTAGTATCTCAATAGTCTATTTAGTAAAAAAAATTATTTCTCAATGTTCCCTGAACCACCTAGTGTTGAGCTCACTTCTACTCCAGTCAACATTTTTATTGTTGAGCTCACCTCTTTTTGTTATTGAACTCGACAATAATTAAACATGACCTAAAAGCGTCGAGTTCTTCAATAATTATAGTCGAACTCAAAATATTAATATTATTGAATTCAATGATATTTATGATATTATTGATGAACTCGGTGCTTTTTAAGTCATGTTTAACTATTGTCGAGTTCGACAATATTTTCATATAAAAAATCCGTCAAACTCGACAGTAAAAAAAAGTGATGAGCTCAATACTAAGTGGTTCAAGGACTATTAAGAAGAAAAAAAAATTTACTAAATGAACTATTAAGATACCACCCAAAATTTAGAGACTATTTAGAAAGAAACCCCTCCAACACAGTCCTTTAAGTAATTTTCTCTAATTTTTATGATTTCTCGTAATCCAATATGTTTCCAAAATATTTAGTAAAAGCATAAATATTTCATTTTCATTTGAAAAAGTATTTATGTAAAAAGATATAAATATATGGATTGTAATGTAATTTTACGTTTGACCCCAATAGAAAATTTTGATAACCAAAAGAGTATACTAGTAAATTCATAATTTCGCCCAGTACAATTTTATCCTTTTTAGTAAATGTCATTTACAAAAAAGGATAAAATATATGGCTCTGTAAATATTTTGGTAACCCATCCGTTTATATAATTCATTAAAATGTTTTATTTTCCTTTTTTGTGTAAATGATTCTATACTGGAAGAAGAACTAGAAAGCTTTACCACCCATGGTTCTGGGTTTGACATCTTGTCTTGTTCGTGAACACGAGTTTTATCGGACAAGTCATCTCATCTGGGACGATATAAACCATTTAACTCATTTGCACTTATTTACTAACATATACTTGTATCTCTATGTGAAAATTGGAAAATTCAACCGGCCAAAACCCATGAATATTATAGAAATTGAATTTCGATGACTTAGAACCGTCGAATTTCTCTCATCCTCGATTAATGAGACAGCTTTGGTCAATAAAACAAACCGACTATGAAAATTTTGAGTTTTTTGATTCATCGAATTTTATGAAATTAGACAGCCCAAGGCCGTCGAATATGGACCTTTTCACGTTGTGCATGTAAATAATTATAAACTTATTTTATAAAGTAAAGTAGATTAGGGCTGTTTAGTCACAAAATCATGTCTTATTTAGATAATAAATATTCAAATTATATATATATATATATATATATATATTATATATATATATAATTTAACATATAAAAAGAAACCCACCCATGGGTTGCCTATGTGATAAAGGCAAGCACGTGTAGTGTGGGTTAGGTGTGCGTCACGGGTTCGATTCTCCTCTTGGATTTTTCTTATGATGTAACTGGGAGACCATGGCGATGGGTTGCTGTGGTGGTCCTCCTCGAGATTAGACGTGGTACGCACAAGCTGGCCCAGACACTCGATTAGCGAAAATATATATATATATATATATATAGGGTCAGGTTCAAGGGCCGTCTGAGAAACCGTCTAAGAAAACTTTCGACGGTAAATAAAATTTTAAAATATGGGTTAGAAATTTTGGATTGAGCTGATTTTTTGTGAGGATGATCTCTATGATGGGAAGATCATCCAAAAAAAAAATCAGCTCAATCTGAAACTTCTAACCCCGTTAAAAGTGATTTAGAATGTGGACCGTCGATTTTTTACCATTTTTTATCACTAATTTGTAAATCACTTTTGATGGATTTACAAGTTTCTGATTGAGCTGATTTTTTGTGAGGATGATCTTCTCATCATAGTGACCATCCTTGCAAAAAATCAGCTCAATCCAAAACCTCTAACCCTTATTTTGAAAAACGAAAGTTTTCTTAGACGGTTTCTCAGACGGCCCTTGAACCTGACCCATATATATATATATATATATTATATATATATATATATAATATATATATATATATATATATATATATATAGAGAGGGTCCCTTTCAGCACCAAACATTTTGGCGAATATTTTAACCAACCATTTTTGTCCTACATGGGTTAGAAGTTTTGGAATTAGCTGATTTTTGGTGAGGATGATCTCTATGATGAGGAGATCATCCTCATAAAAAATCAGTCCATTCCAAAACTTCTAGCCCCATGTTTATAAGTTGAAAAATCGTGGATTATCCATTTTTTGTAAACCATTTTTTATGGGGTTAGAAGTTTTGGAATGGGCTGATTTTTGGTGATGATGATCTCCTCACCGTAAAGATCATCCTCACCAAAAATCAGCTCATTTCAAAACTTCTAACCCATGTTTTGAAAAATGTTTGGTGTTGAACATTTCCCATATATATATAATACCAGGATGACTTGTCCGAGTTTTATTAACTAGATCGAGATTTTCAAAATTTCGTCCAAGTCATCTTGATTGTCAAATGAGTCATCTCAATCTCAAACGAGATTTGAAACCTTGTTACTAGTTCATATACAACTTGACAGTGCCACAATGACATCTTGCAACCTCTGTCATCTTATGGCATGCCAAGCTGTATAAAAATATCATCCAAGTCATCTCAATTGTCAAATGAGTCATCTCAGTCTCAAACGACATTTGAAACCATGTTACTAGCTCATATACAACTTGACAGTGCCACAATGACACCTTGCAACCTCTGTCATCTTATGGCACGTCAAGCTGTATGTGAGGTAGTAATACAGCTGACGAATGTTCCCACGGTTCTCTATATTTGAAATTTGAGGGACTTTCGTAAAATCCAACACTAACTCTCTTCGAATTTTAAAGGGTCTCTCTTCTTGACATTAAATATTATTTGGATGGGTCATTATCTGGAGGCATTTAATTCAAATAAATTTGAAAAAATTTCATAAAAAATAGAAAGATTTAGGGGAATATACAATCAATCCATCAACTTCACCCTCCTCAAAAATCCTCTCTTGTTCATGAGATTTTAATGTTTAAGAAAATAAAATTTTGACAGGGAATGATAAAAATATTTATTATATTCTGCTTTTAAGTGATAAATTGTATATTAATTGGAAGATTCACATATTTTAAAGAGGAATCGTGCTAGAGTGACCTCAGCAGGGGACACCTTGGCGTGATGGTGCGCATGTCTGTAAGTGCATTTTACTCATATCTCGGAGAAAACGCCTCTATGGCCATGCCACGTCAAGATGTTCGCCACTGAGTTCACTCCAGCATCATTTGTAAGATCAAAGCTTGACCTTTTTCTTTTTCCTTTTTTCGCCATTTGTTTGGTTGGGCTGGATGGGGCCCCAATTAACGGCCTTGGTTGATGGTAGAGGTGGGGCTATCAATTGGTGGATACGTACTGGGCTAGGCTGAGCCCTAGTCCGACCCTAAAGAAATGACTTTGGGTCGGGCTCAAACAGAATTTAAGCGAAATTTTTTTTAACGTTAGAGTGCTTAATTCCTATGGGCAAATTGATATTGGAATTCCAGACATAGTAATTCCACAGAAGTACAGCAAATCTTCACAAAATGGATTGCAATTCATCATATCTCAAACCTATAACAGAATTTCAATTTTTTTTTTTTTTTTTTTGCTTAAAAAAACAAAATTGAAGGATTTAAATCCGATAAAGAGATGACTTCAATCCAACAGTTACAAATAAAATATCTATACCAAGAGTTGTAGATTGTTGAGAAGAGAAATACAGAATAGCTAAATATGAGATGTTTAGGAAATAAGTTGCTTCTCATATAATTGGGGTTATAAATAATTCTCACAATTACCCTTGTTTATAACCATTAGAAAAAAAAAGAAATACATGAAGGCTAAAGGTATAATTAAATAATATTAAATTTTGATATATAAAAACCCATTTATCTAATTAAACATGTTAAAGTCCCTAGGTTGTACCTTCGATCCATGATGGCATACCCTTACTTACCTTGTGTGCGTGTGTGAGCATTGCATGTGCCCAGGGAGGGACTCATATGCCTTGGTCTAGGCCGTGGCTCACCCGGTTCCACTAGTTGGACATAGGGGTGCAACTTGATTTGGTTTCAGGTCAAATTGGAACCGAACCAACATAGGTTGGTTCCACTAAATAAGAATTAGAACCGAATCAAATTCCATTTGAACCAAACCAACTCAAATCGAATAAAATTCGGTTTGGTTTGGTTCTACGGATTGCCAATATTCTATAAATTGTAAGTAATATTTTTTAATGAAAAAATAAACATAAAATTTTATGCAAAAAATCACAAATCTATCCATAAAAAGTCATTAGTTTATTCATAAAAGATCACTAATCTATTTCCTAACGCCTAAAATAATTCATAATAATTATTATATACATATATATTTATTTATTGCATAGGGGCTTGGTTCTTGATTTGATTCGGTTCAATACAAGCTTGATCCGAGAACCGAACAAAATTGATCAGTTCTCCATTTTCGTAATCCAAAATCGAACCGCAACCTGTTGCAAACCGAACCAAATCACCTCAAAGCTATCAATTTGGTTCAATTCTCGGTTTGAACCAGACCAAGATGTACCCCTAGTTGGACGTCAGTTCAGATAACCCCATGAACTGGAAAACAAAATATATATAAATAAATAAAAAACCCTAGACAGGGTGGGCTGGAAACAATTAAGCCCAGCCCAGATTTGACAGGTCAAAATTTTTGAAGTTATCCCTATGATTAGGGTAGTACTCTTCAGGATTTATATCACTCGCTTTTCTAAATCTCTTCATCTTGCTTTCTAAACAAGAAAAAGAATCAAAATAAAAATAATCATACAAAGAACAAAATATTTATGTGGTTCGGCAAATTGTCTACGTCTACGTCCACGGAGGAGAGGGAGATCAATCCAGTATCTCCTTGCATATATAAAATAGATGCTGTCCCTACCCCTTTTGGAAATGGGACTAATCTTTTCAAATATGCACAACCACCATAAACCGATGTATCGAGTATTATCGCAAGGCACACTCGATCTCATGATCTTGGGAAAGTGGGATTAAATATTATAAAGAAATAATCATTTAGCTGAGTTTTGAAGCCTAATGATCTCTTCATCATTCTTTATAATTTATATATATATATTTTTTTTCCTCTAATTTGAATAATTATTTTCCAAAAAAGTATATAATAATTTTGAATTTTTCACCATATCGATTTAGAGTGCTGGAAACATGCCACACGTAAGTTAATTAACTGGCATAGCCTAAAGTATTTGTTAGGTGAGATTTCATCAAATATATTAATATTGTTAGTGATACCAAGTCTTCTAATGAGTCATACACAATTACACATGGTGTATGCTCTCATAGCTTCTGCGGCTCCCTTCTTTGGAAACTAAGGTAAGTAACGGTGCTTTGACGTACCACCATAACGATCAAACACCAATAAGGTCAAAACTCAAGAGAGGTGCATTTTAGGATCGTGCTAGAGTGACCTTAGCGGGGACACATGGGGACACCTTGATATGGTGGCGCGCACGTCCGTAGATGTGTTTTATTTATATCACGGAGAAAATGTATTTATGGGTATGTGCACACCACCACCGAGGACAAATATCGTTATGATGGTTACCAACTACACTATACCATTGAGTATAAATATGGCTTTAAATTTTGTTATATGGCCAGCCCTTTTTTAACTAATGATTACTTGATTTGGCTTTGCTCCTTACCATTTGTTTATCCATCTTTTTCATTTTTTTTTTTTTTCCCGATGAGTTGGGACCCAATCGGCATGGACGAGGCAACTGGCCTCTAAGAACACCATATCTCGCTCAAATCCCTAGGGTACATGCAATTTCCTACAAATCACACAAATTAGGTAAGCAACGATAAATCCTTGTGAGTGGCCAATGAGGGGACTTGAACTCAAAACCACTCATTTTTCGAAGGATGCCTTAGCCACTGTGCTTAACACACCTCAATTTCGTGCCAATAACAAGTCATGTTGGAGTAATTACTATCGACAACAAATTCACAAATTTATCTCGAGGTTCGTGAAATAAGATCTCAAATGATTATTGGTTTGATAAATAAATAAATAAAAGATACAAATCTCAATGTTTTCTTTTGATTAATAGTCAAGTATAAAAATAAAAATGATATGTATAGTTTTCTTCTTTCCAGACTTTACGCGTGATCAATTGAGAATGATTTATTGACTTCTGGAGAAAGACTTTAAGTTTGATTTTTTTTTTTAATCGGAGTCTAGGTCTCTTAAAATTTTTTGCTTCATCTCTATAGGAGGGCTTGATAGTTTTTTCTTCTCTAGAAGAAGAGTTTCTGTCTTCTAAGAGAGGACGATGAAGATCCTTACCAAATGAGGGAAGCTTTGGTATTTATAAGCTTAAAGTTAATTTAACTTCCCAATTATGCTTTGACTTAAAAAATTTTGATTGATTTATTTAAAATGTTACATTTGTCCAAATCTGATTCTAAGGATTTTATGGACTATTGGTGGGTCAAACTCATTTATTTGAGTATAGGGCTTAACACTTAATATGTGGATCACTTAATTTTATTTTAGATCGTAAAATTTACTTGTGAAAATAGCAAACTATGTGGGATTGTCTTAATCAATGGGTCCTAATTAAAATGTTTAGGCCCAAGTTTGATTTTAGGGACTTTCCGATAATTTAGAGAGTTACAAGGTCTTTTTAAATTTTGATGTCTACAATTGCCTAGGACATTGCATTGCACACTATACTGACGTGGAGGCATGCATGGAATCATAGAGACTTCTAACTCATATCTTGAGAAAAAGATTTATGGTTCTATGCACATCTCCACATCAATGTAGGACAACGTACTCACTTCAACATTTTCCAATCACTATTCCTGAGGCTAAGTCAACAAGGTGTGATGCTCAAAAGGTGGAACCATATACTACGGAATGGAAACTCGGAAGCTTGGAGAAGTGAATGTCAAGGGAAGATCACGATCTCCCGAGATAAATACGAATCTTGGACTTTTAAAGGGATTATTTATTGTGTGCAATCAAGGTGTCAATCACAGATGGAATCATATGATCATTATTTGATATTGAAACCTATAAATAAGAGAAACATCAAATAAAAAGGTGCGCAATTTGGCTTCTTTATCTCTCAGGTTAATCAAAATTCTAACTTAGGCATCAACGAATTTTGGTTTAGATATACCTCAATGTGCATCACTCCAAGTTTGAGACATTCACCAACAAAGCTGGTATCTCGAAAAGAGGCAGACTTTTTTGCATCCATAATCATCATCATCATCATCATCACCACCACCATCAAAGCTTTATCCCAAAGATTAGAGATCAACTAGATCAGAAAAATCTTTGAAGCCATCATCCCGCTTCAAAATTTCAATAAAACCCTCTCCTTTGAATTACACATGGTGTTTCCAAGGAGGTGTCCCAAATATTAACAAAAAATAAGGATGTGAAATAAATATAAAATAGCCACATGTCATGTTACCAGGAGGGTTCCTCCAAAATTTTGAATCAGCTTGACTGCATCAAAGTCGGACTCAACTAGACCATTGGAACTAAGATATAAAATTATTTTGTAATTTTCGCATTACTTAGATTATTTATAATTTACCAAAACGATATATATCGTAGTATCACATTTACCATTACCAAAACGGTAAAATGATGTATCATATTTTCTAAATTTTAATAAATTTATGGACATTATTAACCCATTAAACTTTTGCCTTCTTGCACGCCATAAGAAGCCTGTTATATAACTTCTACATATTAGATTTGAATATTTAAAACCCTCACTATATTTTACTCTATTTAGTCTTTATGCATGATGAAAACTATACTCAAACCAATGAATAAAAGTCATCAATCAAATTAATTTTAGTGAATAGATCTCGAAAAGGTAGACAGCAAGTTAATGACCTATAAAAAAAATTACATTTTAAGATGTAGCCATAGTTAAAATAATTCACAAGTTATATGATAGAGTATATGGAATTTATCATATTATATTGCATCACATAATCTACTATTACATATCACCTCATGTGTTTACATACACTTATTTAAAATAAGGGTGATTTAGGCATACCCCTCAATTTTTAAATTTAGTGAATCTTTGAGATAGCCCTTATGTTTTCAAATTGATTGACATTCTTCCCTTGGTGTTGGTCTTCTATTGCATAAGATTCTACAGATGTAAATGCCCTAATTTTCAACAACTAGGCCAAAAAAAAATTAAAAAAATTAAGAAATCTTGATTTTCCTCTCAAAATCCATCGCCTTCAAGATTTTTTACCACTATGGTTTCCCATTGTCACAAGAGTAGATCAATTGTTGTTGGCTTCCATAGTAGATCCATTTGGGGTTATAGAACAACTGGATTGAGATATGTTAATCGTGCCGTGGAACTAGCAAATGCCATGAGAAAGAGTGCACTTTTCTTTTGATATGTTCAACCTTACCTTTAATCCATCATTTTCAAACTCATCTTAAGCCTTTATCTAGTGAACTTGATTTTACTATCTAAAATTTTATTTTTTTCTACATCTTCAAAAAATCCAATATTGGTTTGAGATTTGAACTAAGTAGATAAATGTTCAAGTAAAATAATAATAATAATCTTTTAGCTACAAGTTGAAGACAAGGGCATCTAGGTCATTTTCTTTAGTCTCTAACAAAATATTGATTTCAAGAGTGGTACAGCTATAATGTTACAAGTAAATACGATGTATATTTACTAGACTTGTGATAAAATGACTCGTTAAGTAGTATACTCAATCAACTCACTAACATGACAAGTTCGGAAACTGTAGATTTATACACCTCAATATACATGATTGCACTTCCTCATAAAAAGTGTATCCCAAGAGAGCCGTATATCTCGAGGAAGAAAGATCTACGATTTCCAAACTTGTCCACGTCAGTGAGTCGATTGAGTATGCCACCTGGTGAGTCTTTTTATGAGGACTCTATTTACTATTTGATTTGCCAAATCTAGATCAAATCCTAAGAACTAGAATGGTTGGATTCGTAAATTGGTTGATATGGATTCATTAATTATAATCTACAAATCATCCCACAAACTAAGTGGCTTAGGATCAATTTTTCTGATATAAGGATCTTGAAATCATTATAATCTACAAATCATCCCACCCTTTAAAGAATTGTACAAGTCAAAATCCCCAACAAGAAAAATGTGCAAGTACATCTGATATAAGGATCTTGAAATCATTAGTAAAATAATAACAATATACCATAATATATCTGGGATATACATGATTTTTAAACTCGTTCGAGATCGAGACATATTGTTCGAGTTAATTCGGTATCGGAGCTGAACAAGACCAACTCACAAAGTATTTTGAAACGACCACGTATTGTGAGATAAGCGAGTCGTTTCGGATGATATTTTCCAATATCTCGAGTAATACAAATGAGATAGTGCAGAAAATAATTAACTCACGAGTTAAACGGGATGTATCAGACGAGATTTTAAAATTTTCGTCCGAGTTAACTGAAACAAACGAGTTAAAGTCTCAACCCTCTATTCTTTCACCCCTAAATCGATTTTTTTTTTAATTTTATATTGTTTTGGGTTCATTTTTTTTATATGAATCATTTCTGAATTCTTTCAGAATTTTTTAGATTTTTTAAATGATTAAAAATTATTGTCTCAACGTTAAACGAGACGAGACATATCATTCGAGTCAACTCAGTCTCAGAGCTGAACGAGACGAGACGCGATACCTAATTTAAAAACCATCGGACATAATCTAACAACAAAACTCAAAATCGATTTTGCTTAGCAATTAACGGACATCTGGTATTTTGGGAGCATAAGATTCCATGTCCAAAGGGCATATCTTGGAGAATCAAACCTCATCATCTCTCTGTCTCTATTATTTTATTAGTCCCACAAAAGTACATTAGAGAATAAAGAAAGTAAGAAAACAAGACGGATTTCACAACATTAAAAAATTAATAAAATAAAATAATAATGATGATAAAAGCTTTGGGGAAATGCCCATTATTAAATGTGTCAAAAAGAATATCTGAAATTCTCGGATTAACCGAAGATGGACAGTGGGTTTTGTCTTATTTTTCTTGGACTAAAGAAGCATCTGTTTCATTTAAATTCTACAATGAGATCAGCAGTTTGGAAGTGTGGAGAATCGGCTTCTTTCTTATGAAACCATTTATGTGACATTTGGCATTAAATCCTTACTGTTTGTAAACTGTTGAAAAGGTCAGGTTTTTTTAAATATTTATAAGCTTCTGTTCTTCTTCTTCTTCAATAACTAACAAACTAACTAAATAGCTACCTTTTAACTGTTTTGAGATACCCATTTTGTCTAGTTGGTTAGTTAGATAGATTAGATAGATATATTGATTAATCAATTGGGTTTTTAATTCTAAAACTTATGAATTATAGGGAGCAGAGCAAGTTTCATCCTTGAGGTATGGGTTTTTCTTTTTCCAAATAGTTTGACATTTACTGTGTTTCCAATGGAAGTTTTCTACAAAATTGAAGTTTGGAAGGTGTTTCGTATGAATGTGTATATATGAGGTGTTTTGTTTTTCTCTTGAATCTTCATGTTAGTTTTGGACTATTTATGGTTTTGGAGAAGTTCAATAGATATGATTGAATAGCTGCAAATATTCCATGACAAAAGCATTGGATTAAATATAAAATTTTTGTCTTTATGTTTTTTTTTTGTTTTTTTTATTTTTAATGTTCTGTCTTTAATGGGGTTTTATGTTTATTGAAATTCATGCTTTTAATCTATTAAAAAAAAAGCAGATTCTTTTTTGTGCTTGAATCTCTTTGGGTATTTTTAGATTTCAAGGCTTGGGATTGGTCTGAACAGATTTTGTGTTGGAAGAAGAGAGATGAATGGTGGGTTCATTTTGTGGTTTGAGTGATTCAAAAGGTTTTATTAGAATTTTTCTTTCAAATTGAAGTTTGAAAGAGTTGGTTTGAATGTATGTATGACGTGTTGTTCGCATAAATGTAACTTTATTAACTTAATTGTCATAAGCGTAATCTTTTTGTTATTTTGTCGTCTATGTAATGGGTTTTTAAGTTTATTTCAATTCATGCTTTTCATATTTAAAAAAAAAAAAGCAGATTCGTGCCTTTATGCTTAAATCTCTATGGGTTTTGTGATTTAAAGGCTTCGGATTGGTCTGAACAAATTTGATGTTTGAAGAAGACAGATGAATTGGTTTGAGTTAAAATAATGGAATTTTTCTTCAAAATTGAATTTTGGAAGAGTGGGTTTGTATTATATATGAGCTGTTTTTATTTGCATATAGGAGCTTATTAACTGAAGTCATAGTTGGCATTCTTCTTGTAATTTTCGGATTGCTTATGTGATTGAAATGCTGTAAATATGCCATGGCAGAAGCATTGGATTAATCGTATAATGTCTTTTATGTTTTTTTTTTTTTTTTTTTGTCTCCAATTGGGTTTTAGTTTTATTGATATTCATGCTTTTAGTCTATAAAAACCAAGTAGATTCACACTTTATTCTTGAATCTGTCTTTTATAATTTCAAGGTTTGGGATTCATCCACACAGGATTTGGTGTTGAAAAAAATCAGATAAATGGTGAGGTTGATATTTTGGTTTGATTGATTCAACAGGTTCTACTCCAAGGAGACTTGAATCATAGACGACATGGCACTAAAAAAATCAATCGAAGATCAGTTCTCGAAGTTCCATCCATGCTTGCCCGTGAACACAAAAATTGGAATTGTAGGAGCTGGTCCAAGTGGTTTATCTTCCGCCTACGCTTTGACTAAGCTCGGTTACAATAACATAACTGTTCTCGAGAAATATCACATGGTCGGAGGCATGTGTGAATCGGTGGAAATTGAAGGTACGGGTATGGGTTTTTCTTAAATCAATATGTCGTCTTTTGCATCACTTCGTTTCGTCCATTCTAAATTCAGATTTCATGAAATTTGTGTGTCCATTGCAGGAAAGATTTACGATCTAGGAGGTCAAGTTCTTGCAGCAAATAGTGCACCTGTTCTCTTTCACTTAGCAGAAGAAATGGGGTCCGAACTTGAAGAGATGGATTCCCATAAATTAGCTCTCATCGACAGTTCTACAGGAAAGTATCAAGACTTGAAGGTTGAAGATGATTATTTGTCTATAATTTCACTGACTTTAAAAATCCAGGTAAGTTCAAGTATAAAACAAAGCAATGATTCTGTTTGCTTTGGGAAGCCGAGGAATTAGTTTTACGATGATTGAGAGTTGTTCTTTACAGGATGAGGCGAAGAACTCAGGAAGAATAGGTGTCCATGCCGTGAGCGAATTAGCATCGGACCCGACCCCCAAATTTCTTGAACTTAATGGAATTAATTCTGTTCCCAAATCTGTGGCTTATGGGTACACTGCCTCAGGATACGGGTTTGTCCAAGATATGCCATATGCTTACATTCACGAATTCACTCGGACTTCTATGGCTGGAAAGATTAGGCGTTTCAAAGGAGGATACACGAGTGTTTGGCAGAAGATTAGTAAATCTTTGCCGATAAAAATTCAATGTGGCACTGAAGTTTTGGCGATCAAACGTGATTCATTTGGTATCAGTGTAGATGTCAAAAACGCTGATGGAGAAACCGAAGTTTTGGAGTTCGATAAGATTATTATCTCGGGTTCTTTCCCATTCAAGAATGGAAGAACTTATAGATCACCTTCTTCAACTTTATCAATTGAAACTGAGGTGATTGATACGAGTGAGCTTGAAAATGATTTGTTTGGTAAAGTACGAACTATTGATTACTACACCACTGTCTTGAAGATTAAAGGACTTGAACATTTGCCAATGGGTTTTTATTACTTTGGGGAGTTCATGGAGGATCCCAAAACTATCGGGAATCCAGTCGCAATGCAGAGATTCTATGCCGACACAGATATTTTCTTGTTCTGGTCTTACGGAAATTCCGAAGATATCAAAGGTCCAATAGTGACAAAGCTCGCAATCAATGTGGTGAAGAATATGGGGGCGGAAGTTGAGAGAGTTGTTTTACAACGGCGATTTAAATATTTCCCTCACATCAATAGCCAAGGTATGCTCACTAAGTTGCTTCAACAAGAATTTTTATTACCAACTTTGAGATTCTAATTCCATTAAATACAGATATGAAGCTTGGGTTCTATGAGAAGTTGGAATGTGAACTTCAAGGTATGAAGAATACTTACTATGTGGGTGGGCTTATGGCATTTGAGCTCACAGAGAGAAATTCTTCTTATGCCATGTCTCTAGTCTGCAAGCACTTCGCAAGCAATGGTGATTTGCCTCCGTTCCAATATGTTAAGGTGATCACATACCTCTTATAACCAAAATTTTGAACCTTTTTTAGCCTAAAAATCGATATTTATAACTTACACCAATCAATTTTTTTTTTTTTTTTGCAGAGATTGTTACCATTGGTTCAAGATAATGGATCCTTCAATCATCGAGAATTAGATGAGTTCCCCGGGTTGGAATTTCCCGACTTGTCTACGCTTGATGGCTATCTGAAGCATTGGGGGACACATGGGATCACCCAAAACAAAACTCTTTATACTTGGATTAATGAAGTAGGGGTAGAAGTTTGCACGAGAAAATATGGAGAACTTCACACGAATGCATCTCACATTGCTCATAACCTCTCGACAAGTCGTAAACCTATTATCAAGCCCGGTGACAGAATTCTCCTTGTCTATGTTCCGGGTCTAGACTTCATTGATGCCTTCTTCGGGTGCTTAAGAGCTAGAGTCCTACCTGTTCCCGTTCTTCCCCCGGATCCATTTCAGAGAGGCGGACAAGCTCTTCTTAAGATCGAGAACATCTCCAAATCTTCTAATGCGGTAGCAATTCTATCTACCGTGGGTTATCACGCGGCTGTTCGGGCTGGTTTCGTAAAGAATATAATCTCATTAACGAAGAACAATGGGAAATGTTCAGCTTCTTGGCCCGACATTCCTTGGTTACACACGGATTCTTGGGTCAAGAGTTCGAAAAACATACTTCAAGAAGACATATATAATCAATGTGCTTCTCAACCCGAAGATCTATGCTTCTTGCAATTCACGTCGGGGTCAACGGGTGATGCTAAAGGGGTGATGATCACTCATGGTGGACTTGTTCATAATGTAAAGTTGATGAAAAAGAGATACAAGAGCACGTCGAGGACAGTACTAGTTAGTTGGCTTCCACAGTATCATGATATGGGACTAATTGGAGGGCTCTTTACGGCTTTAGTTAGCGGTGGTTCTGCAATTCTGTTCTCTCCATTGACATTCATCAAGAATCCTCTCTTGTGGCTTGAGACGATGAGCAAATACAAGGCTACTCATAGTGCTGGCCCCAACTTTGCTTTTGAACTCATGGTACGAAGATTAGAATCCGATAAAGATAAGACCCAAAGAAGCTACGACCTTTCTTCCATGGTGTTCCTCATGATTGCTGCCGAACCTGTGAGGCAAAAAACTCTTAAAAGGTTTGTTGAGCTTACTCGTCCTTTCTTACTTTCTCAAGAAGTGATGGCTCCCGGTTATGGTTTAGCGGAGAATTGTGTGTTTGTCAGTTGTGCATTTGGAGAAAAGAATCCCATTTTGGTTGATTGGCAAGGGAGGGTGTGTTGTGGGTATGTTGATCGAAGTGACCCGGACATTGATATCAGAATTGTGGATCCCGAAACGGGTAAAGAGCACGACGAATGTGGTACAGAAGGTGAGATATGGATTAGTAGTCCGAGCTCTGGAGTTGGGTATTGGGGAAGGCAAGAGTTGAGTCAGAAAACGTTCGAAAATGAGCTTGAGAATTACCGGGGAAAAAAATTCACGAGAACAGGTGATTTGGGTAGGATTCTTGACAGAAAACTATTCATCACCGGACGAATAAAGGATCTAATCATTGTCGCTGGCCGAAACATATACTCAGCCGATGTAGAAAAGACGGTCGAGAACTCATCCGAACTTTTACGTCCTGGTTGCTGTGCTGTTATTGGTGTTTCAGAGGAAATACTATCGTCAAAAGGGATATTAGTCCCAGAAAGTTCTGATCAAGTTGGTTTGGTAGTTATTGCCGAGGTTAGGGAAGGAAAAACTGTTGATAACGAGGTTGTCGAAAAAATTCAAACCTGTGTGGCAGAAGAACACGGTGTTCCCATAGCCTCGGTCAAGCTTATCAAGCCCCGAACCATCTCTAAAACAACATCGGGGAAGATCAAAAGATTTGAGTGTCTCAAACAATTCGAAGATGGAACATTGAGCTTAGTTAAGGAGCCCAATTTGGTGAAAAGATCTCTACTTCGGTCCTTCACTACGGGTACTTGTAGGGAAGGAAAAACACCTCGACCTTACCTTGGAAGAAGTACTATTGTTCCTCCACAGGCCACAATGAGCACGAAAGATATTACGGAGTTCTTAAAGGGACTAGTGTCAGAGCAGACGGGCATTTCAATTGAGAAAATTTCTTCCACTGAAAGCCTGGTCTCATATGGGATCGATTCAATTGGTGTGGTTAGAGCAGCTCAAAAGCTTTCGGATTTCCTCGGAGTTCCAGTTGGGGCTGTAGATATTTTCACCGCGACCTGCATTGCTGACTTGGCTAGCTTCTCGGAGAATCAAGTAATGAAGTCTCGACCTCAACCAATGTCTACATATCTTCAAGAACCAGAGACAGATTCTATCAGATTAGTGACCGAAATTTCAAGATTTCGACAATTGGGTATTGGGTTACTCCAATTTCTTGCTATTATATATGCTTCGGCAATGCTGATTCTACCCGTATATGTCTCCATCTTGGTTTTTCTTCGTTTACTCTTGACAAGTACTAGCTTGATAACCAAAGTTCTGTTTTTCAAATATTTGATTTCCTTGGCTTTGGCTCCTCTTGCTTGGATTCTTTCCATGATCCTCACCTGTCTTTGTATCTCTTTCTTCGGGAACTCGTTCTTAAAACCAAATTATGCATTGACTCCCGACATTCCTATTTGGTCAACGGACTTCGTGAAATGGTGGACACTTTATAAGGTCCAACAAGTTGCTTCTAAAGTTCTAGCAGTCCATTTGAGAGGAACTATTTTCCTCAAATACTGGTTTGAGATGCTCGGAGCTAGAATTGGATCATCGGTTTTGCTTGACACGATTGACATTACAGACCCATCTCTTGTTTCGATTGGTGATGGGGTTGTGATTGCAGAAGGTGCTTTGGTTCAAAGCCACGAGGTGAAGAATGGCATATTAAGTTTGCTCCCAGTGAGAATTGGCCCGAATTCTTCAATCAGTCCATATGCTGTCATCCAGAAAGGAAGTGTTTTGGGCGAAGACATCAAAATTCTTCCATTGCAAAAGACCGAGGGAGGAAAACCCGTTTTTCGAACTGAGAAATCATATAAAACTAAAGAGGTAAGTGCTTCTATGTTTTTCATAGTTCAGTTTCACCATTACGACTCTGCTTGGTATGCTGCAAATTATTTGCAACTGCAATCAATTTTATGGGTGTTTGGTTACACAATGCAAATGATTTGCATTGCGAAGAATTTGCATAGAGCACCTAAATTCTTAAGAAATTTCAGCAAATAATTTGCTGCACAAAAAGCACCACAAATCATTTGCTAAATTATTCAACTCCAACCTATGCATATCAAAATTACAGAAATATCCCTTATAAAAAAATAATAGAATTACAAAAATACCCTCATTCTCTGTTAGTGCAATATATACATAAATTTATGAAAACACCCCTTATCAAAGTTAGATTTAATTACATATTTAAATTACTAAAATACCCCTTGTCAGAGACCTTTATCATACATTGATGGGATAGAGACACAAACCAAGTGTTGCTTGTAGTGTTCCAAGCAAGGCCTTGGTTGGTAGTTAATTTTATAGCTTCTAGGTTTCACCTAGTGTGCTTGGTGACTAACCCAAGTGCTGTTTTGTTATTTATTTTTCTTCTTAAGTTTTAAGGCTAGACTCTGGAATCCTATAGAAGTGTCAAGGGGTCAATTCCTGATCCTACATTGAACCACCCAAAAAATTATATATACGATAGGGGTATTTTTGTAAATTCATATACATGTTAATGTAGTGAGCATTGAGGGTATTTTTGTAATCTAAATATTTTATTGGATGAGGTTGAATAAGTTAAAATTTATTTTAATAAGTAATCACTACAAAAATTTTGCATTATAAAATCAATGAAGAAAACTAAATGATTTTGCAAGAGATTTCCAAGCATTGGTAAATTTTTCTCTGCAAAACATTTGCATTGCAAACTATTTGTAGTGTAAAACATTTTCAAATGAAAATGATTAGTAGTAGACCAAGCAAGGCCTACAAGTAATACATTTGCTTATAATACTCACCAAAATCTGTGACTTATTGGTTGATCTTTGCAACAAAAAATTTCATTGTGATTTTGCAAATGATTTGTGGTACCTTTTGCGCCGCAAATCATTTGCTGAAATTTCTTAAGAATTTGGGTGATCCATGCAAATTTTTTGCAATGCAAATCATTTTCATTGGGTAACCAAGCACCAGTAAAATTGATTTTAGAAAATTATTTGCATTTGCAAATGATTTGCAGCATACCGAACAACAGTCTCGAATTTTACGAACTTTGTGATTAAATCGGAAAAAATAAAAGATGACCTTGATGCACTAGTAAGAGAAGATGAACATGATGGTGATCATTTACCAATGAAGTGTTAGACAATGAGGATGCAAATGAAGATGACATTGATTTTGATCGGTTGATGAGTCTTCACTTGCGCTCATGATTGTAATATTTTTATATTTTGAATAATACTTGATTGTGTTGTAGACCTGTGGTTAGTTGTTGTAATTTAATATGGGGATTAGTGATTTATTATTGTCATTTAACATGGTATTTGATTATATAATATGATAATCGGACCTAGTAGGAAAAATTATATGATCCTAACCCTAGCTCAATTGTTTCCAGATTTTACTGTATTTTTTGAATTTTGCCCTTGCTGATTCATTGCCGACATAGTCACCTAGTCAGATTCGGGAATAAGTCGGCAAGGGAAAAATTTGATAAAACCAGAAAGAAATTGGGCTAGGCTTAAGTTTGTGTAATTGTTCATACAAGGTGGTGTTCTCGTATTATATCACCAAATCTCATATTAAACCACAATAATAAATCAACAAACCCCCATATAGATATCATCCTTGCATTCACAACAAGTAACCACAAGTCCATGGCACATTCAAGGTTTATATTATTCGAAATATAAAAATATTCAATGTCATCCTCATTATCTAAAGTTTCATCAATAAAATGATCACCATCATCTTCATCAAAGTCATCTTCTCTTAATAGTGCTTCAATTTCATTTTTCATTTCGATTCGACATAATTGGAAAGTTTGTGATTTAATCACGAAGATCATAAAAGTTACAATTTATTGAAAAAGTTGTGATTAAATCGGTGAAAGGAAAAAAGTCACAATTTAATAGCTACTTTTTCAATAAGTCGGAGAATTTTATGACTACGATTCCCGAACCGCAACTTGGTGACTATGCTATAACTGCTGAATATTGAGATTAGCTATGTCGATCATTTATCACATCTCTTGGATTCAAGTTAAAACTGATTACATCCTCTTCTTCTGAATTCGATTTCAGGGTAAAATTCAGACAGAATTTGCAAGTAAAGCACAGGAATTTGAGGCTTTTTACCATTGTTTGGGCGTCTACACCGTTGGTTTCCTCAGTTCTCTTTCTGCAGCTATCCTTTACTTCCTCCATATTCACTTTTCTCAAAATGCTTCTTCTCTTCAACACTTCGCGTTCGTTTGCCTAGCCGGAGCCTTTCATTGGTTTCCAGCCACCATCACTGCCTATATCACCATGTTCGACATAAACCCTTCAAAACCGACTACTTTTGCTGTTTCAATTGCTATTGCTTACTTTGCCCACGGCCTCATTCTCAGCCTACTAACCGGCATCTTAACGTTGTTTCTTTCGGGGAAACAAGAAACGCAACAAACCCAACTAAAGACTTGGCTTCGTCGTCGAATTACTATTTCCTGCCACCTGAGATTCGCACAATTCCTCTCCGGAACCGAAGCCTTTTGCATGTATTTACGACTATTGGGTGCGAAAATTGGTCAGCATTGTTCAATCAGAGCGATCAACCCAGTCTCGGACCCACATTTGATTTCAATTGGTAACGGTGTTCATTTGGGCGACTTTAGTCGAATCGTTGCTGGGTTTTATGCCTCTAGTGGTTATGAAAGCGGGAAAGTTGAAGTACATGACAACTCGGTTGTTGGTAGTCAAAGTCTCATCCTCCCTTGCTCTGTCATTCAAGAAGACGTTATTCTTGGTGCTCTTTCGGTTGCTCCGATGAATTCAGTTCTCCAAAGAGGTGGAGTCTACATTGGGTCACAGACACCCATCATGGTTAAGAACACTATGCATTCTTTGGATGAACGGATTGAAGCAATGGACGTGAAGTATAAGAAGATAGTTGGGAATCTCGCTGGAAACTTGGCTGTTACTACAATGAAGGTCAAATCTAGATACTTCCATCGAATAGGGGTTAGCGGGAAGGGTGTTTTAAAATTGTTCGATCAGTTACCTGGGCTAAAGAATCACAAAATCTTCCAAGCCGGAAAAAGTTACCCTGTAATAGTCCGGCATAGTAATAGCTTGAGCGCCGATGATGATGCAAGAATTGACGCACGTGGGGCAGCGGTACGTATACTTACAGAGGATGGCACGAATGGTTCTCCACTTCTTGATCTGACACTAAAGACGGGTAAGGCATTTTATGCTCGAACAATTGCTGACTTCGCAACATGGCTTGTTTGTGGGATTGCTGCAAGGGAAGAGCATGTCAAGAAGGCACCTCACGTGCGTGATGCGGTGTGGGATTCCCTTCGGAATGCCGACTCATATACCAAGTTGCATTACTATTCAAATGTGTGTCGGATCTTTCGCTTTGAAGATGGACAAGAGATGTATGTGAAATTCAAGTTGAGGCCTGTAGATGACAAGATTGGTGAGGATTCGGGAAAGGTAGAGCCAATGGGTATACTTCCACCAGAAACTGGAGCAATCCCAAGGGACGAGAATGATACCCGTCCACTACTCTTCCTTGCCGATGATTTCCAACGCCGTGTCGGTTCCCCCAATGGGGTCCGTTACGTCTTCCAACTACAATTCCGACCTGTTCCACAAGATGAAACCGAATGTGATACATTGTTGGATTGTACCCAGCCGTGGGACCAGGCCAAGTTCCCTTTTGTTGATGTGGGTGAGATTATAATCGATCAAAACCTCACAAAGGAGGAATCAGAACAACTAGAATTCAATCCATTCCTTCAATGCCACGAGATTGATGTTATCCGAGCTACATCATGCACCGAGAGTGCATCCATTGACCACGGTCGATCATTAGTCTACGAAATATGCCAACATTTGCGAAATGGCGAGGCAATTCCGTATGCGTGGAAGGTCTTCTTAGAACATTCTGATGTGAAAGTTGATCTTTCGGGTTGTCCAATGGCCTCGGTGGTGCTAACGAACAATGACACTCGAAAGGTGACACTTGAAAGAACATGGTATAAGACATTATGGGCTATGTTTACTCAACCACTATTACAAACAGTCTTGCCTTACTTCCTATTGGGGTTGGTTGTATTTGAACCTTTGAATTGGGTTCTCTACATGAAGGAGACCAATAAGGTACCACTACATTGGTTGCTGCCTTTGTTTTGGGTTTCTTCAGGTATGTTAGGTGGACTTCTATGTGTTGTGGCCAAATGGATTTTTGTTGGAAAAAAGAGAGAAGGTGAAATAGTGGTTATTTGGAGTAAAGAAGTGTTCATGGACACTATATGGCAAGCTATAAAGACTTTGATTGGGGAATATTTCATGGAGATGACAAGTGGGTCTGTTTTGTTTGGGGTATGGATGAAGCTTATGGGGTCAGCTATTGACTTGAACCAAGTGGTGTATGTAGATAGTATGGGTGCTCTTTTAAATCCTGAAATGGTGGAGATTGAAAGAGGTGGGTGTGTTGGGAGAGATGCTTTGCTTTTTGGGCATATATATGAAGGTGAAGGTGGGAAGGTGAAGTTTGGGAAAATTAAGGTTGGGGAAGGTGGGTTTGTTGGGAGTAGAGCAGTGGCTATGCCTGGTGTGAGAGTAGAAAGTTGGGGTGATCTTAGTGCTCTATCACTTGCCATGAAGGAAGAGATTGTTAGATCAAAGTGAAGGATAGTTGACTTTTTTTTTACTTAAAAAATGTATTAGATACATCTGGTTGTTTTTAAAATATAAACATCCACCATATAATAAATAAATAAATAAATAATAATTTCGAGAATCCGAATTTGGTTATTATGCCTTAAAAAGCCACTTATACACTTATACACCCTTGCACAAGATCCATTGAACGTGAAAAAAATAAAACAAGGGAAAAAAAAAAAAGGGTATTTTGGTCATTGAACTTCCTTACTTTTGACCCTTAAATGTGGGTGGCCTTTTTGGGCTAACTGACGGGCTTCTTAGAAGTTTCTCAGATAAGTCCAGGTGATCTGCTCTTGGATATTTTATTTCTGCTAATATTATGAGAGAAGAAATGCTATGGTACGACAGTATGTAGAAAAAACTTTCTATATGCATCTCTTATCTCCATTGGTCTCGACCCAAATTTTGTGTTCATCATAACCAATCTATTTATATATTAAAAACTACAAATGCATCTGACCGTTGAAATCATTCAATCATGTTGATTTTTTTTTTATGGTTCATGGCTGGCTCATTGCATAAGAGGTTCCTTCCAGTCTAGGGTTGACAATGGATCGGACAATACCCACTTCTCCTACCAATCTGACCCAAATTATTTGGAAATAATTTTTTATTTGAAAATTTATCGGTCCAAATAAGAGTGGATCAGGTGATAATTTTTTGTCAGCAACAGTTGTCTTATCTGAGTTAGAAGTTTTAAAATAGACTGATTTTTTGTGAGGATGATCTCCTCACTATATTTTAATATTTCTAATCCCATTGAAATTTGTGTACAAGTTAACGGATGGTCCATGATTCTTCAACTTATAAATCACTTTTGATGGAATTAAAAGTTTAAGATTTTGCCAATTTTATTTGTGAGGTTTATTTCTATGTTGATAAGATCATCCTCACAAAAAATTAATTGAATCCCGAATTTCTCTAACCCATATAGAATAATTGGGGCAGAGCTCGTAAGGAGACATTGGGGGCAATTGCCTTCACTGAACTATTTTGGGCATTTTAGATACCCTTGAATTTATGCTTAAAAACCGTTTGATTGCTGATTTAAATATCTTAAATTTGAGCATTTTTCAGTGGTATTATTCTAGATTTGGGTATTCTATAAGTTTCATCATAGTTCCTGATGATCTTATAACTTTTGAATCTCTTGATAACATTTTAGTTGTAATTGGGCCTAAGGTTTATGCTCTTAGTGGGCCAAGAAAAAAAAAATTATGACAGATGGCAATTTTAAAAATGGTGTGCATCAAGAATTTGTATCCTCTAGTTTCATCAAACTTGGATTGGGCACATAATGATGGTTACCGTTTACAAACCATAATGTGATAATCACGAGTTAAAAAAGTAGGCTACTCAACCTCGTGGAAAGATGGCGGCATTAACAAAATCTTGCTTTTTTATTTTTCGATCTCTTCTTCTAAGGGAATGATATCGCCAGGATCGTTTTATTTATGGACAGATTACAAAGTGCACTTTATACAGAGTCGTGATAATGTGGCGCCCCTCTTACATATGTCTCATAACCGTAGATCATTTGTCTCGAGATATATAATAAAAAAATTTATAATTTTACATATCTCGAGACAAATGATTACGGTTATGTGATGGGGCATATGTCAGGAGGGACGTCAAAAAATCATTACTCTTTTTATATATAATGATTTAGATTGACGCGAATATCCATTAGTCTTCCCCAAGTGGTATTAAATTTAAACTGGATGATTAGATTTGATCCACTTTTACATAAGTGTTATTTTATATAGAATAATGATGATAGCACACGGTCTTGATATGTGGTAGATATCATAAAAGTACAGAATCACATATCTTTTTTCCTTTGTATCTTCGATGAAAACGATCTATGATTATGTGCCTTTGCTAAGTCAACCGCGTGCATTCATTAGAACTCTTATACATGAGTCTGGATCCATAGATTTATGGAAAGGAAACGTGCATGTGTTCGTTCTCAATCTCAACCATGTAACACAAGATCCAATGGATAGGATAACAAATGTATCCCGATAATACATCATATATCTCTAAAATTTATTCAAATCATTGGATTTCGTATTTACACATTTGAGATTGTGAGTAAACATTTGAGTTTATTTTCTATGAGTCTACAGATCCCAAGAGTCTATACATAGAGTTTGGTATAAATTTTATAGATAATTGATTAAATAACTTTATTTTATGTTGTTTTTAACCTAGGTGGTATTTGATTTCATGTAGTTTTAATTTTTTACAATTATTAATTTTATTTTTATATAGGGTGGTACTAGATTTGGTCCACTATTTTTGTTTTTATTTTTGTTTTTTTAATTTTTAATCAAAGATAAGAGACTGAATTTAATGTGAAGGCTTTGCATTATAGGAAGTCATGTGCACACTACATTAGTCACTACCTCATTTTTCTCTTATATCTAATTTTAAATGAAGGTGGCTTTTCCTTCGTTTGTTGGGCTTGGGCCTCTATTTCTTTATAGTGTAATTCCGTCAAGTACCGTCACCGTCTGACCATGATTTATAAGATGGGGCACTTTCTATGAGTAGCTCAAGTGAGCTAGGTTTGATCTTATCTTCAACCATTGAAATAAAAAATTGTTGTTCTCAAAATCAATAACTTCAACCTTCTCAACGTCCATTTATATTTTTTTTTTAATTTATTCAATTTATTTTTAATTTTAATCCAAATCTTATAAAAAATCTTAGATTTTTTTTACACAAAATTCCATCTTTATTATTTTTCTAGCAATCCTATCTTGTATTGAATGTTGTAGTAGATAGCATCTTAAGATTGAGGATAAATGATTTTGAAGGAGAAAAGTCAAGGATTGAAAAGAAAGAAAAAACAAAATTTGTTTCTACATATTGAAGAAGTGGGTATTCCAATCATGTTTTTTTATTATTTTTCTAGCAATCCTATCTTGTATTGAATGTTGTAGTAGATAGCATCTTAAGATTGAGGATAAATGATTTTGAAGGAGAAAAGTCAAGGATTGAAAAGAAAGAAAAAACAAAATTTGTTTCTACATATTGAAGAAGTGGGTATTCCAATCATGTTTTTTTAGAGTATCTCATGTATTCTCCAAAACATGGATGGATGGTATCAAAGGATTGTATGGCTCCCCAAACCTCGATGTATGAAACCTTCCTATCAAATTTGAGCTTTGAATTAAGTGTAAACAAAGAAAATTAAGTGCTTAGTCACATAACGTTTTTCGGCCAAGAAAAGGTACTACATGAAGCTATAGAAGATTCACTTCCTATATAGAAATACCTATCTACCATGTTTTGATAAATATTTAAGATATAATTAGGATTGTCAATGGATACCCTATGTAATCTAAATTGGAATCGTTAGGATGGTTATGGATCCCTTTTTAATGGAGCTAATTAGAGTCGGTACTCTCTGAACTGAATCAATTGAGAATCAAAACCAATAGGAACTAATGAGAATCGAAAATTGGAATTGTTTAAAGAGAAAATCTTTGACGGTTTCGATTTTAGTTCCATCAATCTTGAGTATTAGAACCATGACCAAGAGGAATTATAATCCAGGAAATTTTATGATTTTGATCCCTTTAGAAAAGTGAATCGAAATTGACCCATTGACACCATTAGATATAACTTGTAATCCATTATTTAAGATAAAATAAAAAAGGATACGACCTTAGTTGCTCCAACCCTCAAAGTTAAAAATCAACTCTCCTTTTGACATTTTCTCAGGTGTAATCAAATAGACACTGAATTTTTTTTTCAAAGAAAGTTATTTTTTATGAACATTCTTCTAAATAATATATTTTCTCTATAGTTAAAACAACCCTCAATGTATATTTAACCAACTACTTACTGAACCAAAATTGAAGGTATTCTTTTATTTCAAAATTAATACTTGTCATATTAAATTCTTCAATTTTCATATAAACTATAGCTTGTAACTTAAAATGAGCCATCTCTTCTAAAAATTTATTAATTTTAAAAAAGATAATTTTTTTTAATTAATAAATTTTTATTTTTGAAAAAAAAAATCATTAACTTATATTTTTAGTATAACAAATTTTAGCTAAGTTTATAATTTTATAAATGATATGTTATTTTTTTAAAGGGAAAAAATATATAATGATTTAAAATACTTTATTTCTCATTCGATTCTTGATAATTGAAATATATGGGTACCTGTGTTTTTTGGCAGTTCCGATTCCATTTATTTTGGAATCAAAACTAGAATCGACAAGAACCATAACTGCAAAAAAATATAAGGGTCATGATTTTAAGTGCCTTAAGAACCGAATCGGAACAAAACCATTGACACCCCTAATAATATCGTCCAACTTTTATTGGCTTTGCTCTTTTCCACATTTTTTTTATTGTCTTTGCTATGTTCCCCATTTTTTAATAGTGCTCCTCCAACTTTATATATTTCCATTTCTCCTCCTTAACCCCAAAAAGGATACCCATGCCACCATGCCAGTTGGCACGCACAAGCTCTAATAATCAAAAGGCACAATGAGAGTATTCTATTGTCAATTGGTGTATACATCTGCTCACCATATCCCTAATTCATAAAGTTCAATCTCTTAAAAAATTTGATCAAGTCAACTAATTTCAATAAGTTGTCATGTTTGATATGTGTAATTACTACAAAATAAAATTTTGTAATTAAAACATTTATTTAATACATTTTATAATTTGAAATGTGTATATGAGTACCGTTGACTGAGGAAAATGACTTTATATGATACATGATTCCCAATAAGTAAGTGCAAAACCCAATGATCATGACCTATTCTTGAGATAAATATCATCGATTGAGATTTATAGTATTTTTCTTGAGTCATTTTTCTTATAGTCAAC
This sequence comes from Akebia trifoliata, assembly GCF_017979445.1. Classification (NCBI taxonomy): domain Eukaryota; kingdom Viridiplantae; phylum Streptophyta; class Magnoliopsida; order Ranunculales; family Lardizabalaceae; genus Akebia; species Akebia trifoliata. Next base: position 26,091,997 of record NC_141380.1, read on the forward strand.
AAAGTTTATCTAGGTTGGACTCAAGAAAGAATAACGTGTATGCGTGAAATCTTACTAATAGATATCACACTATTAGTTATTTAAAGGATAAGTTTTGATCGTTTGATTTCACACTTGCACAATTTGGATGATGTATTTTTTCTTAAATCAATTACTCATATATGTATGATTGAATTATATTGACTCAAAAAAAAAACACACACACACACACACGATTCCAATTATAAACATGCAAAATTCAACAATCAAGATTTTTACATATTACGATAATATATATCTCTTTAACATTTATCCTGAGAATAAGTTCCAATATTTGGAATTTGTTCTTTTAGAGGATCATGAATTTTTGTGTGAATTATTTTCGTATGACTTGGATTCGATTGACTCATAAAAAATGACTCGAGAAAAAACACATGATCACATACAATTTCGATTATTAGATTTTGAGTGTACATGATTCTGTTGGAAATCGAACATAGAACTTGATTTTGTTGTAAGAAACAAATAAAGAATAATAAATGTTATGAACATTGATCCATACACCTATGTCTATTAATTTGGGTTCACGATCTTAGGTTTAGAAATACAATGACCTTTAATTCATTTCTTCAAACTATACATCCTCTTTGAAAAAAATTTAAAAATTCATTTAATGATTTTATAAATCAAAATCAACAAAACTCCACTTGATTTTTTAAAAAAATAATGTTAGGATGGACATCTAAGAAAGTCATGAGCATAAATGAAAGTATCTTAAGGACTTAAACTTCCATATAGTGCAAACTAATCAAAGTCTATCTGAGAATGTAGTGTACATATACCTTGAACTATCAAATCCAAAAGGGCAAACCAGACTTTGTTGTTCATTCTTTTCAAATGTATTTATAAATAAAATTCTATATTTTTTAGTATGTGCTAAATCCCAATATATTGTGCGCTCTAGAGATTGTTTATATTCTTATAGGAAGTAATTAGTTTCCACACACAAAAATGTAAGCTATCAAAAATATCTTTTAAAAAATTTTGACTTGAATAAGTTTATGCACTTATTAAAAGAATTACTTAAATTATTAATATTAATAGAACACAAGAGATTATTTGTATGATAAACATCTATATGAAATCACACGACTACATCATAGGAATTGACTTATCTCATATCATTAATCAAATATAGTGTATACACAAAAGTTAAACCTTATTTTATTTTTCCCATTTAATTTAAGAAAATTTATCAAGTATGGTTTACCATTATGTTTAACGTCATCACAAGCTCTTCAGTCTTATTCTTCTCGATAAAATTGGACCTATTTGGTTTGGATTTGGATTCGACCCGTTTAACCTCTTTGTAACCCTAAGTATATAAAGGGTAAGCGATGAAACCCTAAAGGGTGTGAGAGAAATACGAGAGGCAGAGAGAAATTGTAACCCAATTCTTTTTTGATTAATATAGTGAAATTGTCGTTTTCGTCAGTGGACGTAGCTCGATGCTTTGACTGAATCACATATATCTTGTGTCTTGTGAGATTCTTGTGTTCTTATTGATTTATACTTCTAATCTTAGGGTTCTTTTAAACAAAAGTTCTTGTAAATTTTGCATGTATAACAAACTAGACACTTCTCTTAGTATTTAAATCTATAATTTGATATTAAATACCGATTACCATATATTTAATCATGTTACGATTTATATATCACAATCTATCAGGTCAAAGATCACAAGACTTCGAAATATAAATAAAAATATTAAGTTTGAACATATTTAACATAATATAATCCTAACCAACAAACATACCATTTTTTGCCTAAACAAACTTGTTTTACTCAAATATTAACATAAAATCATATTTATTTAAAACAACACCAGAGATAAGATTCTTCATATGTCATAGACATATAAGATTTTCTTGAAAGTTAATAACATCCTCGATATAAAACAAGAACTCAACAATGCTCTCACACATGATCTTGGATGAGAAGGAATTTTCCATAAATATACTTATCCCATCTTCCACTAGTTTCATAAGAGGTGAATGTATTTGTAACACAACAGACGTAACGAGTCATACCGGTATCAATATATTAGTCAACATCTCTTCCAATCATATTGATTTCAGAGATAACGACGATCAAATTGTCGTTTACGTCTTCTTCATTCTTATCTCTTTTATTTTTAGTACATTTTTCATCATACCCATAACGACAGAATTTGACTATGTGTCTAGGTTTCCACAAGTAAAGCGAACAGGTGATTGTCTGTCATTGCCTCGTCTTCAGTTCATTTTTTAATCTATTTTTTTTACTCTTTATTTCTTAATCTTATTCTCTTTTGTTCAAACGATTTTCTTCTTGGTCATTACTCCCATGATGTGAATTGTGACTATGGGTTAATCATATTTCTTATCTCTAAGACAAGCTTTTTCATCAATCCTCAGATTGCACATTCAATTTCTCAAATGATGATATTTCTTTATGTGAACCTGCTTTGTACAGTACTCCTTTCACGAGGGTAATAATTTCTAAACAATTGCCCCAATATAAATTTTTTATCAAGGGCCATCCCAACAGAAGTAATAGAGTCCGCGATCTTTTGAATTTATTGAATTTGAAAAAAAAATGAATTTTTATTCTTCCATCTTGAAGTCTATGTAATTTCCAACAAGGAAATTCTTGATTTTAGATTCTCCTGACATGTAAAACTTCTTCATAGTATCGTATAATTTCTTGATGTTCTTATTCTTCTTAAGAAATTGATTATATAATTGATTAAAGAGAGAATTCAAAATGTTGTAATGGCATATATAATCGCCATCTATCCATTTTTCAGTCTTAAAAGTAATAACAATCTTCTCTTCTTCCATTCATTTATGAGATATACTAAATATGGTTCAGACAAAACATAGACAATCTTAAGTTGTTTAAGGAAAAATTGTATTTGTTCTTTATAATGATTAAAATTTGTACCATTAAAACAATCATCAAAATTGTTGATATTAACAAGAACCAGATCGAGTAGAAATACAATTGAAAAAAAGAGTTAACCTATTTTTAAAGTGTTAGAAATCAAACATAGAATTTGGTTTCGTTGTAAGAAACAAATAAATAATAATAATTTTTTATCAAATTAACTTGGCTAAGAGGCACGTAAACACTTTTTAAAAATAGTTGAAACTTCCCATGTGTGCAAGGAAACACAACAATAACATCTACGGGATTCAACTTAGCCTAGACTTCATATGTGCCTCTACAAGTTTGCATTACTTGGCAAGATCTTATACATTTTCTCTTTAGGATGCCTATGAAAATTACTGAAGAAAATAAGTCACACAAGAATGAAAAGAAAATTAAAAGATTTAGAAAATGTGTGAGATTTTCTTATGAGATTTGTATGATGCCAAAGCCAATGAGATTATGAAATTTATATAGTAGTGAAGATGTATTTAGTGCAATGAAATACCATTAATTGATACATGTCCCACAAATTCTTTTGACTTAAGTGCATTATACATGTATTTAATATATATATATCTTAAAAGATTTTTCAACTTTAAGTTCATCTCTTCTAATTAAATTCATTCATTTAGAATTAATTAATGAACATCGATCTATAAATCAACATAAATGTCATGAACTTTAATCAATGCACTTATGTCTATTAATTTGGATTCATGAACTTAAGTTTGGACTAGATACAATGAATCTTTTTGGTTCATTTCTTCAAATCATATATACATCTCTTTTAGAAAAAATTTAAAAACTTATTTAATGATTTAATAAAAAAATTATGTAATTTTTTTTATTTAAATCAAAACCTATAGATTCATGGGAAAATTCTCTGATTTAAAAAAAAAAAATACTACTAAAATTCTCTGAATTAAGAGTTAACGAATAATGGAAAATTGGCGAATAAATCTATAATTTTCTCAATTAATCGTGTAACATATATGATAATAATTTTACCCTTCATATTCAAAATTTTATTTTTATTTTTTTTAATATTCAAATATCAAGAAGAATATAGAATTTTTAAAGAGGTTGACAATATTGAATTTAACATAGTCACAAAATTCTCTAAATTTTTTAAAAAATACTTAAAATTCTTCGAATTAGGAGTTAGTCAATTAATTTGATGAATTGATAAATTAATAGATGATCCCTCAAATAATCATGAAATATAATAATATTTTTATCCCTCATATCCAAGATTTTAGTTTTTTTCAACATTTAAACATCAAGAAAAATATAGGATTTAGAAAGAGGTTGAAGATGATAGGTTTTTATAAGAAATTCAATAAAATATTTTATATAATTGAAATCACATCGACCAAGCCGTCCACTAAATAACGAATAAGGGTCCGATTACACCAATCGATGATTTTTAAAAAATAGGGAGTCGCTACCTAGTTTAGGTCTAGGTACCATAGATAACTCTAAAATAGATCAGGTTGGTCCACGAATAACGGGTAAGGGATTAGATTACGAATTTTGAAAGGTGTTAGTCACTGAATCCTCCTGATTAAGATAATCAATTTCTAGTACGATCCATAAATATCTTACGATCAACATTTAAATACTAATGGTCAAACTAGGGTCAATCATTATCAATTTGTATCGAATTTACTAAAAAAATCTTACGGCTAAGATAATTATATGGATTCTCGAATTTCACATAGTGGATTATTTTTATGATAATTTTTGATCGGTAGGGCAAAATCTGTAACCAATTGAAATATTTTTGAAATATTCATCTTCTTCTTCTTGTCTTGTACCACCAACACCTTCAACAATGACCTTCGAATCAACTTTCATCATTAATTGAAAATTAAAAATTGAAATTGAGAAATAAATAAAGAGAATACGGAACTTGGACAAATAATTCGGGAAGTTGTTTTTTAGTACTAATCGACAAAGGATGAAGTAAAGTTGAATATGAGTTAGAGAAGGATTGAGTAACCTCAATGATAGTATAATCATACTCGAATTCATCAAGTCGGAGTAAGATTACAATTCTTGACTTCGTTTGACAATGCTTTCAACACTGTGCTGGCGTGATAGGTTTGAGAGAATCGTAGATTTTTTTCCTTAGTATCTCGAGGTAAACAAAGTTGAGTTTAAAAGGACTCAATAAGAGACGTGGTGGAACGACTCAATAAGAGTCCTGTTTATTATAAATTGATAATTCAGTCGAATTTAAAATAAGAGAAGTTCTATTGGCACATCAACTTTTATTAACGCCACACCAACTATATGTAATTCTTTGGTTATTTACATAGGAATTGGTGTGGCAATAACATATGCATAAGATAATTGGCTTTGCATTGGGCAAGAAATTCTATACTAATCTCTCGAGATTACATTATATATTATTTTTTTCTAATTTTTTTATTTATTAAAATGGATATTTTATATTTATGTCTGAATAATAAAAGAAAATGAGTAGATATAATATAATATGAATATGAAATAAGATTTTTAAAAAAAATTACCTGATAAATTTAAAAAAAAAAAACTACCTAGTATTTTTTATAATTGTATTCACTAATCTGTATCAATTAATGGATACCCTCTAATTTGGATAAAATGATGTCGATCAAACCATATGTTAATAATTCTTAACTAGATTACAACAGTAAAAACCTAAGCTAATACCTTCTACATTCACACCAATCTTTAATATATTATATTGTAAAACAGATAAATATTAAAATCTAAGACTAAGTCAGTGACAATTTGATCATAAAATGATGTCGATCAAACATGACTTAGTTTTAGATGTTGGGCCTCCAACATGGATTTAAAATCCTTTTTTTTTCCTTTTTTCAATTTGTGAATCCCACGATAATGAAAAAATTGTCACTAACTTGCTCTACGAAATCAATTTTCATCAAATAGCAACACAAGTAAAATACATCATCTTTCATAACAATTTTCAAAAATATCAAACCAAGTTGAACTAAAACGGTGTGACACCTTCCCAAACTTTCTTTGTGGGAAATTATGTTTACGAGGTTAACATAAGCCTTTTTGTAAGTACGTTTTTTAGATTTCATCTTGATCACATAAGAATTAAAAGATGTAGAAAATGAGTGAGATTTTCTTATGAGATTTGTATGATGCCAAAACCAATGAGATTATGAAATTTATATAGTAGTGAAGATGTACTTAGTGCAATAAAATACCATTAATTGATACATGTCCCACAAATTCTTTTGACTTAAGTACATTATACATGTATTTATTATATACATATCTTAAAATATTTTTCAACCTTAGGTTCATCTCTTCTGATTAAATTCATTCATCTAGAATTAATTAATGAACATCGATCTATAAATCAACATAAATATCATGAACTTTAATCAATGCACTAATGTCTATTAATTTGGATTCATGAACTTAAGTTTGGACTAGATACAATGAACCTCTTTGGTTCATTTCTTCAAATCATATATCATCTCTTTTAGAAAAAATTTAAAAACTTATTTAATGATTTAATATAAAAAATTATATAATTTTTTTATTTAAATCAAAACCTATAGATTCATGGGCAAATTCTCTAATTTTAAAAAAAAAAATACTACTAAAATTCTCTGAATTAGGATTTAATGGATAATGGAAAATTGGCGAATATGTAACACCCCGTGTTTCAACTCGTATCTCGAAGAAATCAGATAGTGTTAATTCAAGGAATATTCTGAAAAGATAACTTAGAGTAAACTACCCGGATTAGGCTATGTTCGTTTTTGTTGAAAACTGACTTCGTCATTAGTTTTAAAATGATCAAAATATACACTTTAACCTGTAAGCAAGTTTGAATTTAAGTTCGGGTGGAAAAGTTAACCAACCCTCGAATTTCGTGTTGAGCGGGACCCAAAATAGAGAATTTTCGTTAGAAGGAGAATCAGAAAGATTCAACCACACCATTAGGACTATAATGAAAAATTATTCGAAATGGTATATTCGTTTGTCATTTTTCGAGTCCGAATAGTTAAGTTACGGTTGAAACTAGAAATGATGGAAAAATTACAAGTATGCCATCAGCTTTCTTTTATTCTCATTTGTTTCCCTTTTTCTCTAAAGAACCCAAAACTCAGATTTTTCCAAACCTAGGTTCTCCTATCTTCTCCTCAAAATTCGTTGAAAACGAAGGACCGTTGAACCCCGACGAAGAAGACAAAGTTGTCGGTTACGACGATAGCTACAACGTCACCCTCTTTGTTAACCCATTCACATCCATTTCCTCACCGTCCACCAAAAATCAACAAATAAGTTAGGGTATCATCAAACTCAGAGCTTCACTATGTTAGTAGAGGCTCGTCTTCTAGGGTAGAAATGAAGGAGAGTGCCGTCGTCGAAGGAGTTGCAAACCCTCGCTTACTTTGCATCAAACTCAACTCAACATTGACTCTCTTGCCACCAACTTTGATCCTTGTACGAGTTCATCACCTTTGGCGTTCACAAACCAAGTAAGGGACTTTCAATTCCTATTGGTAACTTTAGATTTTAAAATATGCATTTATGTTATTTTTAACAAAACTTATTGTTTGTTTTAAATCATAGGAATCTTTGTTTAAATTGAAACTCATGCTAGAAATAAAGATTTGATGTGTTTTATCTATGTTTTAAGTATTGAATTCATGGGTGGGTTGAAGGGTTTGAAGAACGGAACAAAGATCCAAAGAAGGGATTGAAAAATCCAAAAATCGCGAGGAAGTTCAGTGCTGTGGCAGAACTGTCGGTCCCACCGACAGAATGAACCTTCTACCGCCAATAAATTCCTTCTGTCGGTAGGAACCGTCGGTTCCACCGACAGAACAAAGTTCTGCTACCGATAGCATTATTCTGAGTCAGAAACAGACTCTGACTCTTGGCTTGACTTCCCCATTGCCTATACTTGATTTTCCACCCTTCATTTCATTAAAAACAGTTAAGTAAATGTATTTTAAGTTCTTTAATGAAATTAAGATTTTACCCCAAATTTCGAAATAATGAGAATGGTTTCGAGATCCGAATCTCAAAGGATCAAAATTCAAATTTTGGTTTCAAGAACAAAACGTAGATTTCGACGTTTTCGACAAATTTTCAAAATGTAATAACTTTCGCATTACTTTGAATTAGATTTCAAAAATTATATAGTGTCGAATCTCATGATCGAGACTTTCATTTCGAAAAACCCGTTTTCAATTTTGAGAACTTTGAAAATTTGAGTTTCCGACACTTAGCCAAATTTTCACCAGTTTTCCTTGTTTTTAACAGCTTTGGTTTCGTGTATCGTCGAGACCTTGTTTTGAATATACTTTGATGGTTTTCGATGGAAAGACCAAGAATGACTTTGAAAGATTGAAAATGAATGATTTGATTTGAAAAGACGAAAAGTGAAAATGGAAAAGGGATGAATCGGTAAAATGTCAGAATCACACCCGAGGGGTGATGTCTGCATTTTACATTGTATGTTGTATGTAGGTGGTGAAAGGATATCCAAGTTATTAATGAAAGGGTTGCATATTTATTTACGATTATGTTAGCGCGTGCGCTGAGTACTGTTATTTATTTTAAGCGGAGTGGCCACAGTTGCATGGTAGGAACTGGATATCCATTCTCAACCCTATTCTGTTAATTTTCTCTTTTGATTTAAATGAAAAATCATATATATACGTAGCTATTTTGTGAGCTGTTAAAGGGTTTGTGAATGCCTGAAGGGATAGTGCGTCACATCATCCGGAGGGGTGCACTATCCTGGGATGTACGGTAGGGACCACCAAGCTCATACGTGGTATGGGACGCATATGAGAGTGGAGTCACAACTGGAATCCGGGTCTATTCATTTCTTATCTTTACTAGTGAACGTGTATTGTAAAGGTGGTCGTATACGAGTGGAGTGTTATTTTGGAAATCACATGCACGCCTGATAGGCATAGACGAAGATGATTGGTCAGTGATCACTAACAATCTAGTAGTAGTCGAACATTCTTACATATCGAAAAGAGATCCATTGCTTACGGTCACGTCAAACGGCCCGCCTGAACCGGATAAAGGGTCACCAGTGTGGTAAGCGCAGCGATTGACCACAAAATCAAGAATTAAAAGCCAGATTTATATTGTAACATCATGTCCCGACTGGGAGGGATCCAGTCATGAATCCCAACGCTCAAATTTCATTACTCCACCACTTGTACTATGTATTTGTGCTATATTTCGAATTATAAACTGAAAAGCATGTCTACTATTTCAGTGTTGTCAACTATATTTGCATAACTGAAAAATGTATAATGAGTATGGATGATTGATGCTATGTGTAATTTTTAAACTGTTTAGTTGCTCATCCCTGGCTATATGTATTAGTTAATTGTAGCTTCAATTGTAAAACTTGCATGTTTTGAAATGATGCAGTATGATTATTCGATCACGTTAAGTTAGGTTATTAGTGAGAATTGTTTGTGGACCTACTGGGTAACCATTGTTACTCACCCTTTCCTTCCATTTTTTTTTAGTTGCAGAACCTTTGCTTTGGGAGGCGAGTGTTGAGCCATCCGTCGAGGAGCATCTGATTAGTCAGATCGACGACCAGTGTCCATTACCCGGTGAGCATTGGGATTATTTCTCTTAGGAGTTAGTTCGTCCTAAGAGGTGTACATAATGTTTTGGGCCGAGTGACAGGGCTATGTTAGAGTGAGGATAAATTTTTGTAATCCTGTATATTTTATCATTTTGCGCCACTCTGATCTCACCTTATGCCATTCGTCACTCATTCTCTTCCATACCTTGTATGTTTTTGTCACATGTCATATGCATGATTTGTTTGGTTATTGTTTTATCAGGTTTGAGTTCCGTGTAACGCTAACATAAACAGAGGAAACCATACCGAAATTTTGAGGCGGCCTTGGGATTGGTGTTAGCGTTTGGCGGAACGCCACAGAATAAATCTATAATTTTCCCAATTAATCATGTAACATATATGATAATAATTTTACCCTTCATATTCAAAATTTTATTTTTATTTTTTTCAACATTCAAATATCAAGAAGAATATAGGATTTTTAAAGAGGTTGACAATAATGAATTTGACATAGTCACAAAATTCTCTAATTTTTTTTTAAATGCCTAAAATTCTTCGAATTAGGAGTTAGTCAATTAATTTGATGAATTGATAAATTAATAGATGATCCATCAAATAATCATGAAATATAATAATATTTTTATCCCTCATATCCAAGATTTTAGTTTTTTTCAACATTTAAACATCAAGAAAAAGATAGGATTTAGAAAGAGGTTGAAGATGATAGGTTTTTGTAAAAAATTCAATAAAATATTTTATATAATTGAAATCGCATCGACCAAGCCGTCCACTAAATAACGAATAAGGGTCCGATTACACCAATCAGGATTTTTAAAGAATAGGAAGTTGCTACCTAGTTTAGGTCTAGATACCATAGATAATTCTAAAATAGATCAGGTTGGTCCACGAATAACGAATAAAGGATTAGATTACGGGTTTCCGAAGGTGTTAGGCACTGAACCCGCCTGATTAAGATGATCAATCTCTAGTACGATCCAAAAATATTTTACGGTCAACATTTAAATACTAAAGGTCAATCATTATCAAATTGCATCGGATTTACTAAACAAATCTTGCGACTAAGATAATTACATAAATTTTTGAATTTCGCATAGTGGAATCTCACAATTGATAAGGCTTACGTGGCACCAAAATTTAATGAATCGATTCAATCACATTAGGAAGAATGTGAAATCAATTTTTAATGACACGTGTACAAAAATCAGTAAGTCGATTCACATGCCCATTTCATAGAAAATTTCTATTTTTAACTTTCAATGTACACAAAATCAATGAGTTGACTCACGTATCCATTTCATAGAAAATTTCTATTTTTAACTTCCAATGTACACAAAATCAATGACTTGACTCACGTATCCATTTCATAGAAAATTTCTATTTGAAATTTTCCACGTACACAAAATCAGTGAGTCGACTCAAGAATTTTAATCAATGAAACTTGATTTTTTTAAATCATCACGTGCATCAAAATCAGTAAATTAACCCATGCATTTTTTAATCAACGAAATTTGATTAATATCAACAATCAATGAGTTGATCACAAAGTGAGTGAGTCAATCCTATAATGTTAATAATCAATGGGTTGATCCATTAATATCACAAAATCAGTAAGTCAATCCGATTAAAAATCAATGAGTCAGCTCTCTAATTTTGTATAAAAATTAACTCGATCGATTTACCAACATTAAAATCAATGAATCGATCCACTAATATTTCGAAAACTCAAATATTGCTATTAACGTCACGTATACCCCAAAAATCAGTAAATCAATTTGAATGTAAAAAAAATTTAAGTAATCAAAAATAAATAAATAAAAATTACCTTCAACAAATAATTGCTTGGATTCCTTCAAAAAAGAATCTCGAAATAACGTGTGACGCCAAATAACGTAGAAAAAAGATTATGTTCGCTATGAAATGTCCAATAAATCAAAGAGAGAATATTTTTAACGAGTAGAGGACGTCAAAAAGAGATAGAGAAGTTGTTGTTATTCTTTATGGAAAGAAAGAGTGTTGGAGAGAAGACATGAGAGAGAAGAGAGGACATCAAAAATGGGGGTTGTGATGGACTGTAAAATGTGGGAAAGATGCCGTGATAAGGTCTATGTCTGAGAGAGGAATGAAATGGGGCTATTGAGAACATTAATGGTTAGAACTAGGGACTTTTTTTGGGGGGGGATGTTTAAATGGTTGAAAAAAGGATGTAATGAAGAAGAACAACAACAAAGAAAATGAATGAAAGAAGATGGTTGGGGGGGTATCTTCTATTCTTGATTTCTTTTTTTTTTTTGTTTAAAGAGGGCAAAAAAAATTTAATGGTTGAAGGTGAGTGAGATGCTAATTTTAATGATAAAGAAAAGTAGAGTTGCTGGGAGAGTTGAGGACGATGGAGAAGAAAATTTGGCTATTGAGAATGTGATGAGTGTGGTTGTTGGAGAAGAAGGTTAATGATTTTTAATAGTAAAAAAATGGGGACTTGGGAACGATGGAGAATGGTATGAGATTAGTATTTTTTTAATGGACAAGGTATGGATTGCTATGAGGTTGTTATAAATATTGATGAAGGTGAGGCTGCTGTTCTTTAATGGTGAAGAAAGTGAGACTTGAGGACAATGGAGAATGGTGTGAGGTTGTTGGTTTTATCGACAAAGTATGGGTTGTTCTATATACGTTAATGAAGATGGGTTGTTGTGGTGGTTCTATAAATGAAACGTGAGAGAGGGAAAGAAGGGAAAGATGGGAGAAATGGGAGCAGTTATGGATAGATGAGAGAGATGGGAGAGAAGACGTGGGTTATTATTATTATTATTATTTTTTTTTTTTTGAATTTTTCTTTTAAGAGAATGGGAGAGGGATCCCACGCTACTCACTTCATTAATGGGTCCTTGTCGATGAATTGTCATTGGTCGATAATTTGATTTTGATTCCAATTGGTTGATTTCGATTAATTAATTTTTTTATATTCAAGTCGACATTTTGATTTGAATTTGAATTTGATGTTTTAAATTTAATTTAAATTTATATTTTATTTTAAATTTTGAATTTCGATTGTTCAATTAAAATTTTATTATTGGTTGTTGGTCGATTTGATTTTATTTTGATTAGTTGACCGATTCGATTTTAATTCTATTTTTACATTTTAATTGGTTGAGTGATTTTTAATTTAATTTTGATTTTTAGCTTGACTTTGATTTTTAATTTGGATTTGATTTGTATTAGATTTTTAATTTGATTTTCGATTTGAATTTGATTTGAATTTTAAATTGGTTTTTTGGTTAAATTTTAGTTTGATTTTCGATTTGAAATTGATTTCAAATTTTGAATTTTAATTGGATCTTAATTTTTAATTGACTTTGATTTTTCTTAGATTTTTAATTATATTTTGATTTTATTTTATTTTTTATCATGTTTTTCTAAGAATCAAGTTTTTAAGTCAAAGTTAGACATTGAAGGGTATTTCGATCATTTTTATGATTTTTTCTAAATTTCTTTGTTTTTATCGATTTGGGTCTCGTTAGACTCGAAATCACATTTTAAGTGCAATGGAGGTACTTTCGAGATTTTTCGGTGGTCCAAAATTTATGAGGGGTATTTTCGTTATTTTGGTGATTTTTATAGATTTTTACGAATTTTAGCGTGAGGTTTCTTTCAACCCTTATGTGATTATTGCTAAGTCTCAAAGTCATATTTTCCTGTCGTAGCTAAGTCTCTCAATTATCAAATTGTGTATCAAAAATAAGCGTACATACTTGCTAAGTCGGACGTAAGATGTAGCAATCTTACGTGTGCATAAATTTCTATGTCGAGTCGTGATGACTAGGGGAGATTCAAAGACTAGAAAAAGAAGGAATTAAGAACAATACTCACAAGCCTTTGAGTTCTTTATGCTCATCATTAAGAATCCACAACAACCGGATGACGAATTGTCGAATTAGGCAGATGCAAAAATGGAGTGTATACAATAATCACTTAAATTTTCTCATTTTTTTACGAAATTTTCTAGATATGATCCAAATTAATCGAATTCAACCTTCACTAAATAATTACAAAATCCAAACTTAGATTTATCAAATGGATTATGTTATAATTTCTTATTTACAATTGAGTCACTTTAAATAATGCATATTCAGGTATTTGATTCCATGGTTCTACTTCTATTTGTGTTAAATAAATTATTTTTATATTTTCTTATAATTTTTCAAAAATAAAATCAGATAAAATATGTTTTGATAAAACTTTTGAAAAAAATTCGAGAGAAAATTTTGAAAAATGCAAGTTTCGCCCTTCAGATCGTTATTTTAATATTTGGAAATCGCTATAGTGGTCTGATCACTGCAATATCGATTTCAAAATCGTTATTTTCTCAATATCTCTATTTATTTGTGTCAAAATCATTATTTTTTTATGGCAGACATTTTTTTATGTCGAACACATTTTCAACACTATGTTAGACATCTAACATTTTCATTTACTTTGAGGTATTTAATAAAAATAAGAGAATATCTCCTATTTAGAAATAATGAAAATGGTTTAAAAATCAAAATTTCAAAGGATCAAAATCTAATTTTTGAATTCAAGAATAAAATGCGAACTTCAGTGTTTTTGTCAGATTTTCAAATTTCATTTTCTTTTATCACTTTTTGAATTATGTTATAAAATTATATGAAGTCAAATATCGTGATTAAGACTTTCATTTCTAAAAACTCATTTTTCATTTGAAGAATTTTGAAAAATCACATTTTAAATACTTAGTTAAATTTTTACAATTTTCTGCAATTATAATTATTTATTATCTTATCCCATTTTTAAGTCTTTTCTACTTAACTATGACCATCATATAAATTTTGTTGATATTATAGAATTTCAAATATTTTTAAAAAGGATGTACTTTGATAGATACTTAAAAAAAATGAATGATTGATTGATAGATAGATAGAGAAAATATATGTTATATACTATTTGAAGGCTAATAATCTAACATTCTCAATAGCTAGGTCATGTGAGATTGATAGATGAATGAAAATAATATCTAACATTTCAAGACCATATAAGATGCGACTGATTGAAGAATGGATGAATGGATGTACATAATTTAACATTAACTAGAAATCATTACCATTATTTGTAATTTGAAAGAAAAAAATTATATATATGCACTTAAATAAAATTATTTTATTTATCAAAAAATGCTCATAAAAAATCTAGAGAAAGAGTGATGCGTTGCTATATTTCTGAAAGTGGTAGGTCAATCTAGGATAACACTTGTGATTCTATATTCCTTAGTAGTATGAGATACTTTGGATAGTAATACGATTTATGAAATCTAAGAGTTTCTCTTCTTTTTTTCTAATGAACTTTTATATGTAAAGACGATTTTTGTATAATGTAGAGATAGTCAAGGTTTACATGTATTATTTCTTGATAGACTTAGACTAGTTAAAGATCACTAAAAATTTATAGTCGTCAAATGGTCGACTTCACAATTAGTTGAACTTAATATTGGGTTCTTGTTCAACAGTCAATCTTAATTGGATAAATAGTCACCCAACTATGATATGTTAAACTAGCCACAAAATCAGATAAAAACGATGTCATTTCACACCAAATATTAAGTATTGGAATATTGTTTTACCATAGTCAAGGTAATTATATCAACGCATTCCTTAACTCTCTTATTGACTACACTGTTGTGTTTGTATTGTGTATGTTTATTTATTTTGTGATGTTATGTTGATAGATATTTTTCTTTAAAAATTTTGAAGCATGATAGAATATTTTGATGATAAAATTGATAGATTGATGACTATTACAAATGTTTCTTCTTTGCATTTAGTTTATATTTAAATGTTATGTTATAATAAAACTTATATTTATTTAAATGTTCAACATGATTTTAAATTGGATGTTGTAACTAGATGTTAGGACAATATATTTTCTACTTAAAAACTCCTAGCTACTGATCCTTCCATTTACCATTTTAGATTACTTGACCGTGGAAGAGTTGTTTTATAAGAAAGTCTCTAAGAATGAGCATATTGATGAGTACCAACCACTTTCAGCCTGTGAAATATTAGAGTACATGATATTATTTTTATCGTTCAAGAAACTTATGTTAAGGCACTATGTGTCATTATATTCAATACTAGAAATTGTTATATCCTTATGTAGTTTGGAATGTTTAAGTCTTTTGAGATTTATTTTATAGATCTGGATTATGATTGATATTAATTTCTGCAACTTTAATTGTTGGTTATTAGTTTTATTTTCGTTGCGATATAACTGTTGAATAAATTATTGTCTATTATTATATATTATCATGATTTATGATTGATAATCATACCTTGAAATTTAGTAGAAGAATCTTTAGGATTCGTGTTGGATTTAGACGTGTAACACTTCCCACAAGTAAATCATACATGTGGTCATTTATCCTTGCCTTGTCTTCAGTACTTTTTAGCCTTCTTCTTTACTCTTTATTTCTTGATCTTATTCTCAAAATTTAAAGAATTTTGGGATTATGCTAACATTCATCATTTTCAACATCTCTAAAAATCCTATCTTCTTCTTGATATTTAAATGTAGAAAAAATAAAAAATAAAATTTTGGAGGTAAAGTGTAAGATTGTTATCATATATGTTATATGATCAGTTGAGGAATTGTAGATTAGTTCGTCAATTCACCTATTAATTATTAACTCTTAATTTTAAAAATTTTACTATTTTTTTTTTAAAATTCAGAGAATTTTATGACTATGCCCCTGAATTTATTTTTTATTTTTGTTTTGACAAATCGCACGTATTAACCACAATACATATGTAGGTAGTTAAATATAGTCACTTTTATGTGAAAAGACATATAAAAAAATTTATATAAAAGATTTTATTAAATTATTAAATGAATTTTTAAATTTCTTCCAAAGATGATATATATAGGATTTGAAGAAATGAATTAAAGAGGTTCATTGTATCTAGTCTAAATTTAAGCTCATGAATCCAAATTAATAGACTTAAGTGCATTGATCAGGGTTCATGGCATTTATATGGTTCATAGATCAATGTTCATTCATTAATTCTACATAAATGAATTTAGTTAGAAGAGATAAACCTAAGGTTGGAAAACTTTTTTAGACATATATATATATATATGCACTTAAATCGAAAGAATTTGTGGGACATATATCAATTAATGGTGTTTCATTGCATTAGGTACACCTTCACTACTATATAAACCCCCTTAATCCCATTGGTTTTGGCATCATACAAATCTCATAAAAAAATCTCACACATCTCCTACATCTTTTAATTTTCTCTTCATTCTTTTGTGAGACTTATTTTCTTCATAATTTTCATAGGCATACTAAAGAAACAATGTACATGATCCTACCAAGTAGTGCAAACTTATAGAGGAATGGATCAAGTCCAGGCTAGGTTGAATCCTGTAGATATTGTTGTCATGTTCCTTTGCACAAACAGGGAGTTCCAACTATCTTCAAAAAACGTTTATGCGCCTCTGAGCCAAGTTGATTTAATAAAAAGATTATCATTATTTATTTATTTCTTACAACAAAACTAAGTTCTGTGTTCAATTTCCAATCATTTAAAGATAAGTCAACTCTTCTGTCAATTATATCTCCACTCTATCTAATTCCTGTTAATACCAATAATTTGATGGTCATTTTAATGATACAAATTTTAATCGTTATGAAGAACAAATATATTTTTTCCTTTAACAACTTGAGATTGTCTCTTTTTTCTTTGAACCATACCCTAGTATAACTCCTGAAGGAATTGATAAAGATAATACTATTGTTACTTCTAAAGCCCAAAAATGGATAGATGATGACTATATATGTCGTTGCAATACTGTGAATCTCTCATTGATCAACTCTACAATCATTTTTCTAATAAGAATAAGAGCGTCAAGGAACCATAGGATACTTTGAAGACTGTTTACATGGCAAGAGAATTTAATATCAACAATTTCTTTGTTGAAAATTATGTGGACTTCAAGATCGAACATTGAAAATCTATTGTTTCTCAAATTCAAGAAATCCAAAAGACACTCTATTGTTTCTACTAGAATGGCCCTTGATAAAAAAAAATTATGTTGAGACAATTGTCTAGAAATTGCCATCCCGTGGAAGGAATACCGCACCAAGCATATTCACATAAAAAAGATCAATCATTTAAAAAACTAGATGTATCATTTGAGGATTGATGGAAAAGCTCACTTTAAAGATAAGAAGCATAATAAACCATAATCACAACTCACATCATGGAGGCAATGACTAAGAAAAGATCATTTGAACACCAAAATTCTTTGAATTAGGAGTTAGTCGATTAATTTGACAAATTGACAAATTAATGGATGATCCCTCAATTAATCATGAAATATGATGACATTTTTACCCTTCACATCCAAAATTTTAGTTTTTTTCAACATTCAAACATCAAGAAAAAGAAAGGATTTATAAAGAGGTTGAATATGATAGGTTTTGGTAAGAAATCTAATAAAATATTTTATATAATCTCTGAAAATTTCTTAATTTTTTTCATGAAACTTTCTGAATCCAAATTCAACCTTCATTGAATAATTACAGAATATGAACTTTGTTCCTACGGATTTTGGTAAGAAACCGAAAAACATATTTTGTATAATTTTCAAAATTTTGCGAATTTAATTTATCAGAATTAATAAAATTGAACGCCCTCTGAATAATTATCAAATATGAACTTTGTTACTATGTTCATGGGATAAACTACTGTGTTAATTGATGTTGAATCGGTTAGAGGGGATTTTGGACCAATCGGTTTTAACTGGATATGTGTTTACTCCAAATTTTTTATTCGGGTCCAAATCCGAATCTGAATCAGATCCTACTAGTTCAAACCATATCCGATTTTTTTTTTAACTCAGATCCTACTAGCTCAAACCATATCCGAATTTTTTTTTTAACTCAGATCCTACTAGCTCAAATCATATCCGAATTTTTTTTACTTTCATTAAACCCATATTCAGATCCGATCCGATTCGATTCAATCCGTCTGAATTAATTGATTTGGGTTGGTCGATCGAATAATTTCAAATCATTTCAAAATAATTTATTAAAAATTGTGATTTGAACTTAAGACCACTCCTCTTTTGAAGAGAAGCATTGACCACTTTACCTAATACTCATTTGTTAATGAATGATAAACTAAAATATAGCATACAATATACAAATAATTTATCATTTGGATATAGGGATGGATTTGTATTTGACCCATATCCGACTTGGGTCAAGGGACATCAACTCATATACGACTCATATTTTAATTCGGATATACTAGAAAGAACCAAACCCGCTAAAAATCATATTCGATTCCCTTGGATTTCAAATAAAATTCGACTCATTTTAAGCCCTAGGATAAAAGTATACAGTTGTTATTACCTCATATTTAGCTATCTAGTGACCATTCTAATAGGAAAAAGTAGCTTTAAATATTTAAAGAAAGTTGTTCTTGCCACACCATTTTTTTACTAATGCCTCATCAATTGTGTGCAGGAATTGGTTTGCATTAGTAATATTTGGTGTGGCAATAGTATCTATATATTTAAATGGTGTGAGAAGCCATTTAATTTGCCTGGTCATATTAAAAGTGACCTCCACTTATCGTTTGTTTTCTTCTTCTTAAAAAGCTATCTTTGGCTTTGGCGAGGAAGTAGAGGTAGAGAAAAAAAAAAAGTCCCGTTTGTTTAGGGTTAGAAGGTTGCGTCTGAGAATCAAACGCTTCATCATCTCATGGAGTTCGAAGAAATTGGAGCTGAAATTTGGTATACAATTTTTTATCTTTTTTTTCAATTCCCCAAAAAATATTCATCTGATTTGTCTCTGTAGATTTCCATTTTTGTTTAATCTGTTGTTGAGGTGATTAGATCATCGTTCTGGGATTTGGTTTTTATAATTTCTTTGATCGTAGAATGCTTATGCAATTTTCGTTAAATTGGGTTTGTCTCTGAAAAACACAAAAAGGGTTCTTTGTATATGTGAACCATTGTTGTGTTTGTATGGTAATTTTGATAACCTTCTGAGGAATCCTATAGAAGAGATTTTTTTTTTCTTTTTTTTTTGGGATATTTTGGAAGATGGGTTTTGTTTAAAATAAAGAAAGGGAAATTGGGTCTTATGGAGAAGTCAAAGAAATATGTTCTGAACTGCTCAGATACCTGAGAAACCCAAAACAGGGATTTTTTTTTGTTTTCCTCAATCTTAGAAAGAAGGGTTTTCTTTAAAAAAGAAATGTGTAAATAGTTGGGGACTTTGCTTTTTTGTTGTTGTTTTTTTTTCCCATTTTAAATAAATTATCATTTTTTAATCGAATGGAACATCTTCTGATGATTGCGAATGTGATGGGAGACAGTTCGGATCTTGAAGGGGATGGCATTAGGTGTGAGAATTTAGCAGAGAAAGATGTTAGTGATGAAGAGATTGAGCCTGAAGAATTGGAGAGACGAATGTGGAGGGACCGTATTAAACTCAATAGGATCAAGGAAAGGCAGAAACTAGCAGCTCTACAAGCCATAGAGAAGCCAAAGCCCAAGCAGACCATTGACCAGGCACGGAGGAAGAAAATGTCCAGAGCACAAGACGGGATCCTTAAGTACATGTTAAAGTTGATGGAAGTTTGCAAAGTACGCGGATTTGTCTATGGGATCATACCTGAGAAGGGGAAGCCCGTGAGTGGTGCCTCTGATAATATTCGGGCTTGGTGGAAGGAGAAAGTGAAGTTCGATAAGAATGGACCTGCGGCCATAATGAAGTATGAAGCAGAATGTTTTGCGATCGGGGAGGCGGAGAACAAGCATGATGGGAACCCCCAGAGTAACCTTCAAGACCTTCAAGATGCCACTTTGGGGTCTCTTTTGTCAGCGTTGATGCAACACTGTGAGCCTCCTCAACGGAAATACCCATTAGAGAAGGCGATCCCACCACCTTGGTGGCCTTCGGGGAATGAAGATTGGTGGATAAAAATGGGATTACCAAAAGGCCAAGTTCCTCCTTACAAGAAACCCCATGATTTGAAGAAGATGTGGAAGGTTGGAGTGTTGACGGCTGTGATCAAACACATGTCACCTGACATTGCAAAGATAAAACGACACGTGCGGCAATCTAAGTGTTTACAAGACAAGATGACTGCTAAGGAGAGCTTAATTTGGTTGGGAGTGTTGAGCCGAGAGGAATCCCTCATCATGCAGCCTAGCAGCGATAATGGAGCTTCAGGCATAACCGAGATGCCTCCAAGGGGTAGTGGAAGAAGGAAGGAATCTACGTGTAGTAGTGATAGTGATTATGATGTCGATGGTGTGGGTTCGGTTTCATCGAAAGATGACACCAATCGACGTGCCCACGATAAAGAGCAAGTTGAAGAGCAACCTAGGAAAAGACTGCGCGGAAGGTCGACCCATGTTAACCAGCCAGAAGCATTACATCTGCATGAAGAACCAAGAAATAATCTTCCAGATATGAACCTTTCGGATTTGCCGTTGGTTGGAGACCAAATGCACATCGCCCAAGTTGAAAATAGTCCAAATCCAGCTTTGATGCCTTTAGAAAAAGATTTAGGGGGCCCAACCGAGTTGCAAGAACCCGGTTTTCTCAATTTTTCTGCTCTTCCTCCCATACATGTAGAAACCACACAAAGCATGTATGTTGGTGGAAGGCCGTTATTGTATCCCGTCGGGAGAAACGCAGAATTGGATCATGGAACTACATACGATTTCCATAACCCATCAGCAGGATATGGGCTTCTTCAAGATAAACAACAACCACAGATGAGAATCGGTGATCCCCAGATCAGATCAGAGGAAAATGGAGTTCATGCGCAAGTGTTGCAAGGAAACACAAATGAGATTACTGCAGAAGAAATGCAACATTATTTTAAGGATACACTTGATAGCGTGCGAGATAAACCCCACCTAGAAACTCAATTTGTGTCTCCGCTTGATGGCCTTTCGTTAGATTTCGGAGGATTTGATAGTCCGTTTCATTTTGGAATCGATGGTACTAGTTCATTAGATGCTGCTGACTTGGACTTTTCGCTGGATGAGGATTTGATCCAATACTTTGGAGCATAATATGTGAGTAGATATTTTCTTCAAGAACCAACTATTTGATCTCTTTGTTACAGTTAATTGTTATCACATGAAGCTTATATTGATAATTTTTCCCTTTTATGGATTGCAGAAGCTGATCTCAAGTTATGATTTTACTGATCTCAAGGTTGTAAGTAGATAGCTCCTCATATAATTTGAATGTAAATCGATTTATGTTTCCAACCCAAACATTTGGAATAAGGCATGTGTGATGTTGATGAAGTTTGTAAGTAAATACAAGAGGTCATTTTTTCTTGTAACTTTGTCTTCTTCAAGGTATTCAATTTCGATTTCAATATCTATTTCAGTCATCTTGGAAATATTTCGACCAATGTGGAAATCAATAGAATTTTCAAGGAAATGATGGGAATAGTATGAAATGATAGAAATGTTAGGGAAATTTTCATTAAAAGTGTAGGAAATAATAAAACATAAATGAAAACACACCCAGAAGTCATCAAACTATAATAAACTGTGTATAAAAAATAAATATAGTAAACAACAATGTGAATTTTAGAAATGAAGATTAGTAAAATTTCGCTACACGTTGGCGTGAGCATCTAAGATCCTGATACCTAAAACTATATGCTTATTGGAAATAAGAATAATAATATCACATAATTACAAATACTTTAATATGTGTCACTTTCTTAAACATATTATTATAATCAATAAAAAAAAATACATTTTAACTTTATCATACCTATTTTTTATTTTTTAAATATGTACGAATAAGTTAATAATATGTCTAACTAATTAGAAGATAAATGATTGATTGCATGTGTGTACTACAATATTTCAATCGAAGTTTACTATAAGTCGAAATGTTTCCACCAAAATCTTGCATTTTTATACCTAATATTTGATTATTAATTATTTCGATCGAAATTCACTATTCACCAAAATATTTCGCAAAATGAATAGTGATTTCCATCGAAATACATACATAAAGAAACTGTCTGTTAAATTTTGTATTGGACCTTGGGGAAATGGAAATATTTCAAAATTTAATACTATGATCTTCTTGATTAGAGGAATGGAAGCATAACATTTTTATGTATCACTTCAATCCCACCTTTCCCAACAATGATGAAAACCAAGAAGTCCATGTAGTTGGTGAATTAAACTGTCTAAAACTCATGAATTTTTGTTTTTTAAACATTTTCCTTGGATTTTGTATATGTATTGATTAGACTGTGGATTGAGGTAGTGGGAATAGATATAAGCATACTAGGATTACCAAAAGTCATGGCTTTAGAAAGTATTGAATGGACAAACAAGATTTGTTCAGATGGCCCCCAAGGTTTTGGATTAAGGCTTTGATGATGATATTGATTGATTGGATTATATTACTTATCAAAAAGAAAAAAATGATAGTTTATATATACTTGTCCATCTATTTGCTTGTATATCTAAATTAAGTCTATAGGTTGTAAAGAATCGATGCTAATACATCTTGTGTATGCATCTTGTTAGTTGGTCATCGATTAAGCATTCGTTGAACTTTCTCCGACTCAAGCAAAGTCTAGATAACTCTCATGATACATGGATGATTTCCGTTTTTTTTTTTTTTTTGGGGAGTTATTTAGAATTGTAAGTTTCGGGTTGTATAATTCAAGTTTTCTAGTGATTATGTCGAAACTTGATGCATTTTGGTTTCTCAAACCTGTTTAGTTAATCTAAATAACTCAGATGACCACTCAAGAACAAGTCAATCCTTCATGGTAGGTAGCTAGTTTGTTTGTTTGTTTCTGCATCAATGTCTTGCCTCCTGTGTGTGTTTCAATGGGTTAAAGGATTGGTTCCTTTAATCCCTGAGGCCAACAAATGCATGGCAAGCATTCCATGTGTTTTTTTATTTTTTTATCTGTTTAATGGTCTGGAATTTTGGACTTTTGAGTGACTTCCAAGAATCTTATCTGTCAATCTATAATATTCTGTTTAAATATTGGCATCAAAATTGCAGGTATTCAAATCAACATCATCTACACAAGCTGTTGATTTGCAAATTTACAATGAAAATACTCATCTTCCTATGAAGATTTCCTTTTACAGCTGTTCACTCTAAGAGAACCGGCTCAATCTCGTTCATGAACACAATCTTGAGATGACTCGTCCAAGTTATCTTGTCTTGGAGGAGATGACTTAACTTTTTTTTTTCTTCCAGATCTTTGAACCAGAAAGAACTGTAGAAGTAGAGGAAAACTGGGTATATCAGTCTATTGGTCTTGTCTTGTTCACGAACGATACTGAGATGACTTGGGGTTAGTTATCTTGGTCTTGGATTATTTTTAAAACCATCACCACCCTTCAGCAAACCTTTGTGGTGGCCGAATTTGGTGCACTCTAGTAGTAAGTCACCTTCTCACTCAAGCTCAAGATGTGACGTAGCTTTGATATCGTTTACTGCGAATACATAGAAGTGCTTAGGTGATAATGGTGAGAAAAGTTAAGCCCTTATCTCTTGAGAGTGTCACAAAGTCATAACATCCTCGAGGTTAAAGTTATGTTACGTGCCTAAATGGTTAAGGCATTCAAACAAGTTTAGGCCTTTTGGAGCATTTGTTTATGTTCTACATTTGTTATCAGAGTCAATCTCACATCTTGAGTTTTGAGACATAGAAAAGACTATCTAGGAGGATTACTAGCGACGGGAAAAAATATCGAGAAGTGCATAGGGCTATGGGAAAAGCCCCAAGAAAAGTCCCAAGAAGTGCCACGCCCAAATTGAAAACCTCAGTGGATGTCGGTTGCTGCGGAGTGTGGTGTTTTGTTAATGTGCCTAAGTGGTTAAAGGCTTAAATTTGACGCATTAAAACGAGTCTATACCTTTTGGAGTATTGGTTTAGCTTTTTAAAAAGTTATTGAGGTCAATAACTTTGAAGGTATTATTGTATTGATTTGTGATATTTTCATAATTTGAAGATAACATCTTGACAAGTTGTATTTTGATTATCATATTTAAAAATTAATCACCATAAAATTCTTTAAAATAGATAATCATGTCATTTAAAAAAAAGAAGAAATCATTACTTTATTTTGTTGATATGACATTTTAAAGAGGGAATAGTAATTCTTTAAATTTAAAGAATTTTAAGTCAAACTCATCTTGACTAACTGTTGGAGAGTCTTCTCACTTCGTATACAACAATATGAAGAGGCATTGGAGATGCTCTAACTGAACCAGAAATTTATTTCCAACCATTATTGTTGTGGTTCCTTGAATAGAAAACATGATCGAAAGGCTTAGAATCATATACAATTAATTTTGCAACAGTTGACTAAAGGATGCTTAAAGAGAGAATATTATGGAAGAAGCTTGAAATATGACTATGATCCCATAGTTTCTGGTTGGACTAAATGTGTCTTGAGTAAAAAAACTCGGACGGGAAAAACTTTGTCCAAGAAAATATGTTTTTATTATAGTGTTATTTATTCGGGAAAATATGGGGGTGAGGGTGATCTTGGAGAATAACATTTAGAGTGGAAAATCATTTTGCTGGAGTTCTCAGCTTCAACAAAAAATCTCTTTAAGAGATGATGAATTCTAGGGAAAATGTATAAAAATTGCATTTTTAATGGTACGTTTTTTCTTGTAAGTTAGATTAGTAAATATTCAATCATAGTTATTTTATATATAGAGAATAAATATTTAAATTATTAAAAATTAATTATTTATAAAAATAAACCTAAATCAATCCACTCAAAACCCGGTTACGCATGAGATGACTCGTCCATGAATCATTGATCTTAGACGAGATTTAAAAACCCAAGCCCAACCACTTTTCTAATGGGCTTTAATGTCCAATAATTAACCTAGGCTCATGGTACATGGCCTATGAGCCTTTCAAGAAAGAGGGGTTCATTAACATTTCCAAAGCATGTAGCACAGTATCATCAGCTCTTACTTTCCAATTCTTGAGAGATTACCAATCTTAGGTGTGAATGGGTACCATGTAACCGAAATCAAACCGGAATCGAAACTGAATATTCTGATTTCAGATTCCAGATCCCTTTTTATTGAGCCGATTAGAGTTGGGTCTAAAATGAAGTCGAACTGGTCGGATCGGAACCGTTAGGTTCTATGCAATGGGTACCCCCGGAACCAATTTATTTTGTCATTTCTTTCTATCAAAAATAAATGCATGTTGTATAAAATTCTTCAATTTTTCATATAAATTATCGATTCAAACTTAAAATGAGTTACTCTTCTAAAAATATATTACTTTTAACAAAAAATTAATTAATTTGTATTTTAAGTATAATAAATTATAACTAATCTAACAATGTTGTTGATAATATGTTTAAGTTTTTTAAAGGATTTTTTTTACATAATGATTTGAAATGTTTTTTTTTTTTTTTTTTGTCATTCGATTCTTGAGAATCGGAATCGATGGGTACCTGTGATTTTTGGTGGTTTCAGTTCTGGTATCATTTATTTTGAAACTGGAACCGGAACCGACAAGAAACTAATCAAACTTATATAATGGCTATGGTTCTAAATTCCTTAGGAATTGACCCATTGACACCCCTATACCAATCTACTAATCGAATCTTTAGTACTAATAAATCACATTTAATTTCAGTCTGAGGTGGTATTAACAGTGTACACCTGGACGAGACTGAAATCTCGGGATCATAACATTCAATGGTCAAGATTTTTCAAGATCATATTTTCTTGTGATGAATGCACACGATCTTGGTACGTGGCTGACATGGCAAGGGAATAGAACTGCACATCTTTTTCTTTTGTATCCCAATAAAAACATTCTACGGTTCTGCCTCGTTGCCACGTCAGCCGTGTACCAAGACCGCGTGCATTCATCACGACTCTTTTAAGGTTTATTCTAGATAGTTACTATTGCCACACCAATTTTTACTAACACCTCACCAACTGTATACAATTATTTGGTGATTTACATAGGAATTGGTGTGGCATTAGTAAAAGTTGGTGTGGCAATAGCAACTCTCTTGTTCTATCTTGTTGATTATTAGGGATCATTAAGAAACAGGTACATTTCTAATGTAGAACTTACCTTTTTTTTTTAGATAAATAAAAAGCTCCTTAAATAAATAATTTTAGGGTTAGATTGGTTGTCACACAGGATCAAATCATGTTGATGCAGAATATATAGCATAGAGTTTACATTTATCTTTGTTCAAAACAATGCCCATTTTGTAGATAATGACCAAACTGTTTGATTCAGGTCTGATTTAGTGAATCATTAGGCTTTGTTTTTTTGCCTTTTCTACTCCTATTTTACAATTATTAGATCCCTTTAATTTTATAAGAACCCATGTTATAAAAATGTAGTATAAAAGGATATTTTGAGAAATCTAATAATCCAATTTTGAAAGCAATAAATTATTCGGATCCAAGGTATTGATTTATCAAACTCGATTAGAGTTGGCTCAAGTGACGTAAAACCATATTTGACTCATTTTTTATTATTTGAATCTACTCCAAGGATCCAAACCCATTAAATTTGATTTTTAGATCACTTGGATTTTGCATCAAGTTCGACCCATTTTGTTTCCTAGGAATTGATATTATGTTAATGAGATGCCATTGTGTTAGTCAAGATCTTCGTGACCAGAATGTGGAGCGGGAGCAGGTACGACAGTAGGATTGGGAAAGTGGGAGCGTCAAGTTAAAAAATATCTTAGGGTATAGAGCACCTCTAGAGCATGTATTGTGGCTCAAAAGATTTGATCCCACTTTCTTGAGTTGTTTGGAGTCTAGAGGTAATATCCTTTTAAGAATAAGGGCATACTTGTCCATACTAAAAAAAACGAAGGGCATACTTGTCAGTGTCGAAAAAAGTGAAGTGCTTACCGCTTCAGCACCTTTTTTCAGCATCAAAATAGTGCTGAATTTTTTTCACTTATTTCCAACAATAAACGCTGAAAATATAAAGTAAACAAAGACGCTATTTTAACAAAAAGTGCTGAATTTAATGTTTTTTAGCAATAAGCGCTGAAAAATAGTGCAAACAAACACTGCCTTATTCTATGACCACTTATTCTTTGTTGAAAAATATAAAAAACCTCTTTTACAATTTAGAGTTGACAATGTAAAATAATAAACATATTTTATTGAAAACTACAACAATAAGTTCACTATTGTCTATATCTATTAGTTAGTTACAACAACAAGATATTGATCAACACTAATCCAGTAGTAATTCAATACTCACTTCACCAAAAATCGCCATTAAGAACTGTTATTAAACAATTTTCACGTATCGATGGAAAAGCTCGAATCATTGTGCTAAAATCAATTTAATTTTTTTTTTAAATATAGATTTAAAACTAAAATGATATATATTTTTTTCTTTCTTGTAAGTTAGATTAATATATATTCAATCATAATTTTTTATATCGACAATAAATATATAAATTGTTAAAACAAATATTTATTTTGTAAAATAAACCAAAATCAATCAACTCAAAACTCAGCTACCGACTTGTATATGTATTATCAATCTAGATGAGATTTATACCCAAGCCCAAGTTCCCAACTACCTTTTCAAATGGGCTTTTAAAGCCCATGAATTCTCGGGAAAACGAATTATCATGCATTTTCAAATTACATTTTTCATGAGAACTCATATTTCCTCTCTTTTTTCATGCCTAACCATACAAACGCTTAGGGAGGGAATAAAGAGAAAACACAAGGAAGCAACTACTTGCAGTTCACAAGATGCCCCTTGCACTCCAATCTTAGATAAAATCTATTATTTAGATTTTTTTTAAATTCCAACCAGTTGAATCTTAGTCTCTCTTTCTCTCTCTTTTTGTTGAATATCTCTTTTTTTTTCCTTGTTGAAGGGAAAGAGTGTAATTTTTTTTTCTTTTTCTTTGAGAGTACAATCATACCAATAGAGTACAATAGAGATTTTTAAGTATTAGGGTGCAATCACTTCTAGGTGGTGTGCAAGTAGTCACTCCAAAATATAATTATAGGATAATTCGTAAATTATAAAACTATTATAAATAATAGCATAAATGTATAATTATGAGTTAAAACTTCATTTATGGTGTATTTTCTTTGTCTTAGCCGACATCTTTAACCCATTGTCCAATCATGACCCGATCCATCTTTTAGGTCGGATATTTTACTCCATTTCCCAAATATTTTAAGCCCTATTATTTGTGAATGTTAGTAGGCCCACTACCCCATATGAGCCCACCCACCAAAAAAAAATCCTAACTAGTTATTTCTACCCATTATATTGCTCTTGCCTCCCATGGGTTTGGAATCTTTTGGGATCAGATGATCCAACTACTTTGATCAATCATCCATCTTCTTTGTACACCAGATGGAACACATTTTCGGGCCCACGAATAGTTGTTTTAGTGAAATATAAAAAATAGCTTAATAAGTAATTTCAAACTCTTTGATGAAAGCTTTTTTTTTTTCTTTTTTCATGGGCTCGGACCCACCAATGGGTATGTCCTTGAAGCGCATAATGGCAAAAGTTAAAAAAGTCAACGTCTGACAATCGGTATGTAAGTACCAATAATGGTGGATTGAAGTTTCATCCGTCACTGGGTTCAAAAAAATTGCC
The DNA here is from genome assembly GCF_017979445.1 of Akebia trifoliata. NCBI lineage: Eukaryota > Viridiplantae > Streptophyta > Magnoliopsida > Ranunculales > Lardizabalaceae > Akebia > Akebia trifoliata. The sequence continues at coordinate 26,121,277 of NC_141380.1, forward strand.
ACGTGGAGGACTCATTATAGAAAAATGGTGAGTTGGACATACCCCTTCACGTTTTGATGAATATTTGAGATACCTCCTAGGTTTTGAAACTTGTAGCATGGCCCTTGACCTCAACCTTCTCTAATGGATTAATAAATGACTCAAATGCCCTCAGATTTTAACTTATAGCCAAAAACTCTTGAACTCTCTTTCTAAAACTAGTCATCTTCAACTTCTTGGGTAAATGTTTTTACTCTCATCTTTAACTTTAAGATTCTATTCACTTCAAGCATCAAGGCAAGATAGGTGGTACGGGGATATGGCTATGTGCAATCTCTTCCCCCATCTCTTCAATCTTTCCTCAAAGAAAAATCAATCTTGTGTAGACTTTCTAAATCTTGAAGGAAACAAGCTTGTGTGAGATTTGGGATTCAAGAGAGGTTTTAATGATTGAGAAATCTAAGACCACCTTGATTTAATAATCAATCTTGACGAAGTCCACTAAAATTTCACAAAAGAAGATAGGATGTTATGGACTTGCATCAAAAGAGCAAACTTATCTATAAATTCATTCGCAAAGGAACTCATGGAGCTTAACAATGTTCCTAATCAATTCCCTTTGGCTACTATTTGGGGTTCTAAAGTTCCATCGAAGGTTCATTTTTTTCATTTGGTTAGCTACTGTGTATAGATTATCCACACTTGACCATCTTATCTTTTGGGATTTTGTGATACCCAATTATTGTGCTCTTTGTCTAGCTGGTGGTGAATCCGTTGATCACATCTTGTGAGGTGTCCTCCACCCTTTTGGAGACACTTCTTTGGCCTTCTAGGATTTCTTGGGTTCTTCTGAATACTACTTTCTATTTTTCTTTTTAGACTTGGTTTTTTTTTTTTTTTTTGTGGAGGTTTCTTCCTTTTTGTCATTTGTTGGGAAATTTGGTTGGAAAGTAACGGAAGAATTTTTAGAGGGGTAACCTCTAATTTCCATGAGATTACCCTCAACATTTTGGGAATTATATTTTATTGGTGTAAATTATACCATGGCTTCAAGGAGGTCTTCTATGAAGACTTTGCCTTTAGATGGGAAGCTTTGTTTGAGTGTTTGAAGTTTTTGGGTTGGTCACCTCGACCGCCTTGTATGTCTTTTTTGTAATTTTTGGTCTGCGTGGATGAATTTATACTTATAAAATTAAAATTAAAAAAAAAAGATAGGATTTTTTTTGGAAAGTAGAAAATGATGGAATTTTTTATAGAAAGATCTAGGATTTTCAGGGGATTGAAGATAATTTTGAATAAATTAAAAATAATTCATCCAATAGGTCGAAAAGCTTGTAATTGACCCATTTTTGGAAGAAAAATCTAAGTTTTTTTTGGCTGGAGGTTGAAGTTAGGACATTAAAGTCATTTTTCATTAACCTATAATGGAAGACTGTAGTCAAGGGGGATCCCATGTTCACAAAAATCCCCACGTGGCATACTTTGGTCCCTCGAGGTCTATGAGTCTTGAAGCCTACACCCCAAAAAAGGCCTGGTTCGTGATTCTTAGGTGTTCAAGCAATTTGTATCATGGGCTTGGAAGCACTCATGGGTTTGTTCATGAAGCCCAATTGGATGGATTCAATGGCTAGTAATCAGCAATTTTACTGATTTGTGTGTGTGTAAGCTCATAAGATTGTATTATGGGGAAAATTTTTTGTTGATAGACCTACACACCAAAATCAGTCTAATTAGCGATTTATAACCATTGGATTTGATTTTTGTAATCGTGGGCCCAAAGATGAAGGTAGTGATTTAGAAAGAAGGCTTTGTATCATTCATTATTTGAGCTTGGTTTTATAATGGTCCCTCCCCCTTATAAATAAAGTTGGGAAGGTGACATAATGGTAAGGATGGAACAAAATGAATGTTGTGGTTGTACAACTCTTTAGAATACTCAACCAAACCTCACAATTTCATAACTTTCAAAGGACCTTTCAAGAATATTCTTATTTAACATCTCTTATATATATATATATATATATATATATATATATATATTATATATATATATATCGAGGAATGCTAATGTTCAAGACCTCATGATGACGTTAGCATTCTCCAACACTTTATTTTTTCAATAATACTTCTATTTATTTTGTCTTTTAATGAAAATAAATAAGGATATGTTGATCTTTTACACAATAAATACTTATTTGTATTGATTGTCAAATCATTTGTTATAACAATACATTTAATTCTAAAAATTAAATATCTTAATATTTATTATGAAATAAACAAGTATTAATTAAATAAATAAGTATTTATTATGTGAAAAAGACTAATATACCCTTATCTTTTTCATTATATGATAAAATGGATAAGGGTATTATTAAAAAAAAGTGTTATATATATATATAATCTTGTTTAACACATTGCAAATTTAGAGATACTTGTTTAACGCAATTATGAAGAAAATAAGGATCAAAGATTTACGTGTTCACAATGATACCTATGTCTATTGGTAGATTTATTCTTCTTTTACTAGGAAAATCAAGAAAAATAATATAGAAAAACTCAAGGTTTTAGTCCCAACCCCAAGTCCTGAAACCCTTGCACGCCCCTCTCCTTGTCTCTCTCAAAATATAAAGGAAGAAAATTCTAATTGGTGTAAAATTATCCCAACATTTCTACCTATATGATCATAAAAGAGTAAGTTATCCTAAGCGTTAGATTCCATCTAACGGTTGAAGGAATTATTTAGATTTATCTACAGTGAACTTGCATATTTAGAGCTTTTCTAGCCATTTAAGATCTCTCTTAACTTTCTCAAGAACTAGTCATGAAGGAGAGAAACCTCACATTGAATATCTTGACAGTGATGACTCTATATGCCTAATCGTGTCAGCCTCGTTATCATGTGTCAACATTCACCTATCCATGGAATTGCTTCTTGAGGTATCCCATCCCTTGCACCACTTCATGTGTTTATTTTGCATCAAGGGGAGGCTGAGCCAGGATTTTCTTGTAGGAAGGCAAGGTTGAAGAGTTTGAATTAAGATCACTAGAGTGATCTACGAATCAACCATGAACGATACCAAATCCCACATAGGCACAAGAAATGATCCATTATTGTTCAATTATGAACCATACCAAGTCCCTCATATCCATAAAACATGGGCACAAAAAGGGATCAATTATTGTTCCATTATGAATTATACCAAGTACCTCATCAATAAACTTTTCTACTGTCGATCGTGTACGTTCATGGCCGCTATAGGGGTATATATCGGTACTCAACTCCTGATTCTCCAACATAATCCACTAAATATGGAAGAGAGATTAGCTACTTAGGGGATCGGTCGCTTTTCTTTTATTATTAATTGTTTTTTTCCGAAAGGGGAAGCTGATTCTATTTTTTCCCACATGTCATTGTCTCACCCATTCATCGTATTGTCCTATGATCTGATATAATCAAATCATGTTGTAAATTTTATTTTCGCGCCAATAATCTTTAGGTTGGATATCTTTCCATATAAAATCTTACAGGGATTGTCCCATGGCCTTCCCAATAGTATTGGTCATGTAGATACTTAAATTAACCTTCGTGGGTGTACTAGAATCCACTCCAAAAGATCAAGATTAGTAAGTCATCATCCACAAATCAATAATCACCTTCTTAATCAATAAAATGTGAAACCCGAGGAGAAGAAAGCTTCACATCACTATTTTCATTGTATTTGACTGTTAATCAGATGATACCACTCTATTGAATAAAATGTATTGAGATTTGTATCATTTTCATCAAAAATCAATTTGTGATCTTATTTCACGTATCTTAAGGTAGATTGTGAAATTTATTGTTGATAATAATATCAATCATTATCTAAGTTTTCTCATGGTGGACCATTCTAAGTTTTCATGTAGCTTGGGATGTCAATAGGTGACCATTTAATCGAACTAAATCAGAATTGAATTGAAATCTAAAACCCTGATTCTGATTCCCATTTTTATTAAAATCGGTTCGGTTAGGTATAAAATGAAATTGAGCCAATAGGAATCATATGTTAAGTTTTATCCAATATGTACCCATGAGCATCAAGGGGTACCCCAAACCGATTTAATATATCGTTTTATTATATTATAGATGATTTAAAGTGTTCTTATATTTTAAAATATATTATATAAATTTTTCATGAAAACTATATATTGGAGATTAAAATGGGCCATATGTTCTAAAAATTTATAACTTGTAAAGAAGAAAAAAATTATCTTTAATATAACTTATTGTGATATTTTTGTTGATAATATATTATTTTCTAAATAAAAAAACTTTACAACGATCGAAACATTTTTTTCCTTATTCATTTCTTGAGATTTGGAATCAACTAGTACCCACTTTTCTTAGTGTTTCGATTTCAATGCAACTTACTTTTAAATCGGAACCAAAATAAAAAATTATAATGTTTTTTTTTCTCTAATAAAGTTAGGAACCCATCCATGGACACCCTAAATGTAGCAAATCAAGCCCATTAAATGATCCTAATCATGGATCAATCATATTTTTTTGATGGGCATATAATAATAAATTAGGTGACTAGAATTATCTGATCTAACTAATTTTTCGGTTAAAAAGACCTCTCACGTGGTCATTGATCCAAAAATCCAAGTCAAGAGACTCAAGAGAACCCTGTCATATTTCAAGCAAGTTACCCCCTCATTAATGGTATTGTATAAAATTTAATACACCTTCCCTTAGCTATTTGATAGGGTTTAAAAAGGTATAGATTTTTATCCGAAATTCAAGTGTTTCGAATCCGAATTCAAATTTAGCGGATTTGATTTCATCAAATATATCTGAATTAAAATCTGATTCGGATATGAGTTGATGTACCTTGACTTGCATCGGATCCAGGTCAGATACAGTTCCATCCTTATTTCCGTCAAGATCTGTGTGATATATTCTTTTGTAAGTAGTATTGTTATATTTTTTAAGTCATCTTTCATCAACAAACAACATTTGGGTGTTGTCTTGAGTTTAAACCATGATTTAGTCATATTTTAATAATTTTATTTGAAATCATCTTAAATTATTTGACATTATTCAACCTAACTGACTTGAATCAATTAATTCGATCAGATCGAATTCGTATGAATATGGACATACTCATATCCAACCCAACCCCAACCCGTTTTAAGTCCTACTATTTGATGCAAAAGAATATCAAATTTGAAGTTAGTCTTCGCCTCTAAGGTGTGAGGCATCATGTCATTTTGAAAGTATAGAATTACCCTCTTTACTCAAATGATTATTTTAATTTATAGGGTATTTTAGAAACATCCCCATGTTAAATGGGTGATATTTGGTTTACCTCCTTGCAAAATGCAAGATTAGGTTTACTCCCTTCATCGTATACCAAGATTGTATTTTCTTGATGATTTAATGGTGAAATTTTGATGTTTTTCAAGTCTCTTTAAATACTTAAATTATTAAATCAAAATTTCATTATTAAATCATTAAGAAAAAATAATGTTGACTTACGGTCAAGGGGGTAAACCTCATCTTGTATTTTGCAAGAGGATAAACCTAATATCACGCATTTAACAGGGGTGTTTCTACAATATCCTATTTTATGTTTGGGTAATTTACTAATATCCTTGCTAATTGGCGATTAGGTTATTCCTTTGACATTGATTTAAGGGTGAGTTATTAAAGGGTTTTCAAATCAAATCCTGCAAAATTTTACTGTTAGATCAATTTTAAAAAAAGTTGACTTTTGTTCGGAGGTTGATTTAAAGGGTGAAATTTTGACTTAGTAATTTGAGTTTTTGAAGGGTTTTTCAATAAAATTTTGCTATTAAATCATAAATAAATAAATAACATTGACTTTTGGTCAAAGGTAGGTCAATTAAAGTATTAAATTTGACTTAGTAATTTGAGATTGTGAAGGCTTTTTAAATCAAATCCTGCAAAAATTTACTGTTAAATCATAAGAAAAAAAAAAGGTTGACTTTAAATCAAAGAGTGGTTGATTTAAGGGTGAAATTTTGACTTAGTAATTTGAGTTTTTGTAATCTTTTACAAAATGTTAATGTTAAATCATAAAATAAAATAAAAACGTTGACTTTTTGTCTAGGGAGATTGATATATAAAGGTGAAGTTTTGACTTCATAATTTGAGTTTTTGAAGGGTATTTAAATAAAATTGTGAAATTTTTATTGTTAAATCATTTTTAAAAAAAAAAAAAGTTGACTTTTGGTGAAAGGGATTTTGCAGGAAATAAACCTAATATCATCAATTTTGTAAGGAAATATTACTAAATTACCCTTTTATCTTTTTTTAGCAGTTTAATTTGAAAATATGATATTGTGGGCCCAAAATAATTCACCAAATCACATTTTCAATGTTTATAGGATTATTTTTCTTATGGGGTCCACTAGATTTTGACAATTGGACTCTGTTTCAAGCATACTCTTATAATTCATGTAATCAACTTGAAATTTGGTCAAGTCAACTTGACTCGATTGGACTTTGAGTTGACTCAATCCCAAGTTAACTTTGCAAATCAGCTGAAAATTTACCAACTAGTTGGGTTACAAAATCTACTGAATTATGTGATTATATTTAATATTTGGTGGAGACAAAAATTAAATATTATTATTATTTTTTTTTTATTTTTTTTTTATATAACGAAGGGTATTCGAGTCAGCTTGCGCGCACCAGACTAGTCCCTACGCCCCGCACTCAGGCTATACCCCACTACGTGGAGCGGTGCGTGGCCACCAAGACTTTTATTTTGAAATACTAAAATTATATTTTTAAATATTTTAATTAGCTTTTATTTGACTCATATATGGGGGCACTGATCCATGAATTTAGGCCCACCTATCATACCTATAGAGTACAATAGTCAGTCTGCTTGTTGATTTATGGTCACTTTCTAACATTTTTCAATATGGGTTATAAGAGCATTTACACGAGTGGCTCCTTAGCTAAGGATGAGAAGTTTATCAACCCCCCTTTGTTTTGGGTGATTTAGTAAAACCTTCATGTGAAATTAGTGATATTTAGTTCACCCCTACAAAATGTAAGGTTAGGTGTATCCTTATCAAAAGTCAAGGGCTTAATTTTGAATTATTTTTTTCAAAATTTAAATAAAATAAATTTTTTACCATTAATTCATCAAGAAAAACTGAAGAGTTGTTGACTTTGGGGGAAGGAACCTAATCTTACATTTTCGAGGGGTAAACCTAATATCACCAATTCTGTAGGGGATTTTGCTAAATTATACCTTTTTTAGCCTACTAAAGATTGAAGAAGTATGTCTGTATGTTAGCTGAGTGGGCCCAAAGAAAAATTGCCACATATCACTAAATTGGATGGTTGAGTTGGGTAGCTTGCAAACTACCTATAGTACAATATCTTAATTATTTTTATATATTTGATAGTGTCCGCCTATCCTTATTAAAGTTTGTAAGGTTTCGCCCTTATTAAGAGCCTTGGGCCCACCTTGTAACATCCAATAACAACATGATCCGATGCTTTTGGGTTGCTGAGGAAAAAATTCAAAAAAAAAGGTTAATTTTTTCACCGTTGTATTTTAATTTTAAATTTAGGAGTTACGTGGAAGTTCGGTCTGCATCCATTTCTAAAACGTTGGATTGAGATCAAAAGAAATTGTTTTTCAAAAAAAAAGAAAGTATTGAATGTGAGTTTTTTTATGAAATCTACCGGGAGGTCTATGATGTTGGATTGCTAATGGGGTAATCTATAATAGCAAAATGACCTTCACTAAGTCTTAAAATCTTTACTAAATTAGTAAGGAAATTGTTTTCTACTTGATAAGGTACGGACATTTTGGCACTATGAATTACAGGCAGATCTTTCTCTACAAAAAGAAAAATATTGTGTCACCCCAGCACGACTCTTTTTGAGTTGTGCTGGGGTGACACAATATTTACTGTGATTCTCACAATTCTGACGTGGACATGCATACATAACTGTAGATTAGTAAGGAAATGACAAAAAATATTTACTGCTATTCTCACAAGTCTAATGTGGGATGTGCACATAACCATAGATGTGTTCCCCGTGATACGTGTAAAAACCATCTATGATTATGTATGCATGTCCACGTCAGAATTGTGAGAATCACAATAAATAATGTGTCACCCTAGCACGACTCCTACAAAAATAGGGTCCAACAGACTCTTTAATGTTAGATGTTAAAATAAAGAACGCGGTCATTGAGACAAATACTCACTACATCTAGTCAAGCTGTTTTGACTCATTATTATTATATATATATATATAGATAAAAACATTAAAAAAAAATACTTTTCTTACTAATATAGTAAGATTTGAAATCTTACTAAGAATAGTTGAGCCCACATATATTATCATATTGACAATCGATCACAATATCCTTTTAAATTTTATGAAAAAACTCAAATTCACAACAACAAAAAAAAAAATTAATTTGTTATCTTGATCCAAGGTATTGAAATGGATGGCTACTGGACTCCCAAAACTTAAAATTATAAGTTGATGGTGAAAAATGATGTTTTTTTTTTTTAAACACTTAGAATTTTGTTATTTAGAAGCATATGTCATCGGATCGTATTTTTTGGATTCCAAAAGATGAGGTCACGACTCTTATTAAGATTTGAGTCAATTTTCAACATATGAAAGATTTATTAAGTCTGTTAGAGCAACCAACAAATTTTAGACTAGCTAAAATAACATTTGTTAGATTTTGACTAAATATGCTCATTGGAGATGCTCTTAGGGTATGGTTGATTGCACATGGAAAATATGATGGAAAATCAATTTCCATGAAAAATGACATTTTTCAAATGTTTGATTGCACATGGAAATGGAAATTCATTTTCCACCCCATTCAAAAAGTCCACTAAATCATGGATTTCACTTTCCCACCCATATGGATGGGAAAATGAAATCCACTCATATTTTCCATCATCAACTCTTCCCTACCACCACCACTACCACCACAACCACCACCATTACACTAACCTCGCCCTCGCCGTCGTCGTCACCATCGCCGTCGTCGTCGACTCCGTCTCCGACCACCTTCTCTCTCTCTTCTTCTCCATCCCTCACCTCCTTCGCCACCACCACCACAACGTTCTCCCCCCATCTTCCTCACTTACCTTCGTCGTCGCCATCATCGTCGTCATATCTGCCGCCACAGTCGCCCTCGTCACCGCCGCCACCTTCATCGCTACATCCTCCCCCATCCCTCTTCCTCGTCATCTTCTTCTTCCTCTCCCCTTCCTCTCATCTTCTTCCTCCTTCTCCTCTTCTTCTTTTTTCTCATATTTTTCCATGATTTTATCCAAGTGAAATCAAACAATGGAATTTGATTTTCCAACCCTACCTATTTTCCACAACTAATTTTCCATGGATTTCAAATTCCATGGAAAGTGACTTTCCATGCAATCAAACATACCCTTAGTAAAATTTGAAATCTTTCTAAGGGTCGTTGGGTTCACATGGATTATCAAATTGGCAATCCAACATAACAACATTTTAGATTGCATGAAAAAAATCATATTAAAAATAACCAAATTTAAAATAAAATCGTTTTTGAGTTTGATCAAAGATGTTGAAAAATGATGGTTACTGAACTTCAAAATTTAAAATTAAAATTTAACGATGAAATATAACCTTGTGGCATCAGATCATGTTTTTGTATGCCACAAAGTATGCAATTAGGATCTATTCCGAGATATGTTAAGTAACAAATTAAATGCATCAATTTGAATTTTATAACGTGGATCCAACTGCAATGTTTGCTGGGTAACAAAATTGATAAAGCAAGGGTTGGTGGATAACAAACTTCATAAAGTAAGGTTTCCTTGGAGTTCTCAAAACTCCAAGGGAGTCTATGTAATAAATAGGGACAATAATTGAAGGGCTTGTGTTTTTAAAAATATGTATCAAAAAATCTTTTCTTAAAGAATATGATCCATATAAGACTCACTTTATAAAATATTAGTCTAAGAAAGATTTTTTTGAAGCAATTATTAAGAAACATACCAGATGTACCTTTTCAACAAATTGCAACCATGATTTGTTTTAGAGACCCACATTTTGGTGAATATTTGAGATACCTCTATGTTTTAAAATTGATAAAGGAAAAAAAGTTTAGATGACCAAAAAATCCTTATTTTTTCTTCCAAAAGCTAATTATCTCAAACCCTCTTAGAGACGAAGATGAAGATGATGATGTTGATGGGGATGGGGATGATCATAATCATCATCAATTAATTTTTTAGTGTGTAGGTAGACCAGAGGTAATGTTTGAATTTCAAGTACTAAAATAGGTAAAAATAAGTTTAAATATTCAAAGTATAGTTTTAACATTCCAATCTCATTTGAATTAACTTGGAAACTCGTGAGGCAGCTCAAATAAAATTAGAGGGTTGTTATTGCCACACTAACTTTAACTAATGCCACACCAATTGTGTGCAATTCTTTGGTGATTTATATACAAATTGGTGGGGCATTAGTAAATGTTGGTGTAGCAATAGTAACTCTCTAAAATTATATTAATTTTATGATGGGGACGATCAAGGATGATCATGATTATGATCATTGTCAATTGATTTTTGGTGTATAGATAGACCAATGTATGTTCTGGGTTGAACCCGACCTTGGATCATGTCTGGGCATAGTTAACTTGGGTTCGACTTCGGTTTTGGGCAACAAAAAAAAAAAGACCGACTCAAATTAGGTTGGGTGCAGGCATAGGTATTGGCTAGTCTGATTTGTTTGAACCTGAACTTAATATGACTATAATTTAAAATATTTCTTATCTTAATTTCTTTCACACTCATAATTCATATTTCAATACGTATACCTTTATTTATCTATATATCAAAACTAATGTATGATTATTTTCATTAGAGAAATAATCAATCTTTGTTATTAATGCTTTGTTTTAGGTGTAATTTTATAATGTCATACAATGATTATATTACAACCTTAAATATTTTTCTTTTCTTGAAAATTACGATTATTAATAATAATAAAATGATTATTTTAGTTAATCTTATTATTTTTCTTCTCTCTTTAAATTTGCTTATAATTTTATATATATAAAATTTTGAAATACAATTTTTGAAAAAATAATTGTAGATTTTAAGTTCTTTTACATACCACTCATTTTTATATAAACCCTTTACTAATTCTGAATTAGAATTAATGAGGAATATATTAACCAAACCAACTTGACTTTGCTAGGGTTCAGGTTAAGCATTTTATGCCCGAGGTCGGGTTGGGCAAGGTGGTGGATTGGTGTTTGTCAAGTTTGGGTTGGCACGTGTTGATCCATAATCCGCCCAAGTTGCAGCCCTACTTTGACTTTGTTGCCCCCTTCCCCCGAATATTTTGGGTACAGCCCTCAAATCAAATTAGTAAATATTTAAGATATACCTATGCTTTTTAAGTGATGACATTTCCACTTTGTCTTCGTTTTTTTTAGCTGCTATTGGCACCCCAACCTTTGCTTATTACATGCCAATTAAAAATAAAGAAAATAAGTGAATGATGATAATAAGTAAAAGTTGGGGTGTCAATAAAAGCTCTCTTGTTTTATTTGCTAGATTTATATATTTTTGGGTTTAGGATAGTATATGAGCCTAACCATACTTGTAAACAACCACTGAAATTATTTGAAAAACTGTTATAATTTTTTTTAATGTTGAGATTATAACTTGAGCCAAACCTTTGTATTGTTTTGAAGAGTGTTTTAATCTTTAGAAATTAGAGTATAATAAGTAAATGTTGGGGTGGCAATAGCAGCTCTCGTGTTTTTCTTTACTAGAAAAGAAAATATGAAAATAATACCCTCCTTTTCAACTTGTAACAAAAAGAAATTCTTTATTGCTTTTCCTAAAAGTAATCATCTTCAAGCTCTCAACCTCTATAGTAAAATTAATTTTAATTTCAATACATCATTCTGAATCTCACCTTGATCCCTTGTCAAAAATCAATTTTTCTATTAAAAAAATCTTAGTCTTTCAATTCCAAGATCCTATCTTTGTTCCTTAGATTTGAAGGTTAAAATAGATTAATCTTACAATTGCAAATTACAGTAATTTTTTTTTATTTGAGAGATTGAAGATGTTTTGTTTTGGGAAGACAAATCAAAGTTTTTGATTTCAAGATGAAGACAAGGGTAATTAAATCATTTTGAATTGGTATATTGGAGAAGATACAATCACGGTGTTATGTTGGCATTTTGGTGAATAATTGAGATATCTTATGTCTTTAAAGTGAAGACACTACTACCCCTTTGATTTGAGTCTTCTCTTATAGACTAATTAGAAATGACCTAAATGCCCTTTCAACCTCTGACCAAAAAGTGTTATTCTCCCCAAAACAAGTCATTTTCAAGCTTTTTGACTTCACCATTAACTATAGTGTGCCCCCTCCCCCTACCAAAAAATCCTAGCTCCATCCATGAATGAAATCATTTTGCATTAGTCTATTGGAGAAGATCCAGTGAAGGGGCATGTAGGTATTTTGGTGAATAATTGAAATATTTTATGTTTTTAAAATGATGACATTACCCCTTTACTTGGGCCTTCTCTCATAGACTAATGAGAAATGATCTATATGCCCTTTCAACCTCTAACCAAAAATTGTTATTCTCCCTAAAATTAGTCATTTTCAAACTCTTCGACTTCACCTGAATTATAGTCCCCTCCCCCCTCCCGAAAAAAAAAAAAAATTCTTGGCTCCACCCTTGCTTCTTAGATTAAAGTTTTATAAAGTGAGTCTTAGATGATTCACATACCTTAAGAGTAAACTTTTCGATAAATCTCTAGAACAAATATTCACAATAATGTTTACCTATGACACCCCAAAAAACATATGGACACACCTATATATAAGACCCAATATCATCTTTTTTTTTTTCTCATGAATATAGAAGACATAAGGTTTACTTATGGCACCCTGAAAAAGATATGGACACACTTATATATATAGAAGGTTCAATATCTTTTTTTATTTATTTATGAACATAGAAGACTTAATATTATAGAGACCCTCTTCTATTTATTTATTCTATTAATTTTAGAGAGTTGTTATTGCCACACCAACTTTTGCTAAAGTCACCCCAAGATGTATGCAATTCTTTGGTGATGAATTTATGTTTGAATTGGAGTGGCAATAGAAATTTTTGGTGTGGCAATGGAATCTTTCTAATTTTATATTCCTTTAATGTATATATATATATGGGTCGGGTTCCATAGACCCCCATTACGACTTACATTGCGACACACTGTTTTGTCTTATATGGGCAAAAATGTTTGGAATGGGCTGATTTTTTGTGAGGATGATCTCTGTGGTGAGGAGATCATCCTTGCCAAAAATCAGCTCATTATGAAACTTCTAACCCCATGTTTACAAGTTGAAAAATTTTAGACCGTCCAATTTTTGTAAATCAATTTTGATGGGGTTAGAAGTTTTGGAATGGATGATTTTTTGCCAGGATGATCCCCTTATCACAGAGATCATCCTCACAAAAAATCAGCCAATTCCAAACATTTTTGCCCATATAAGACAAACAGTGTGTCGCAATGTGAGTCGTAATGGGGGTCGTAGGAACCCCACCCTATATATATATATATTGGGAGCCAAAGTTTTGTCATATATTGTTAGAAGTTTTGGAATGGGTTGATTTTTTGTGAGGATGGCAACTTGTAAACTGGGATTAAAAGTTTTAGAATGGGTTGATTTTTTGTCATGATGATCTCTTCACCATAAAGATCATCTTTATAAAAAAAATTAGTTAATGCCGAAATTTTTAGTCCATAAAGGATAAAACACTTTGACTATATTATTGGTTATACATATATATGGGGAATGCTAACGCTCAAGACCTCATGGGAATGTTAATATTGTCCAACAATTTTTTTCCAAGAATACCCCTCCTCATTTTGTCTTCTTGTGAAAGAGACAAAACTGTATTGGTCTTTTACACAATAAATGCTTGTTTATATAATAAATACTATGAGTATTTAAGTATTTTGAATTAAATGTCTTTTTTTGTAGTAAATACTTTGACAATAAATGCCAACATAATAAATGTATTTATTAATGACATAATAAATATATTTATTGGATAAAAGACTAACATGCCCTTGTTTTTTTACTAAAAGATAAAACAAGGAAGGGTACTGTTGGGAAAAAAAAGTGTTGGACAATACTAGGGATAAAGTTTGAGTTAGGGTTAAGGTTTTTTTTTTGTCTGTGATGAAAATAGAAACTCGAAATTAAGGTTTGGATCGTATTAGGTGGATAGAGGGAGGTAATTGTAAAACATGTGAAATGTTGAGCAAGGGCATTATAAAAAGCGTATCAATAATTAAGTTGCAACTGAATTTAAATTAGATTGTGGTCAATAAGGCGCTTGTTGGCTTTCTAACCTTGGCTGCCGAACGTGACCCTACATATATACATAGGGTAGCATTCGACAACCAACGTTAGGGAGTCAAAATTTGTTCTATGTGGGTTAAAGTTTTGGATTAGGTTGATTTTTTTTCGTGAGGGTGATTTTTATGGTGAGGAGATCATCCCCACAAAAAATCTGCCCAATCTGAAATTTCTAACCCCTTCAAAAGTAGTTTACAAATTAACAGGAAAAAATTGACGATCCACAATTTTAAATCACTTTTTATGGGATTAAAAGTATCAGCTTCGGCTGATATTTTTTGTGAGGATGATCTCCTCACCATAGAGGTCATCTTCACAAAAATCAATCCAACACTTTTAACCCACACAGTACAAAATCATTGACTGCCTAACGAAGATGATCATCCTCACACTTAGAGAAGAAGCCAAGGAATTAGATGTGGAAATGGTAAGAAAAAAACAAAACAAAAGAATGTTTATTTGTTACCAACGCCCCATTTTAATCTTACTGGCTGATTGGGATGTTTGAAATAAAAGTAGATGTTGCAATGGAAATTCTCTTTATCTAAAAGTACAAACAGAAGCAAACACATCTCTTTTTGAATTTTAGATCAAGATTTCTAAACCATTGCTTCTCAAAATTATATTAACTTGACTTATGCACTGTTTTTTTCTCCTATCATTAGCCCAAATAACTGAAACTTGTTATGGTGACTCATTACGACCTTGTTATCTCTTAACATGAGTTTTAGTTTTACGGGATTATTCCAATAATTAATACAAAGTTTTAGGGTAAAGCTGTGCCGACGATGATAAATTGTTTTTAAAGAAAGGGTAACCATGTCGAGCAGGACAAGACCAAATAAAAGTACTATTGTGGATCAATGGTAAATGGATATTTACGAAAAAGTGATCAACTTTTGACAAATTTACAATTCTGGCTCACTGTTCATTTTAATTATCAAAACATGAACGATAATGAATTCAGAGGTTTTTAATGTGACTATTTCGCAGGACTAATTGGAAATAGTCACTTTAAAACCACTGAATTCGTTACCAATTTGATTTTTTTTTTTAAACAAGAAAATGATCATTCACATCTTGGTAATTAAAATGAACAGTAAGTCGGAATTGTAAATATGTCATTTTCAGCTCAGGAAATGGTAATTAACCCATTTCCTTACTTAGTAAAAATTTTAAACCTTACTAAGGGTCTTTTTTCTCAAATGGATTAGCACATCAACAATCCAACATTACAGTCTAAGTTTCAATTAAAAACTTACATCCGAAAAAATAATAATAATAATAATAATAAATAATCAAAACCCAATTTATTTTGAGTTCAATCCAAGGTTTTGAAAATGAACGGCTACTCAACTCCTACATAACTCCCAAACTTCAAACTTAAATTCCACGGTAAAAAATAACTTATTTTGGAATTCTTTTTTTTTTCAAATTTCATAGAACTTTGTCCCCTACAACATTTAAGAATCGGATCATGTTTTTGAATGCCAAAAGGTGCGCCCAAGGACCCTTAGTAAGGGTGAATCCTTACTACCTTAGTAACGCTAGCTGGACTCTACCAATACCTTGGATCAAACACATTATTTTAAATATAATAAAACTTGGCCTCTCTTCAAGCAACAGTTGGTTGCCAAGAACTTGATTGTAATTCCTTTTCGAATGATCTTCAGTCTATCATTGATTAGGATAGTAGAGGTATGGTGTACTTGACATTGTAACTGGTTTGGGTCTGTCTTAGATTGAGAAGATTAAGAATTGGAAGGTTGTGGTCACCGAGCCATTCGTGCACGAAAATAAATTAGCCAAGTCTAATAGTTGTTCTACTATCAGTATGAAATGGTCAACACCCGTTTCCAATTTGAAACGGCTACAAACCGTTTTATGCAGCCGTTTCTATTTGCATAGTGCTTGATATAACTTGTTGCTTTATGTGGTGAGTTGTTTTTTCCTAGGACATCGTATTATCAGTGTTGAGAAAGTTATTATTCTCCATAGGTTTCTCACTCATTAATCCCCTAAAACCAACATTTGAGCTTGTCTTTTTCAATTCTTTCCTTGTTCCTTGACTTAGCGTAGTGGGCTCCAGGCCCTAATTAATAATGGAATTATCATCTATTATGGATTTTGTGGATGTAAAAATTCACAATCTAATAATCTTTCCTTGAGATTTGAGTTGGACCGGTCTTCTTCTTCACCTAGGTGTCCCTGCATCACAACCTCTGCAACATTCAAGTTGGAATAAGTACAAAAAAATCGATTTAAAAAAAATAAAAATAAAATAAGTACAAAAAGAGAAAAGGGTATAGTGGGGGATGATTGCACATTTTTCTGTGCGGAATGCCTTTATTTATAGAAAATAAGGAGAGATTTTGATTAGATATTTTCTCCAGATTTGATCTTATCAAATATAATTGTTTCCTAATTCCTTGGCTTATCTTCCTAATTGCTATCTGTAGTCTCGCAATTAATCTAAAAAAGTGTTATGTCTTTCTTGCTTTTAGGGATTGGTTTGATCTACTATACCATAATTATTCCGAGTGATCCGAGCAATAATAAATAATATCCAATTTTCGAGTGTGCCCCTTTTACAATAGTATCATTGGATACTCAGAACTAGTGATTTGGCCTGATCCCAATATGATATGTGGCTCTAGCTGAAGATTTCTATAACTCCACAATTGCCCCCTTTCGGAGATTTGAATGAATGTCCAAGTATTCGAGAATCATGTTTTCGTTTATTTTTGCCATGTGTCCTATCATTCTCGTTCATTAATGGGCCAACTGACAGTGCACACCTTTCATTGTGGTATGTTATGTCGATTGACTCTGCATCTTTCCGAATTTTGTGTTCTACTCAACGCAAGCCCCGTGGAGCACTCAGTGCTTTAATGTCTGAACGTGTCGTCATATTGCCTTCTTGTTTCTCATATAATAAGTAGGCTATCATTAGTTTTGAATGATATCTTCATCACCCCCTCCATCTGGCTAATTGCAACTAGAGGCTATGGCGAAGATACTATGCTAAGTCTATGAAACGAAGTAACAGTATGAGAATCTAGTACAAAGAGAAAATAATTGAATTTTTTTTGTTCGATTTAGATCTTGAGAAAAGTTATCAAATTAAGGATTTTTTGCATCTAGATATTCTTTTATACTTTCTAACTAATTACATTCCCTTTTATATATATATATATATATATAAGGAAATGCTAATACCTAAGACCTCATGAGAACGTTAGCATTGTCCATTGTCTAATACTTTTTTTTTCAAATAATATCCCTCTTCATTTTTTCTTTTAATGAAAAAATCAAGGATGTATTGGTTTTTTACACTATAAATGTTTATTTACAAAATAAATGTTACGAGTCTTTAAGTATTTTGAATTAAATAATTTTTTTTGTAGTAAATATTTTGACAATCAATGCCAACATAATCAATGCATTTATTAATGGCATAATGAATGTATTTATTATATAAAAGACTAACATGCCTTTGTTTTTTTTTACTAAAAGACAAAACTAAGAGGGGAATTATTGGAAAAAAAAATTATTGGATAATACTAACGTCCCCATGAGGTCGTGAATATTAACATTCCTTATATATATAAAAGGGTAAAAAGAGAAAGATAATAAATTTAGAGGGTCATTATTGAAAAATGAGGTAAAAAAAAAAAAGATAGTGAAATTGGAAGGATATATTGATAATGAGAGAAAGAGGAAAGACAATAAAGTAGGAAAGTGTGGACCTCACTCCTTTATGATTGGAATGGGACCCATCGTTTTGTAATATTATATATACTAGAGTTCGCCCATGCATATGGCACATGCATCCTCTTTGAGTTTAAGGGGTAAAAATAGAAAAATAATAAAATTGAAAGAGTATTATTAAAAATCTTTTAAGTTAAGAGGGTTAAAAAGAAAAAATAATAAAGTTGGAGATGTATTATTAAGAAATGACAGATGAGGAAAGACAATAATATACAATAAAGTGGTAAAAGAAGAAAGATAGGAAAGTTAGAAAGGTATTATTGAAAAGGGGTTAAAAAATGAGAAATAGTAAGATTGGAGGGATATTTTGAAAAAAAACAAAAGTGGCAAGTGATGAAAAATAATAAAATTGAAGGGGATGAAGAGGAAAGATAATAAAGTAGATGGTGTGAACCCCACAAAACTATAGTTGAATTGGATTTTTATCTCCCACTAACCTATAGCAAAGTAGGCCTTATAATTGTCAAGATCCTTTGATTTTGGGGGAAAAAAACAATGTTATTTGACATTTGATTTTAGCGACAAAGTATCATTATTTGTTCTCGCACAATTAATATAATAAAAAAACACAATGGTGGACTCCATTCTACTAAAGTTTTATGAGATAGATACAAAGGAGTATGTTCCATTCTCTTTCCTTTGACTTTAATGTTTCTCCACTCTTTCCCCACCCACACATCCATCCCTCCTTTTTAATAATATCCTTCTAACTTCATTTTTTTTTTTCTCTCTTTTACTCCTTTTAACTCCAAAGAGAAGGCATGTGCCTATACCAACAAACTCTAATTATTTAGTATTGTCTTTTATAGTTGATTATGCCAAATAAAATCAAAGGTTGAGGATGATGAAATTCTTAGGCAAGAAATAATAATAATAAATATTGTAAAATAAATGGAAGTTTTTATAATAAAGAGTTGAAGTTGCCTTCAGCATAAAATTTTAAAATGAGAGATTTTTTTGTTTTTTTTTGCTAACCGAGTGTCCGGGCCAACTTGCGCGCACCACGACTAATCTCGAGGAGGACTACCACAGCAACTCGCCGCCATGGTTTAAAATGAGAGATTTACCAGACATACCTATCTGTTGCAAATTATATTAAAAAAACTCCCTTACTTAATCAAGTTTCTTACTTAGCAAACCTTACTTTATGAATCAAGCTAGCATGACTAACTCCGTAAGGTTTAAAATCTTACTAAGGGTCATTGGGCCACATGGATTATCAACTTTGCAATCCAATACCATAACCTTTTACATTTCATGGCAAAACTCAGATTCAAACGAAAAAAAAAAAAAAGTCAAACAAAAATCATTTTTGAGCTTGATCAAAGGTGTTGAAAATTGAACTCTCAAATTTAAAATTACAATTCAACGATGAAAGTTAACATTTTTTTTTTCAAATTTTTTTCCAAAGTTGATAGAATTGTTTCCTTTATATATAACCTTTTGTTACCATATCATGTTTTTGGATAGAGTCGTGGTTTTCTAACACACACACCCCAAAACATGGCATGGGCTGGAATCATCAAAATTTCCTCGGGATACACAATAACTATCCTCATAAATATGTGTGATTGTGTGTCAAAAAAAAAATAATTTATGATTCTAGCACATGATACATCACGGGATGTGTGTTAGAGGGGAGAGGGGCGTCAGAAAATCATTAGTCTTTTGGATAATACAAATTGATGTTGTTAGGACCCACTCCAATATATGTTCAGTAACAAATTAACCCATCAATTTGAATTTTATGATGTGGATCCGTTTTCTAAGGTATGCTGGGTAACAAATTTCATAAAATAAGGTTTCAATTCCAAGGGTGTTTTGGTAATCAAAATGCAACACTAACAGTTAGGTCTGTTGAATAAATCTCACTTTTAAAATACTGGGGCATTTCAAATATTTACCTAAACCTCGAGGGTTACATCTAAACTACCCATACAAATAAAAAAAAAACATGCAGACTTTTGAACATTGATACAGAATTATATATCTATATGTAGGGGTAGTTTTGTCAATTTAAATACTTTTGCCAGATCATATTCACGATTACACTATCCAAACGATGGAGCGAGGCAAGCCAATATTTAATGTAACAAATAGGAGGCGTTTTATATTAGAACCATAAATCAGGGAGCTAAGTAAAAAATTCACAACGAAATAAAATTGAGGGCATTTGTTATCTTGTGATCGAGAAGAACTCTTTCGCAAGTCCAAACCGTACGATTACATTTAGGGAGAATCTCGGAGATCGTCCTATGGTACTAAATATAGGGAGGACGTTTTCTGCAGGTTCACAATATAATTTAAGAGCACCTGGTCTCGGGTTCGAATCACCGTAGAACATGCTTCGAGATGACTCGTTTGACTCATATGTAAAAGTACGAGATGACTCTTTTGAAAATATAGCCGAGTTAGTAAAATTGAGTCTATTCAACCACATATTTGTAATTTTGCTAAAATAACATATATTTATTGTCTTTACTATTATAAAGAAACAAATTAGAAAGTTACTTGAACCAAATTTTTGTCCCCATAAAGAAGAATGACACGTGTCCTCGTCAAAATTGTTGAATGTTCGCCTTACCTAACCTTGGCAAATGCCTGGATGACAAGAGTTTGATTTGCCAACCTTGATTTTTCGAGGAATCGTTAAGATAACAGAACTTGGTCTATTACTTGAACTGAGAATATTGTAATGCGAGACCAAGATGTATGTTGGAAGCTATGGAGTGAAACCCTAAAATGAGCGAAGAGTGTGATTTACAAGGCTCGAATGCCCCCATCACTTTCGCCAAAGAAAGTATCCAAGTAAGCGGTGAATAATAGGCTACTTATGTGCAATTGTTAGCTCATTCCACATTAGCGAGCTCGAAAATTCTCTCGTCCCCTATCAAAGTTGGGAGTTCGAACTTCACAGATACCATTAGTAGTTCAAATAATGCAAAATAATCTAGCAGTTCAATTCAATCTAATCTAGTCCAGCAAGATAATATCAATATTTAAAGTGATCTTTGACACTTCCCTAACCTAGATTTTTGTATTAATGGTGATGAGAGGACATTCTATGACAAATCTACTCCTGGTGAACTCTTGCTAACTGCACATTAATTATACTAAAACACTATTAATCAAACTCAAGTCCAATATTTACGAGACCTAGACACAATCCTCAAGAGAAAAGCCAGTAACCTCTATCCAACTCGATAACCAATTTATGATTTACCTGGACATATTATGCAACGACACCCGTCCCTAGAAAAACAATTATATAAACCCTTCTTGAAGTTTGAAAGGAGGGCAAAATCTTATTTATCATTTTCTTATTTATTCCCTTTTTTTGCACACTTACTAGATATGTACTTTTTCATGTATGAAAACTAATTTGATCATTAAAGCATCCTTAGCAAGCCCAACAACAATGTTCTAATACATCGAAGAAGAAGATTGAAATTAAATTATCTAGTTTGAAAAGAAGACTAGAGTCCAACAACCTAGCGAAGAGAGAAATTATGTACCCTATCAACATTTGACACATATCAATGACATTTACCATCAAACTTAATACACAAATCTTGAGTAGAAAGCCAAAAATGCCTCTTTTCCCCATTTTCTTACCAATCAAAAGAGAATATTAAAATTACAACACCAACAAGACCAGCTTGCCGAAGACTGGAGTTGGTTGAAGCCACTTCCACCGTCAGATTAGATCCTAAGCACCAATATATCTTCAACATGAAGCTTGAGGAGTG
Source organism: Akebia trifoliata (assembly GCF_017979445.1). Taxonomy (NCBI): domain Eukaryota; kingdom Viridiplantae; phylum Streptophyta; class Magnoliopsida; order Ranunculales; family Lardizabalaceae; genus Akebia; species Akebia trifoliata. Next base: position 26,143,222 of record NC_141380.1, read on the forward strand.
GAATGCCTAAAAACCTCCATAAATACCCTTAACAATACGTTAACAATTACTAATTATTATAATTTTTAAATCAAATCTAGTAAAATTATAAACGTTTACTCCCATAATCACCTTAATTAATTTATTGAAATTACAAAATTCATGTCAAAATTACACAAATGCCTCTTCAATCCTCCATATTATAACAAGATAAGGGTTTGATGCAAGATTTATTTGATGAAATTACAAAGATATTTTTTTAATTACAAAAATACCTTATTTAATTATAAGGATCAAATGCAAATGCAAATTCACCTATTTAATATTTTCAATTACAAAAATACCCTATTAACTATGATGTAAAATTAAATTATTTATTTAATTTTTTTTAAATAATGTAATCTTGCATGAATGTTATTTTATTTGCACATGCCATGTATTAGTTAAATTAAAAATATGATCTAATGAAATACAATGTTTTAAAATCATGTCATATAAATCATGGTTTTCCAGATTGATATGATTTAGATGAGTCATCGAAATATGGGACAAATCAAAATCTTGATATCATGTTTGAGACAATTTTTTGTGGATTTTGAACATTTTGAAACAATTTTACAACATCTCGTAAAGTTATTCTTTAAATTCGTAAATCATAATCTCTTCTCCATCCAACCTTCTCTAATGAGGAGGCCATGGATTCACGAGACTTCTTTCCCTAAAATGGTTATTTTTGCCAAATCAATTTTTTTAATCTAATAATGTTTCATTTAAAAAGAAAGTGTCATGGGTTAGCTTGTAAATCTGTAAATCTCGAACGAAATCGAGATGACTTGATCGAGATTTTCAAAATATCATGGGATATGATTCGAATCTCGGACGAGTCACATTGGATATATATATATGTCGAGATGACTCACCCGAATCTTCTCGGTTTCTTCCGAGATTTAAAACCTTGACAGAAACACGCCACGAAGATTAGGTTTTGGAGCTCAAACCGTGGTGTACCTACCAAAAGAACAAAACATATTCCATAAAGGGTACTTGAAAGCGGGTAACAAAATACTATAAAATTTGGATAATTGAAGTAATTTTCAAAAACTCTTAAGGATATTTATGTAATTTGGATAAAAAGAGAAATCGCTTATTAAGCAGGTTGCGTGCTCTAGATCCAACCCATATATACAAGGCCAGACCAAGAAAGAGAGATCGACACTGAGAGAGAGAGCAGTATAAAAAGTAGCAAAAATTATCAAAAACTTAAAATCAAATAGAAACAAAAAAAAATAAGTAAATTAAAAAAAAAAAAAAAAACCCTAGTGTTGAAAAAGTGATGAAAGATTTACAGACAGCTTGAAGGAGAGAGATGAGAAATCAATCATGGCGAAACTCGAAGATTCAGAGAAGGAAATTTCATGGGGAACTTGGGAGGAACTTTTGCTAGCGTGCGCCGTTAATCGTTACGGAACAAAAAACTGGGAATCAGTCGCCATGGAAATACAGAACCGAAGTTCATCTTCGTTTCGTTTTCTCTTAAATCCTGAGAGTTGTAAACAGAAATATCAAGACCTTCATCGTAGATTCATGGCGAAAGATGATAAAATCGAAGTAGTAGAAAACAAATCCGAAACAGAGAATAAGAAAAACGATAAGATTCCTTGGCTCGAAGAGTTGAGAAAACTTCGAGTTGCAGAGCTTAGATGCGAGGTTCAACGTTACGATGTTTCCATCGTGTAAATATCTGTTATTTTTATCTTAATTTATGTTTCATCGTAGTAGATCTTGATTTTAAATTAGGTTTTTTTTGTTTGAGATCTGAAGTTTTTGTTGATTTGTTCTGTGTTTTTTTTTTTTTTTTTACAGGTCTTTGCAATCGAAAGTTAACAGATTGAAAGAAGAGCGCGAACAAAGCTTCAGAGATGAACAAAACAGCGATCTGAATCCAGATCTGGAGAGGAAGAGTTCCGACGCTGAGAAAAAAGAGGGAGAAAGTCAACCGGAAAATCGGCTTTCTCCGGTCGATGTTGCCGAAAAATCTGTCTCCGGCGAAGAAAATCAGTCTTTCAACGAGTCAAATTCGACGGATCCGAAGAGTGAGGATCAGAAACCAGATGGAAATGAAGAAGAGGAGGAGGAGAAGAAACCGGAACCGGTCGAACCAGTGAGTGTTAAACCGGATCCGGTCGAACCGGATTCTAAACCGGTAGGAGAGAGATCTTACAATGGTAGCTCGGATACGATAGCGAAAGACTCAGTGGTTCCTGCGGTGGATAAATCATCCGAGGCGATTCCAACGAGGGAACCTGGTGACTCGCCCGAGTTATGGGAATCGGTTGCTGAGTCAAAAGGAGGAGGAGATGAGGGGACCAAAGAGAGCAGTGATGTTCAAAGTTCGGCGAGTTTATCGAAGAAGAATCGTAGAACAAAGGAAGTTTCAGGCAGTAGCAGCGGTGAAGAACCGGAAACAGATGAGGTATCTCCCGCCATTAATCGTATCTCTGTTAAATCTCAACCGTTGACTGGATTCCTCGAGAAGATTCGATCGCACAAATTCGGCTCCATTTTCGAGCGGCGGCTTGAAAGCCAGGTATTCTACCAAAAGTTTTTTAAAAAATATATATATTTTTAAAATTCATAAATTTTTTTCCAAAAAAATTGGGAAGAAATGATAATATGATATAGCGCGCGAAAATATTATTTCTCATCCGATCTAACTGTTGGGTTAGGTCATATATCAGCGGTTGAAAATGCTCCAATTCATTTCATTGTGATGGGCCCACAAAAAGAATGTGGAAATATAATATATAATATAAAAATAAAAGGAGTTTTCAAAGTTGGGAGGAGCGAGAGGTGGAGTCGTATGGATAATAATTATGGACTTTTGGGTTGAGGCTCTCCATCAAACTGACGGTTGTGATATATATTATATGAAAAATATAGATTTCCTAGAGATTCGTACTGAAAGATTCCCTAGCATCTCAACCGTTGTCTTGATGGAGAGAAAGCAATTTTTTTTTTATTTCAACCGTTGAAATCGAACTAAATTATCCAGATATTATTGGAATACGTATCACGTTTCTTTCCATGAGTCAAAAGTTTTCCTGAGGTAAACTAGTGCAACCTAAGGCGTTTGTACCCCTTAAGCTTAGACTGTTGGATGATTCTTCGAGATTCGTTTGATGAAAATGCGACGGACACTTATTGTGTGGACCATAAGGACGAAAGGCTAAGGATGACACTATTGTTAGTGGTACTTTTTGTTTTGTTTTTTTTTTTTTTTTTAAGGTAAAAGTTGGTGTGGCAGTAGAAGTTTGTGGTACTTTATCTTTTTATCTAGATAGATATAGGTAATATCAAGTTTCAAACTTTTTTTTAAATATTTTACTATTTTTTGTAAATTACACTTTTACCCCTCTATTTTGGTAGATTTCTTTATTGATCCTAACGTTCCAACAACCTCTCCGAATTAACATTGGATGTTATTTTATTCTTTCATTTTATATATTTTTTATTATGCAAAAATAATTAAATTTTAAAAAGACAAATATACCTGATATGTGGATTCTCACCCCCAACATTTAATGAAAAAAAGTAGTCTTGAGCCTGTAATTTTCATAATATTAGGGGTTGACATAGAATTATATCAAATAAGAGGGGGTCAAAGTATAATTTATCCTATTATTTTTGAAGTAGGTGATCGGTAGAACTCGTGATTTGCAACCACTTAATACTGCAAACGTGGAGTACATGCAGTTTGGTGGGACCTATCTTACGGGGAAGCCATCACCATCACCATCTCGATCCGAATATCCGGTCAATCGTGACCCATATGGATCTGGATTGGGCCCGGTCCGATCCAGTTTGAGCTGTGTTTGGCTTGACCTGGTCCGGCCGAATAATGTCTTTCGCTGCACGCGATCTCATTGGAAAAGTGGGGACCTTCTACGTAAAAAGTCAAAATTACCCCCAAAGTTGATAACTGATACCCACTAACCCACGAATGTGACCCCACTCTCTTTTGCGTACCCGATGCCGCTTCTTTGCGAAAAGAATAATGATGAATGCTGGTCGTCTTGGTACGCTGTTGGTACGCGGCTGACGTGGCCAAGGCATAGAACGGTACATCTTTTTCTTGTGTATCTCGATGAAAACGATCTATGGTTCTTTTCCCTTACCACGTCAGCCGCGTACCAAGACCGCGTTCTATCACGACTTGTGCGAAAATAGTATGGTGACCGCGTTACGTCGTGCATGTACAAAAGCAGTGTTTTAAAAAACTAAAAAAATCTGACTCAACATGGATTTCCGAGTTGACTCGAGTTACTAATATGAGAGAGCTGCTATTGCCACACCAACTTTTGTTAATGCCACACCGATTCCTATTTAAATCACCAAAGCTGTCTAAAAATAAATATGTATATTATTTTTTTGTTATTATTATTTTCCTAAAATTAAGAATTCTTATTTGTTCTTTGCTTTCGGCATAACTAAATATGTATATTATTTCAACTAACTGTCGAATTTTACCAAGTGAATTTGAAATTCAATCATGGTTTCAAACCTTGGTTTGACGTCTCGTCTCGCATGAGATAAATGATGTTACTCGGTTTATAATTATTTATTAATATATGTTTATATGGAAATTTATATAAATAAGGTAGATTAGAAGATGTTTAGAATTATATTTTATTTAGATAATAAGTATTTAAATTGAAATAAAATTAATTATTTTAATTAAAATATATAAAATCCTGTTTTGGACAAGTTTTATTGACTTGGCTGATATTTTCAAAATATCATCTGAGTCGTCTCGCTAGATTTTGCACATGTGAGACTGCCTATTTGTCTCGTTCTTTGAGATGACTCGGTCTTGGATAAGATTTTAAGCCATGAATTCAATCTTTTAGCCAAATTGAGTAGAACTGGTCAAGTTGGGTCAACTAGCCAAGTTTTAAATTATAGGCTGTAAGTAGGATTGTCAATGGATTGGATCCCGGTTGATTTAGAACTCATCTTAGATACTATTTGAATCCAATTTTGAGGTCTGGATTGGTTCAAATCTTATTTGACATACACTATATATAATTTTACATGCTTATCTCATTTTATCGATTGGGCCCATCAGAATGGTACGTTGTTGATCTAGAATCGATCCCCGATAGGTTTCAAATCCAATCATTATCGGAACCCAAATAAATGGATTTCGTGGCTGATCCAATCCATTGCATGAAACAGTCTGGAAAACTATTTAACATATTTTTTTTATAAATAATCTTGCAGGAGAGTGAGGAGTACAACAGCTTAATCCGTCAACACTTAGACCTTGAAACAGTACAAACCAGGCTCAAAGAAGGGAGGTATTCGAGCTGCAGCCGAAAATTCTTCCGTGATCTACTGATTTTAATCAACAATGCCATTGTGTTCTTCTCAAAGAACTCAGTCGAATACATTGCTGCCATCGAACTTCGAGAATTAGTTTCGAAGGAGATGGCCAAGAGGATTCGAAAATCAAGGGAACAACCCGAAGAACCAAATCCACCAACAACTGTACCAGTGCTTTTGGATCCCAAACAGAAGCTTGAACTTTCTGATTCTCTTCTTGTGAAACCCAAGTCTTCGGGTCCAATAATTGCATGTCGAAAACGTAGCTCAATCTCAACAAAAGCATCGACCATAACAGTAGTAGAAAAGAAAGAAGAGAAGAAAGTAGAATTGGTTGAGGAGAAACCTGAGAGTCCTTCTCCAAACATTGTTCAAGAAAAGAAGAGGAAAAGAGAGAGGTCAGTTTCGGGTGCGAGAAGCTCAAGAACAAACAGTAAGAGTCGAAGCAACAACACCACCAACAAGAATTCGAATTCCAACCAAAACCCAAGTCCCAGCTCAAACCCGAGTTCTTTAATCAAAGGAGGAGCTGTTGATGATAATAATAATTCGGAGATGAAGACGGATAAAGATAAGGATAAGGATAAGGAGAAGAAGAATAATAATGTGGCAAATGTAGCGAAGAAGAGAAGCGTTGCGAACTTCTTGAATAGGATGAAACGAAATTCTTCTTCTTCTAATGGAACCTTATTAGAGACATTGAAGAATTCTGGAAATAATTCTAATTCAAATAATGAAAAAGGAGGAGGAAGAGCAGTGGAACAAAAGAAAAGTGGAGGGAAGAATGATGGACGAAAAGAACAGGTTTCGCGAGCAAGTTCATCTAGAAAACAAGTGCAGCAAGAACAGATCAGTCCAGCAAAGCGGAGCGTCGGACGACCACCAAAGAGAACAAACACACCAGCACCATTGCCACCACCAGCATCATCAAAGAGGAGAAGAGAAACGGTTGAAACAGACGTGGGATCTTCAAGGCAGCCAAGGAAACGAACGAGGAGGTGATGGGACAATTTCTGTAGTTGTTCTTGTAACAATTTATCCTTTTTTTTTTAAATTTTTATAGTTATATTTGTGGGTGTCGAATCTCATCCAACTTCGATCTCTCTCTGATTTTCACTTGATATCGAGATTTGGTTGATAATCTTCAGCTTCATGGATCTTGTGATTGTATTTAACAATCAAGTCAGTAGAAATTTTAACAGAATATCAATGATCTTCGGTATGAAATTTTATTTAATTTTTAAATCATTGATTGTATTGCATGTTGTCTCTATAACATATTGAGAAACATTGCACATGTTTGTTTTAAACCTTCGTCTAAAGTCCATCTTTCACAGTCGCGTGTCAATGTCGGTTCAATGTTACAATCAATTATTCATCATGTTACTTGCTTAATTGGGAAGTGAGTTCATATTTGTTTTGCACCTTAGATTCCGAATCATTAATTGTTGAGATAATCCAATTGATCATTCTGTCGATTAACTTTTGTCGGATTTGCTTTCCTGACTTTGTGGATAAGGGGTTGTAGTTTTCTCAAAAGTAAACAAGTTGGTTAATGGACTCTCATTGGGATTTATTTCTTTAATCGTGATAATCTGACATACCCACCTGACATACTCAATAAACACCCCTGATGTGTCAGGCTTGGGAATCGTAGATCTGTTCTCATCGGGATATGGAATTATAGTTCATAATGAGAAGAGCAGATCTACTATTTTCGAACCTATCACATCAGGAATGTCGATTGAGATTGAGTATGCCAGATGGGTAAATCAGATTTTCACGACTCTTATTTCTTTTCATGCTCCCACATTATTGTTTTTGGAGTCGTGCTGGAGTAACATTGAAATTGACATCGTCTCACACCATGGAATAAGTTTGTTTGGGCTCTAATCATTCATACTTAATTACAAGTGATTTAGAAGAAAATCCATATCATGCAATTTTGGATGGAAGGAAAATTATAGGTTTCCTTTTGGATCCACTTTTTGGAATCTTTGGGGCATATCCTCCCATCTCAAATGGTTGAAAAACACAGCTTTCCATCCTTTTGGAGGTTAGTATTTATTTATTTTTAGTAGAAATGCATCTCCAACTGGTCCCTATATGTTCAAATAGGGAGACTTTTGTAAAATCTAACTCCATCGACATCAAGCCTTCAAATTGTAAAGCCCCTCTCTATATATATCTATTCGGAGTCAAACATAGAGAGTAGAGAACTTACAAAGGCCCTCTATTTATCACTATTCCCTTTCTCTAATTTCCATTTTTATTCATTTTCTTTCTATTCAACTTTTTTTAAAATATTATTTTTGTCCTTCCAAACAATCCCGCAACTTTATTTTAAAATTTTTAAGTCCTTTTGATAAAGGTAATTTTTTTATATAAATAAATCCATCTCCACCATGTGTTTTTTTTTTTTTTTTTTCAAATTTGAAGAAAATCCTTTTTTTTTTTAAAGGAATTGGTACATTTTGAAAAGAACTTTTCTAATCTCAAACCCTCTTAATTAAACGAATGGCTGAGTTGAAAGGCAAAAACCCACAAGGTATAATAGATAACTTATTTTCTTAGATAACCATTTTAGAGCATCTCCCATCTCAGCCGATGGTTTGTTGGATAGATTCAAACGTGGTTGGAAAATACTATTTTCATTTTTAAAATTTAAAATGAAGAGAGCAAATTTTAGAAACGAACCTCAAACATGTTTTGAGACCAGTTGACAAGTCAGTTTGATTCAAAATGGGATTTCTACAACTGAAGTGGTACTCTCATGGAAGCTCCAATACACTTCAACTAGAACAACAACCAAATTGATGTTCTAACTGAGTGGCTTTTACTTTCTTCTTCTTATTGTATTGTGGTTTGTTGAGGGAAGGGGGTTTCCATATAAATTAGTATAAACTTTGTCATTATCCACCTTCTTTATTAACAAAATCTACATTTTTAAAATGAACCTCCTTCTTAGGACTTAACTTATTTACGATCGTTTATGATTGCCACCACCTCGTCATCAAAGAGGAGGAGAGATATGGTTGAAATAGATGTAGGGTCTTCAAGGAAACGAACGAGGATGTGACGGACATTTTTTTTTTTTTTTTTTTGTTCTTAGGTTATATTTGTGGACATCGAATCTCATCCAATTTCAATTCCTTTGATTTTTCACTTGGTTTAAAGATCTATTTGATGAACTTCAACTTCGTGGATCTTGTGATTGCATTATGTCGATCAATTAACCTATTGTTTTCGTTTTGCTTTTAGATCATTGGTTGTATTGCATGCCGTCCCTACAATGCTTTTAAAAACATTGACACATGTTTATTTCAAAGTTTCGTGTAAACTCTATCTTTCCTAGGGTCACGTGTCAATGTCGACTCAATGTTACAATCAATTTGTGACATTGGGTTCAACACTGAGATGACTTGGTAGTGCATAGAGAACCATTGATTTTCTAACTTGTATCTTGTGGAAATAAATATATGGTTATTTATTTTTCTTCTTGAGCTGTTTTGCACTAACTTCCTAGGACATTGTGTTCAACACTGCGCTGATATGGCAGTGTGCACATAACCCTAGATTTTGGGACAATGACCGTGAAGGGCTCTTTATTGAGAATATGTCTTGAATACTTCCCTAGTAAAGAATATGTAGCATTTAAGTCACACTTAATAAAATATTAACCTATTAAGGATCTTTTGAAAATTCTTTTAAGAAAAATACCTAAAATACCCTTTTAACAATTTTATAAACTGATTTGATCTAAAAATATACAGAGTCAAATAAAAAACTTGATCAATTTATTTGATTATTGATATTTCTATGAAAAATAAAAGATAAATATTTTTATTTATTAAAAATTATTCATAAGTTCAATATAATTTTAGTTGACTCATTTAAGTCGACTTGCTAGTTTTTGAGTTTAATCAATTCGATGAACATTCAAGTTGAGTTTTAAAATTATGTTTTAATTATTGAAAATTATTTATATCTTTCAAAAAATCTAATCTATATAGATCAAATCCATTTGATGATGACCATACTCATTTTCATTGTAAGGGGCGATTTTATGATAAATCAACTTCGATCACAATTCTATTATTAAACTCACAAAATAATAGGAAAAACATGGAAAATAAAAGAACACAAAGGTTTTTATGTGATTTGACAAACGTTCAGACGTCTACGGGTTCGGGGAGCCATTCCACTATAAATCTCACAATTACATAGCATTCCCTCATCGGTCTCCCCCCTTCCTTCTCTCCTCCCCATTCCTTTACAATGACCTTCAAGCCTTTAAATAAAAAAATCTTAACCATAATTAAATTATAATTACCTATTAAGGATGAATCCTCATAAATTGAGATTTTTTCCCAATTACATAGAATTTTACACAAATCTTACCACGTGTATGTCTCGAGATGTGTGTTGATGATGTGAATGAATAGTCCAGATGGGAAAGAATTTTATCCTTCTACATAACCCCCTTTCGAAGGTGAAGATTGATGTATCGAGATTCGCCTTCGAGAACTTTACAACTTTTGACAATTATTTTGAATGAGCGTCATCTATGATTTCTGAAGTAGTATGATTTTATCTTCTTCTATATTTAGCATAATTCTAATCTTCCACTTAGTCAAGCTCCGATGCTTTAATAATAGAATCAACTATCTTGCAAATTGGGTTTGACTTCCTGAATGAGCCAAGACTTTGACAAATGATAGGTGAACCGATCGAAATCTCAGATCAAGCTTAGATCCCAAAAATGATCTAAGACTTTAATAAATAGAACAACTAACCAACCTGTAAGTTAGACTTAGATCTCAGAATGATCTAAGACTTTTCGTCAAATAAACTGACTAACCTGGAGGTCAGGCATAATTTCTTAAGAGGAGCCAAATCTTTTTTATGTGCTGACCAACCAACAAAGAGGTCGAATTCCATTTTAGGTACAATCGACCAACTAACAATGAGGTCGAATTCCCTTGATAAATCAAACCTAAACTTTATTGAACCTATTCAACCTCAAAAGTAGGGTTCAATTTCCTCCTTGAATTGAACTGCCTTACTTATATCCATTCTAGCTTTGTTATTTAATCAGAACATGACTATGTTCCTTCACTGACTTAAACCTCCTTACTTAACTATTGTAACCATATCCAACCAACAGAGTAAGGTTTGATTCTCTCAATGAGCTGAATTAAAGATTTAAACATTTTTTAACCTACTCAACCTCAAGAGTAAGACTCGGTTCCCTCAATGAATCGAGACTTAACCTTATTGAACCTACCCAACCTCATTAGTAGGGCTCGATTCCCTCAAATAACCGAAGTCTAACCTTCTTGAATCTATTAAACCTTAAGAGTAGGGTTCAATTCCCTCAATGAACCGAGACTTAATCTTATTGAACCTACCCAACCTCAAGAGTAATGCTTGGTTTCCTCAATAAATTGAGACTTAACCTTATTAAACTCACCTAACCTCATAAGTAGTGCTTAGTTCCCTCAAGTAATCAAAGCCTAACCTTCTTGAACCTACTCAATCTCATGAGTAAGGTTCGATTCCCTCAATGAATTGAGACTTTAACCTTCTTGAACCTATTCAACCTAATGAGTAGGACTGGGTTCCCTCAATGAATCGAGTATTTATTTTCTTGAACCTATGGCTCGATTTCCTTAATGAACTAAGTCTTAACCTTTTTTAGCCTATTCAACCTTAAGAGTAAGGCTCGATTCTCTTAATAAATAGAGACTTTAATCTTCTTGAACCTACTCAACCTCATGAGTAAGGCTCGATTCCCTCAACAAATTGAGTTTTTACCTTCTTGAACCTACAATTCATTTCCCTCAATGAATTAAGTCTTAACCCTCTTGAGCCTGCTCAACCTCAAGAGAAGGCCTCGATTTCCTCAATGAATCGAAACTTTAACCTTCTTAAATCTACTCAACTTCATGAGTAGGGCTTAATTCTTTCAATGAGTCGAATCTTAACCTTCTTGAACCTATTTAACCTCATGAGTAAGGCTCGGTTCCCTTAATGAATCAAGATTTTACCTTATTAAACCTACCCAATCTCATAAATAAGGCTTAGTTCCCTCAACTATTCGAGGCCTGACCTTCTTGAATCTATTCAACTTCAAGAGTAGGGCTCGGTTCCTTGATAAACTAAGATTTAACGTTACTGAACCTACCCAACCTCATAAGTAAGGTCGGTTCCTTCAATAAATTGAATCTCAACCTCCTTAAATTTACTCAACCTCATAGATAGGGTTCGGTTCCCTCAATGAATTGAGTCTTAACATTCTTGAACCTACTCAACTCATAAGTAAGGCTTGATTCCCTTAATGAATCAAAATTTTAATCTTCTTCAACCTACAGTTCAGTTCCCTTTCCCTCAATGAACTGAACTTAAAACCTTAACCTTATTTTCAACATGTCTAATCAATTGGAACATGTCTCGATTCCCTTAATAAATCGAGTTACCTTTGCAATTTTAATCATGTTAGATCCAAAATAATAGAGATCGATTCCCTCAATGAATCAAACTACCTTTTGATATTACGAAATAAATCAAAAGATAATCATCTTATCTTTATTGTTAACATAAACCCAATTAAGAACATTTAAATCATTATTCCTCATGAAATCTGATGACATAACGTAGATCTCCTACTAGCAATTTAAATAAATCCCTTTATTTTTTAATATCCTACTTATACTACCTTCTTAAGTAATACCTGAGTCCAATCTCTTAACTAATTATACTCAGATCAAGCTCCCATGTGTAAATTAACCGTTTTACTTTACTTAAGCCCCCAAATGTACCATGATGGATAAAAAATTGAGTAATGAGTTCAACCTCTTAACTCAACGAAGTCCTTAGACTTAGTCGAGTTGGGAATGAGATTAGCCTCAAATCTTATTTGTAAAGTCGACCAAACTAAAAAAAAAATTGGCCCACCATGATTAAAAGTCCTTAGGCAATTTAATCATTTGAAATAATATATTGGTTGACTCAATTAAGTCAATAATTAAGTAACTCAAAGCACCGAGTGGATTTGCATTAAGCCCCCAATTAATACCGTTTTACCCGGTCAAATTCCTAAAAAATAAATTTAACTCACTTGCACTTGACCCCCATGTCACTTTTATGCCGAGTTAACTCACATAATAAACTGGGTCACGTGTCACCTTATTATGAGTGTGACCTAAGTCTCCAAGCAATGTAATCGCTCGATACCATAATTGGTCTCCTAACCTTATCTATAAAACCGACTCAGCTAACAAATTAGATCGGCATGACTAACCCCCTGAGTGACTTACCTTGCTCGACAAAGTTTGTTGAGTCGATTTTTAATTGACTTTACCTTTCTCTATTTAATTCGATGCATTGGGCTTGGTTAAGCCCCACACCAACTTTTTCTTTTTCTAGACCAACCCAATAAAACAAAATAAATTGGATCACACGTGGTTTTGAACCCATCGAGCAATAAATTAGACTCAATTCCTTTTGAACAATGAATTAGATCATGTGGGACCCTTGTTATGGGCATGAGTAAAATCCCCGAGCAATTAATTGGCTCGGCGTGACTTGGGTGATCCTTCCTTGAACCAAATTAAGCCCATTTCATTTTTACCTTTTGTTTCCTTTTACAACATCATAGGTTTCAATATATATTGTATACTGATGTGTATGCCCCACCCTCCAATGCAACTTTTTTCTTTTATGCATTTTAATCTTTGGTTCGAGTTGTTGTTCTTTCTTCAAATATAAAGAATGGTTTCCCATGCGTAAAAAATGATGTGCATGCCACGCACCTAAACTGTTTTGTTTTTTTTCTTTAGTTATACGGCTTGAATTCACCATTTTTCTAAAACCTCAATACACATCATTCTTGATGTGCAAATAAGATACCCAAATATCTTTCTATTATAACTACTTTCAAAGAAAACTATTAATTTTATTTATTTCTATTTGACATTTTTGTCCCTTAGCTTGTTATCAAGATGATCTTCTCCATCTAGTCTCAAATTAGATTGAAGCCGCCAATCGTCAACATGTGTAACCCTCTTTTACACATGCGTATATTGTCAGATCATTCCTCTGCAAGCCATGGTGTACCCAATCGAATCCCTCCACTAGTGTAACTTTCATCTCCATTATTACATTGTACTAAATTCTCATCTAATTTTTCCTCATCTAAAGAAACCCTAGGCTCCACCATTATTTACGATTGCGAAACGATGGAGTCCAATTTGGTTTCCGAATTTGAAACAACAACAACAACAACAACATTGATTTCTAAAGAAAAATTAGATTCAGTTTCATTTGCTGAAAAAAATTTGCAGTTTTTTTTCAGATTTTTATGACCGAGTAGGTCTATTTGAGTTACGATTTAAGTGGATCCCACAATTTATTTGAAGCGGGACCATTTGGAAACTTATTCTTCTCATTGAAGAGAATAGTTTCATGTATTTAGTTGTCAAAAATCCATTTTAAGTGAATGACAAATCGACTCCAAACAACCCCTACTAGCCATGGTTTATTGTATGTAGTTTGTAGAACTATTGAGTCTATTAGTGAAACTCTTTAGTCCCACATCAAATAGAAATAAGAAAATTGTCTAGTTCTTATATAGAACTTCTCATATCACTTAAGTGAATATGAGAGAGAAACTTGAATAAACCCACTCACGCGCACAAAGGGCCCATGGGCTCAAGAAGGATTTGATCCATTCGTCTAAAAAATCCTTAATGCGTGTGCAGGAGCGGTGTAAATTTCGACAATTTGACTCCACGTGGGTGCGCGCGACAGGGCCTTTTGCTAATTTTCGTGTTGGGCTTAGGCTTAAATCTAATTTTTCTTTTTAAGAGGCACACCCCTTAATTCCTATCACTGTCCAGTTAGGACACCTCTTGATCCATGGGTCCTTGATCGTCCAATAAAGACACCTCCTTTGATTTTTTGGATAGTCTCTTAAGAGACACACCTTTCCTTTTCTAAGAGACATTATGTCTTTTAGAACCTTCTTTTTTCAATAGACACCTTGTCTCTTAATTTTTTATAAATAGGTCATTTCAACCTTAGTTTTCTCATTCAAAAATTTCTCTTCTTCTTTGCTGTTTTAACATGCTTGCATTATGTTTTCTCATCTGCATTTTTTGAGAGTACAACCTTAACCTTCGGTTCGCTAGACGTGTAGATTGTAATGCTATCTTTGCACATGTGATCATTGTATCCTGGGAGACAATTGTTCATTGATCCGTGGGCACCAAGTTGCGGGAACAAAATTGTTTTAAGGACATTGTGTTTAACACAAGCCTCGGTCAAACTTTATTTTGTTTATTCTTGGGTATCTATCGGATAACAATCTTAAGACAATTTTGTCGGATTAATTTTCATTATGTTTTCACAGATTTAAAAAATGAATCAACAAGAAAAACTTAAGAAATTTAATGGCTCGGATTTCAAGCGTTGGCAACAGAAAATGTTGTTTTATTTGACAACATTAAATTTAGTCAAATTCATTCAAGAAAATGCGTCTGTTCTGAAAGAAAATGAATTAGATAGCACAATTGTTGTTGCTATTGAAGCGTGAAAACATTTTGATTTTTTATGCAGGAATTATATCATCAACGAATTGGATAATACATTGTATAACGTATACAGTCCAATCGTCACTACAAAAGAACTGTGGGAATCTTTAGACAAGAAATATAACATAGAAGATGACGAACAGAAGAAATTTGTAGTTGGCAGATTCTTATATTATAAAATGTTGGATTCCAAAATAGTTATAAATCAAGTTCAAGAACTTCAAATTATCCTGCATGAAATTCATGTAGAAGGCATGTCTATTAGTGAATCCTTTCAAGTGACATCAGTAATTGAAAAATTATCTTCATCTTGGAGAGACTTCAAAAACTATTTGAAGCACAAACGCAAGGAGATGAAGCTCGAAGAATTATTGGTCTCTAATTTGAAACACCATTGTTTGGTAGTTCGATAAAATCAAAATTTGGAAAAATACCAAAAATTGGAAGTCTCCATTCAAAAAAAAATTACTAAATCAAAATTTGTTGATGGAGAGGTTGTAGAGCAATGTGGGCATCAACCCATTTTTTACTCAATGGGCAAAAGCAACTGGAATGGATGGGTGAAGGAGGTGAGGGCTATGGGTGTTGGTGACTGAAAGAGGTGAAGGTGAGTATGATGATGAGGGGGATGGTTGTTGGTGAATAAAGGAGGTGAGGGCTATGGCAGTTAGTGAGTGAAGGAGGTAAGGACGATGGTGAAGGTGACGTCGAACTAACCATTAAAACATCAAATGGCATGCTGTGATGTTGTTTTCCAGATGCCATTCGATTAAACTGGAGTGTTGGAGATCCATCAACGATATTGGCAAGGCGTCCAAGGCCAAAATCAGAGATGTGGGGTTGAGAGATGGCTTGGTCAATGAGGGAGGTTGAGAAAGGTTTGTGTTTGAGCAAGTAAAACAAAAATCGAAATAAAAGAATACCCCGTTGAGCATTTCTTTTCACAGATGTCGTGATGCCTTAAAATCGTCGACATTTTCTCCTCACATCAGCTATTGAGTCGAGCTTCTGTTAGCGATTTTTTTTAAGGTTAAGTTTGGTTGGAAAATTTATTAAAGATGAAGGGTATTTTTATAATTTCATTTGAGTTTTTTTTTTTTTTTACATTCTTTAACTTTGCGCAAAAGTCATTTCACGAAGCACATCTTGGACAACTTCACGTAGGAGTTGTTTTGGACTTCATTTCAAATCTACAAAAGCAATAAAATCCTGAACGATAAACAATCCAATAGCTTTTTGGGTTTAAAAGTGAAAAAAGTAGAAAAAGCTACCTACAAAAGTCCAAACGAACATGTCCTAAGTCTTTTGAGATTACCATCAATCAATAGAGAAAAAGGAATGCCAAACACCTCCCCTCTCTCTAACGGGACCATTTACCTAGATCTTAGGTAGTCCAGTACATTATCCGTACGAGAGTCACTGTGATGTGAAAACGACACTTCACATCCTTTTATAAAAAAGAATGATGACGACTTCAAATCCTCTTAGAGATGAACCATGTATCTGTAGGTTTGATCTTGATGGCTTTGATAAAAGTTGAGCCTATCAAAACATGGCAGACCATTCACATTGTCTAAGCGATTGATATCTGATTGGTGTCATAGCTACAGGTAAATCGGCTTATAAGTCTTTTAAATTGAAGCGGACCGGTCGAGCCATTACCGCGAAATTCAAACATTCAACGACTGTTGTGGCGGTTATAAGAACTGTGCTCTTTCAACAGCTAGGGTTTTCTTTGAAAATCATATTTTCTTCTCTTTAATCGAAGTTTCATTTTGAAGATTTGCGTTAAAAAGGTAAGATCCTGGATTCCGAAATCAGAATTCCATCTCTCAAGACATTTAAAAAAAAAAAACTGGATTTAATGGATTTTTCTGGTTGTTTTCGGACCAAAATCAGCCTTTTGAAACTTCTTGATCGAGTGTTAGATGATAGGGGGAGCAGATCAGAAATTGGATTCTGTAATTGACGCATTTGGAGGAAAATTAAGCTGAGCATTCATTCTATTGTGTTTTTTTGTACACTGGATTTGATGGATGAATCTGTCTTTTATTTTTTCACGATCAAGATGAGCTTTTTGAAATTTCTTGTTGGAGTGTTAGATGATAGGTAGATTAGGTCAGAAATTGAATTCTGTAATTGACGCATTTGGAGGAAAATTAAACTGAAAATTCATTCTACTGTGTTGTGTTGTGTGTGTGTTTTTTACATTGGATTTCATGGATGAATCTCTCTTATTTTTTTCACGATCGAAATCATCTTTTTGAAACTTCTTGTTGGAGCGTTAGATGATATGTAGATCAGATCAGAAATTGGATTCTGTAATTGACGCATTTGGAGGAAAATTAAACTGAAAATTCATTCTACTGTGTAGTGTTTTTTTATTGGATTTCATTGATGAATCTCTCTTCTTTTTTTTTACGATCAAGATCAGCTTTTTGAAACTTCTTGTTGGAGTGTTAGATGGTATGTAGATCAGATCAGAAATTGGATGCTGTAATTGATGCATTTGGAGGAAAATTTAGCAGAAAATTCATTCTATCGTTTTGTTTTCTAATTGGATTTCATGGAAGAATCTCTCTTGGTTTTTTTCATGATCAAGATCAGCTTTTTGAAATTTTGATTCTGAATATATTTAACTGCTTTTGTAGATCAGATCTGA
This sequence comes from Akebia trifoliata, assembly GCF_017979445.1. NCBI lineage: Eukaryota > Viridiplantae > Streptophyta > Magnoliopsida > Ranunculales > Lardizabalaceae > Akebia > Akebia trifoliata. Next base: position 26,160,838 of record NC_141380.1, read on the forward strand.
AATCGGATACTGGAATTGAAGCGCTTAGTAGTGGAAAATGGATCTGAAGATCCATCCTTTTATGTTACTTATGCTGTGTGTTTGAGGTGATTCTCATCTTTGCTTTTCGGTCTCTGACTAGGAATCTTATACTGTGTGTGTGTGTGTGTGTGTGTGGAACAGGTTTAATGAAGAAAGCAATATTATTTTTATAAATTTGTTGTGTAAATTATCTATTAATTAATTTCAAATTGAGTGTTTATGATTGATATATGTTCATCACTGGTCCAATTGTTGTGGTTTGTGGAGCCTGACAGTACTGGTCATAAGGAGGTACTGTAATCAAGCCACGCCTTTACGTTGGTCGTAAAACCCTAGTTAGGTTTCCAGGGGGTATTTATATATTTCTCGTTTTGGTGAAAGGGTGTAATCTTTAACTGCGAGTTTTTTCTTCATAGTGGAATCGGTGTGATCCACGGACGTACCTCAATCTAGAGGGAACCATGTAAAATCTGTGTTTTCTTTGTGTGATTGCATTTTGTATTTTGTTTTTTCAATCTGTTTTCTTGTTTCGATTGCACCTGTTTTCTTAACACCAGTTACCTTCATTTGTAAATTATGAGGAACATTTGGATTACTTAGAATGCATAGGAATCATTATTTAGTCAATATCACCATGCCTGCAGCTGGGATGTTTTATCTTCAAACAGATTTTTTTTTTTTTGTTGCTCCAATTGCTAGTTCTCGGCCACGGCTTTCTTACATATCTTCAGGGGGTGTTTGATTTTGTCAGTGAGTCCATGATCTTAATTTTCTGTATTGTAAGTGAATTTTGAAAATATTTCACAAAATTAGCTTCTAAATGGTGTCTCACAGTTCATTATCTAAACCCTCTTCAAATCTAAAACCAGTTCTTCTTTATTAAATATAAAATCTTTCGTTTTTTTTTTTTTTTTCTGATCATTCTTTTCTACTGAAGACATGGCTCTTTACATAGTTGAATGGAGGAACAAGACTTGTTCAGCCGACCCCAAATCTTTGGGATAAAGCTTCGATGATTATGACAATGATAATTCATTAGTACTCACTTTTTATTTAATAGGTCTCTAATTGATCCTTCTCTTATCCACTTCATTGCTCAATATATTATGTAGTAGAAATGAGTATATTTGAGATCTCTTTCTCTGTGTTATTATCTTAATCGGCCGCATCATTCACAATCGAGAGACCGAAGGAACTAACTGACACAGATTGTCTCTATTATCTTGGAATTTCTTAAATCCTAGGTCCTTGAAGCAGAGGAGTTTGGATATTTGTGATCTTGAGATTATGACCGATGTTCTTTAACTTGTAATGGCGAGGTCATTACCAAACCCGCAACATGAATAGGTTTTTTTTCGTTTTTTTTGTTTTTTTGTTTGACGGACACAACATGAATAGTTTGCTTCACATGAAGTTTGAAAAACAAGTTCACTAAACTGACACTTGCATAAATAATCAACGAAGAAAAAAAAGCACTAAACTGCCATTTAGATGGAAATTGAGTTTCTATCTTTTGCATTTGACAATACCAATACCTTGACAGGAGATATAGCTCTAGATAGAGTTGAATCGTGAAAATCAGATTCTGGTTGTCAACACTCATATGTGGATAGGAAATAATTAAATCAGAAAGAAGCATTTTATTACTCGTAATTGAGCTAAAGGAGTACTTTGGCTGTTTTGAGTAGCTGAGATTCCTTTAGGAAATAAGTTAAGATCATGGATGTGTTGATATACATTTCCAAATTTAGCTCATTTTGAAATTCTGAAAAATCCTTTCTGGTGGTTTTCTGCATCGCAAGACCTGCTGCTATCTGAGGACTAATGACAAAACATTCATCAAGAGAATGACTCTAAATATGGAGATAGTGACCCCACAAAATTCAGAATTTCTTTCTCAGGATCAAGAAGGCCTTGAACAATCCACCATTAGAGATCAGCCTATAACAGACATCCGTAGTCTTAGGTTGAACTATCTTGCTTTCAAGGATTCAATAATAGGTATACATTTTCATCATTTAAGATTCTTTTATTGAAGAGAATCCTTTCTTGTTCCCAAAACTATAATACAACGGCTGAGATCATTTGTCACAGGAGGGGATGAAATTGTAAAAGAAGAGTTCAACGAGTTCTCCAAAATAATTACCAAAGTAGAAAGACTCCATCAACAAGGTAATATAATGCTCTTAGTTTTCTCTGTAAAAAATTCAGTATCGACTAGCTATGCTATTTGGAAATTTTTTTTTTTTTACAGTTCAGAAGCCTCGAGAACAAGTGGCTGATGCAGAGGCCCTTCTCAACATCACACAGACTTTATTTTCATATCTCAAATCGTATCAGAATCCCGAGGATATTCTCCTATCAGCTTTTATTTCAGCTTCGCTAGAGAAGTATGAAGAGAATGTCATCTCAGAGGGTTGCAGATCTATTTCATGGAAGAAGATGGGCTTTGATGCATCTCATTTCCTTCGGAAGGCACCGGGAGTGTCAACTATGTAAACATTTTTACAACTTTTTTGTTTATATAAGATTTGATCTTCTCTGATCTTGACCTCCTTAACTCTTACTTTGTTCAGGTTTGGACCGATGGATAGTAAACCAACCAAAAGAAAGTCAGTAATGCAAAGGAAACGCCAAAGACCCGTAAAGATCTTTTGTCCCTACGAGGTGAATTACTATGTAGATTGCTTTCTTTGCACGTTAAATATCAGTGAAGAATTGGTTTGATCTGCGATTTCTGTTTCTAATGTTCATGTAGATGGAAGATAATCCTTGCAAAAACAAAACTGATACAGAGAAGAATATGTCAACGATGTTAGACATTTTGAAGAAATGTAAGTGCATACAGATGGAGAAGTTGGTGCTTAACAAATCATCATTTTCTCAGACGATCGAGAACATTTTTGCCCTCTCATTCCTAGTCAAAGATGGAAGAGCTGAAATTACTGTCAATGATCGTGGGATCCATCTCGTCAGTAAGATCTTATTGAAATTATACCTTTCTCACCCCTTATTTTATATTACTATATAAATTGAAATTGTTGAATTCTTTGGGGGTGTATCAGCCCCACGGAATGCTCCAACAACAAGGAAAGTTGCAAGTGGAGAAGTCTCTTATCATCACTTTGTTTTCAGATTTGACTATAAAGATTGGCAGGTAAAAACTCTGTATGCTGATGTGGAATCTGTTTCATCAACATTTGCTTCCTTAAAATACTTTTCTCTTTGCATTGTTTAGTTAATGTTGGATAGTGTTGAGACGGGAGAGGAGGTAATGCCTCACAGGACTACAGTTGATGTTGGTGCATCCCCTTCAAGAAGATCTTGACGAAACAAAGCCCATTGATACATGAAAATAACGTGGGAGAGCGATCTGAATATGGTGATCTCACTAATACAAATCATAATGGGTATGGACTAAAACTTCTCTAGATGGTCTTGAAGATCTCAATTTTACTGATTTGATTCCAAGATATGTTTTTAGAGAACGCTGTCTATATTTTCAAACGTTTTGATAGATATATACTTTCTACAAATGCATGTATCATGCTTGCACCTTTGTTGTATATCATTTGCTGTCATTTACATTGCTTCCTTTAGATTATGTCTAGGATAAATTGTAGAGTCTATGACTGACCATTTCTAATGGGGATTTTGGAGCAAGATGTCTAAGTAAGGATTTAGGTGTTCACCATCCTCTTCTTTTCATACCCAATGTTGCGTTTTGTTTCAAATTCATCATAAATCTAGTGGTTGGGATAAGTTGTGGCATAGTTGATTGGCTATTCAACAGTTTATCCCAGAAAGATTCTTGGAATCTAAGATGGGTTCAGTTCTCCTAATTTCTTCGGGATTGGGTTTGAATTTTCCTCTATATATAGTGATGGGGACGAGTCACAAGGCAACCTACAAGCATCTAATGGTATTTTTGGAGGGGTGGAGTTGGGGAAATAATGTTGTACTCCAATATTAAATAAGGCTTCAATTTGAAATCTATTGTAGCTTATGTGTTGATTGAAGGGATTTAGAGGGTCTGGAAAATTGATCTCTCTTGTAATAAGCTTAATCTGTGCTTAGTAGAAGCTCTCTATCATCCATACCTATGGGTACATAGCCTTTAGCGACAACAACATAAGTTCTTGTGCCTCTATATTTCTTTTCTATTATTTAGGATTATGATGATTTATTGAGGTTCATTCAACCTACCCTTGATTATGTGTTAAGAGATTAGAATTAGAAGAGATAATTTGGAGGAATATCAAGGTGAATCAATAAAGTTTGGCTTAAAAAATGGTTGGTCTTTCGATGAAAAATAACTGAGGGGCCTTTCTCTTAAGCAAGATGGCAAGGTCAACTAGTTAAGGGACTCTCGGGAGTAGTCCAAGAACTAAGAGTAAATGCCGAAGAAAGCTTCGGACAATTCAAGTTAGGTCAAAGTTTGGTCTCAAGATTCGAAATGGAACTCGGTGCAACTATAGTACGCGGGGGCTTTGTGAAAGAAGCCAATGAGTTCCTTAGAAAAATAAGGCATAAGAACAACTCCAACCCATGTATCTATTTTTTTTGTCTCTATATTAGCATCTTTTCTGAATTTAGAGAAGATACTCTCCTCCGAACCAATTTGAATTCAACTGGTCACCCTTCTAAATCTCTAAATAAGAGACTGCATTTAAAATAAGTAAGGAGCAAAAATTATGTTTAAACTAGGATGGCGTTATTACGACTCATATTGCGACTCACCGTTTGTCTTATATGGGCAAAAATGTTTGGAATGGGCTGATTTTTTTGTGAGGATGATCTCTGTGATGAGGGGATTATCCTGACAAAAAATCATCCAATTCCAAAACTTCTAACCCCATTAAAATTGATTTACAAAAATTGGACGGTCTAAATTTTTTTAACGTGTAAACATGGGGCTAGAAGTTTCATAATGAGCTAATTTTTAGTAAGGATGATCTCCTCATCATAGAGATCATCCTCACAAAAAATCAGCCCATTCTAAACATTTTTATCCATATAAGACAAAACAGTGTGTCGCAATATGAGTCGTAATACGCGTCGTAAGAACCTGACTTTAAACTATGTTTTGTGAGATGGAAGTCAAAATGACATTCACGTTAAATAAAATAAAAAATGGAGATTTAACGTATTGAGTATAATGATTTTTTGCTCACAGCCCAACAACAATTTGACATGTGGGGAAAAATTTCTCTCTGAGCCCGCATTTCTCCCCCCCCCCCCCCCCCCCCCCCCCCCCCTCCCCACTTCACACATTTCAATTTTAAGATTTAAAATCTTCAAACAGGTCATGAGACCACATGGACTGTCACATTGTCAATTTAACACCATAGCCTTTTAGATTTTTATTTATTTATAAAAAAAACTAATATTCAAAAAAAAAAAAAATTTAATGTTTTTCAAGCTTATTCATGGAATTGAAAATAGACGGCTGATGAGTACCCAAACTTAAAATTAAAATTTAAAGGTGAAAAAAAAGGTTTTTCTTTCGTTTATTTTTTTTTTTAATTCGTAGAATTTCTTCCTTTATGACACCATCAAATCGGATCATGTTTTTAAGTGCCACAAGGTGATCAGATTAGGAAATTTCCATTTTCCACCGTGGGTAAGAGAGAAATTTCATTTCATATTGCTGATGTCATTTGCGCCACATATCACATGGTTGTTGGACTGTGAGCAAAAAAGCACTCTACTGAATAGTGATTTAGAGATGGTCTCCAAATTTTCCCAACATCTCTACATATAAAAACATGAATAATGATTTAGGGGAGTTGTCAGGGATTTAGAGATCAGTTGAAGTTAGGTTCATGTCTCTATATCTAAATGTAGAGATATAGAGACCGGTTGAGTTACTCTAAGCAAGTGTGACGACATTCAATGCTCGAACAAATAATGTTGAAAGTGAGGATTTTATTTTTCTATCTGAGGAACTCCAACCAAGGCTTCAAATTAGCATCTTATTCATTTTGAAGATTCGAATCACTTTTGAACTCTAACTAATCCTATCTTCAAATCACTATTCATTCTCTAAAAATTGTCCACTCTCTCACTTTCGAAAACAACACAAGTTTCCTATTCACCGCAACAACAAAATAGTGCGACCACGGAGAGCAAGAGCAAAATCTCTTAATTGAAGTGACATAAGACCCACTTTAGTTGGCCATTAATTGTTGAAAATAAGAGAAGCTTTCTTTATCTCTTGTGGGGTCCAACCATGGTTTATCATTACTTATGTTCTGATAAGATTTTTATCTACTTATTTAGGATAATGACATTTTGGTTTGAAAGTTCATTGAACCTATTTGGATTATTTATTAAGATATTAGGATTAGAAGAAATATGATTAAATTAGAGTTAGTTTCCTCTAATTTTTATAATATTGGTGTTTCCCACATAATGAACATGGAAAAGATCTATTGAGAGATTTTATTGAAATTAGAGGAAACTAATTTTATAGAACATTCAAATATATATATATCCATATATATATATATATGGGTCCCTATCCGTGGCCAACAGTTTGGCAACATTTTGGCAAACACTTTTTCAAAACATGGGTTAGAGGTCTTGGAATGGGCTGATTTTTGGTGAGGATGATCTCTACGGTAAGGAGATCATCCTCACCAAAAATCAGCTCATTCCAAAACTTCTAGCCCCATTTTACAAGTTGTGAAAATCGTGAACCGTCCATTTTTGTAAACCATTTTTGATGAGGTTAGAAGTTTTGGAATGAGCTGATTTTTTGGGAGGATGATCTCCTCACCGTAGAGATCATCCTCACCAAAATCAGCCCATTCCAAGACCTCTAACCCATGTTTTGAAAAATGTGTTTGCCAAATGTTTGCCAAACTGTGGGCCATGGATCGCTATATATATATATATATATCTATATATATATATATAATATAGGGTCCCGTTCAGCAAACAAACATTTTGGCAAAATATTTTCAAAACATGGGTTAGAGGTTTTGGAATGGGCTGGTTTTGGTGAGGGATGATCTCTACGGTGATGAGATCATCCTCACCAAAAATCAGCCCATTCCAAAACTTCTAGCACCAGTTTACAAGTCGAAAAATCGTGAACCGTGTATTTTTTGTAAACCATTTTTTATGGGGTTAGAAGTTTTGGATGGGCTGATTTTGGTGATGATGATCTCCTCACCGTAAAGATATCCTCACCAAAAATCAGCCCATTCCAAAACCACTAACCATGTTTTGAAAAATGTTTTGCCAAAATGTTTGTTGCTGAACATTTCCCATATATATATTTGTATTATTTGATAAAGTTCCATAAAAAAATTACCATAATTCCTCTCTCTCTCTCTCTCTCTCTCAAATGTATTGAACCTCTTCAATCCATCATCTTCAATTAATACCGATTTTTCTTCCTAAAAATTGATTTTACTCAAATTTTAATTAAATAATTTAAGATATTAGGATATTTTTGAGGAAAAAATCAAAATCAAAATTTTACTATTAAATCATCTTAACAAGAAAAGGGACATTGACTTCCAGTCAAGGGGGTAAACCTAATCTTGAGTTTTCCAAGGAAGGATAAGCCTAATATTGCCAATTTTGCAGGGATTTACTAAATTACACTTTTACATGAAAGAAATAACCGAGGAAAATGCTAAAGTAATAATGGAGATCGAGTTGCTGTTTCCAAGTCTTCTCAAGAACCGTTGCAAGGAATTGGCGGTCCGATGACTAGGGCAAGGACAAAGAAGATGGAAGAGGCATTGCAAGGCTTGATTGTGGAAGTCCAATACAAAGAGGCCATTCTAGAAGATTCTAAGGCTAATTTTGGAGATATCAAAGTTTCATCAAGGATGGTCAACTATCTTTTTATGCAAGAGATCAATTTGAAAAATCAATTTGAATGCCAGGGTTAATTGGGAATTGTTATGTTCTAATTGTCCTTAGTTTTGAATTCTTTATTTCCTAAGGACTAATTAGACTTTCTTTATTTTTCCAAGGACTAATTAGAATTAATCTTGATCTAATTTGTCTATAAAAGGGCACCTCATTTTGTAATTGAGACACAATTGATAATTTACATCTTATGAGATTTTGAAGTTTATTCATCGAAACTTTAGTTTTGTTTCATGCTTTCTTTATGGGTTCTTTATGAGTTTTCATTCGAGTTCTTGAAGAAAAGACATGACTCTTCGACTTATCAAGGAAGTGATCAATCCTTGTGGTGTCATTAGATTGAGGTTTCAAGGACTTAGTTTCCTTGGGGTTTTAGTCCGATCAACATTTTAATTTGCTTTAAAACAATCTAGAATGTTCGAAGCCTAGAAGAAATCATCAAGAGAAGGTCTTAATCCAAGAAGGTTCACATCATTTGGTATCAGAGCAACAAGATTGCTGGAAATTAGATCATTATTGAAGGAATCCTTCGAAGATTTGGTTCGGGCGACATTGGATTGGAGAACAAGACGGGTAGATCTTGCTCCCCAACCATAGATTCCCACCAATTCACAACCAAACATTGCTGGAAAAATCAGGTTTTCTTTTCTTTTTTTTGTTTTGTTTTAGATTTCAAAATTCTTGATACATTCTTGATTGAAAAGAAACATTCTTTGTTGTTGTGTTCATCACCAATGACGTTGCTATGTTTTCACCATTGTTGCTTGCTGTATTTTTTTTTATTTTTAATAACGAACATTATTTAAATCATCCTTTGCTGCCATTTTTTTGTTTTTTTGTTTTTTGTTTTTGTTTCTGTTTTGTTTGTTTGTGTTTATCGTTGGGTTTTCATTTGATCTAACTTTGCTGTATTGAGAACAACGTTGCTGTATTAGAATCGTTGTTCGTTCATGATCTTCAACATTGAACAAAACATCTATTGAATTGCTGATCACAACGATTATCTGCCAGGTTTTATCATATACATAGTCATTGTTCTTGCTGCAACCAATAGAATATACATAGTTGTTGTGTTTTCCACCATCTAGACGTTGTTCTTGCTGGAATTTTTAGAATAAAATGTTTATTTTATTGTTGATCTTTCATTGAAAATAGACGAAACCTTCTTCGTCACAACGTTTTCAAAATTCAGCCATTATAAAGAAGAACGTCTTCTTTACATTCCATGGTTTCCTTGTTAGATTTTCAATTGGCATCAATTGTTTCATCTCAATTGGTATCTTGTAATTGCAATCTACAGTTTCTTTAAAACCATTTTCTTTTCTTGCTGAAGATTCAGACCAACGTGTGACATACATTTTTGTTTTTTAATTCTTCTGTTTTACGATTGTGTTTGCTGAGTATATACATATATGTTTGCTTTTGCTGTTCTTCACGTCCTCTTTGAATAGAAAAAAAAATAATAAATAAACTTAAGAGAGGGAGAATATACGCAGCCATATTAACAATTTCAGCAACGTTCTATTGAATTGCTGGTTTTTTTCTTGTTGAATGCATACTCAACACCCAACATTTTATTGCTAATTTTATTTTTATTTTTTGTCTTTTTTTTTTTTTTGGCTGGAAACTTAGACTCAACACCCAACGTTTTATTGCTGATTTTATTTTATTTTATTTTTTTATTTTATTTTATTTTATTTTTTTGCTGGAAACTCAGAATCACGTTTCTGTTGTTGGAGTTGCTGTATCTAGTTCATATAGAACAATTTGTTGTTAGTTACATTAAATCAGATCAGATCAAGAACGATTTCAAAAAAAAAAAAAGTAAAGATAAATAAATAAATAAATAACAACAGTGTGTTCAATGTGCTCTTGCTGGAATGTAGCTTGCTGAAATTTTCAGCAAGTATGTCATGGTGATTCCGCCATTAACGTAGAATATAATCCAATTGCTGACTTTTTTTTATTTTTTATTTTTGCTGGTAATACATATACATATATATATACATCCTCTCTTAACATTCTTGCTGTTGTTGGATGATAGAAACCAAGTTGGTCCACAAACGCCTTGTTGGTGACCACCAACGATTTGTTGCTGAGTTCTCCAAATTATTTTGTTTCTTTTTTCTTATTTTCTGAATGTATGTTTTCTTTTGTTGAGATCTGAACAACCACAATTCAATTCTTGTTTAAAAAAAAAAAAAAAAAGGATGGCTATTCGCTGTTTGTAGTTGCAGAAACTTGATAAATTGAAGCTGTTAACTTCAAACGGCCATAACTTTTGATCCGGATATCGGAACGACTATTAGTGCATATCAAATCGAAGCTCTTTTCGAGATCTACAAGTTGAACCAGGCATAGCCTCGTTCCACACCGTTTCGACCTTCAATTATATCATTTTCATCACTTTCCGGGACTTACAAGATTGTTGCATATTTTTTTTTTTTTTTCGTTTATTTGAACTTACAGGGTTTCAACCATGAGTAAGGAAGGGGGAGAACCACATGAGACCGACTTAAAATTATTCATCAAGGCCGTTCATGATCAATTTAAATTGTTGAATTCAAGGTTGGACAATATGGAATCCTTTAATGAATCTAAACCATATCGAAGACATGAGTTCGACGGAGAAGACGATATTCATTCCGAAGCAGAGAGAGTACATTATCGACGGGATAAGAAAGTAGATTTCAAAGAAGATAACAATTTGGGTAGCATAAAGATGACGATTCCGACCTTTCACGGAAAGAATGATCCTGAATTATATTTGGAGTGGGAAAGGAAAGTTGAACACGTTTTTTATTGTCATAATTATTCCGAGGATAAAAAAATAAAGCTAGCCGCAGTGGAATTTACAAACTATGCCAGTATATGGTGGGATCAATTGGTGATCAATAGGCGTAAAATGGTGAGAGACCTATTCGATCATGGGATGAGATGAAGTCAGTGATGCGTAAAAGATTTATTCCTAGCCATTACTATCGAGATTTGTATATTAAATTGCAAGGGTTGGTTCAAGGTTCCTATGAGTGTAGAGGATTATTATAAAGAAATGGAGATTGCCATGATTAGAGCAAGCATAGAGGAAGATAGAGAAGCAACCATGGCTAGATTCATTGCCGGATTGAACAAAGAGATTGCTGATGTGGTTGAGTTGCACCATTATGTGGAGATGGAAGAGTTACTGCACAAAGCCATTAAAGTGGAAAAGCAAATCAAGTCTAGAAGGTTCAGATCTGGATCATCTTCTAATAATCCGTGGAGACCAAATTGGAAGGACAACAAAATTCCTTTCAAGCCAAAAGAAGACGCAAAGTCAAAGCCTTTGGTTTCTATTCCTAAAGATAGACCTGAAACAAAGCCTCTTATTAAGTCACGTCAGATTAAGTGTTTTAGGTGCCAAGGGTTTGGACATATTGCTTCTGAATGCCCAAACAAAAGGGTTATGGTTGTATTGGCAAACGGAGACATTGAAAGTGCTAGTTCAAGTGACAACGAGATGCCTCCATTAGAGGATTGTTTTGATGTTGAAGTAGAAGAGCCTGTGCATGGTGATTTACTTGTCACCAGGAGAGCTTTGAGTATACAGCCTAAGGATGAAGGAGATGAGGAGCAACGTGAGCATATTTTTCACACAAGATGCCACGTGAAGGATAAAGTCTGTACATTGATTATTGATAGTGGGAGTTGTACCAACGTTGCTAGTACCTTGTTGGTAAAGAAATTAAATTTGAAATGGCAGAAACATCCTAAACCGTATAAGCTTCAATGGTTGAATGATTGTGGAGAAGTGAAGGTAAACAAGCAAGTTCGGGTTCCTTTCTCAATAGGCAAGTATGTGGATGAGGTTATTTGTGATGTGGCACCGATGCATGCCGGTCATATATTGCTCGGTCGACCGTGGCAATTTGATAGGAGAGTGTCGCATGATGGGTATAAAAATCGTTATTCTTTTGTAATGAACAATCGAAAAATTGTATTGGCCCCTCTCAAACCTTTGCAAGCTTATGAAGACCAGGTTAGGATAGCAAGTGAGTGCAAAAAGAGAGAGAAACAAAAGTGTGAGCAAAAAGGAGAGCAAAATGAGCAACCTGGAGATAAGAATAAAGTACTGGAGTGTACTTACTGACAAACATGATGTTAAAAGTGTAATGATAGTAAGACCACAAGTTCTAGTTCTTATGTACAAAGATGTTTATTTTTCCACTACGATCTTAACTTATCTTTGCCTAGTGTTGTTGTGTCTTTATTGCAGGATTTTGAGGATCTTTTTCCCGAGGAGATTCCACAGTTTACCTCCTTTAAGAGGAATTGAGCACCAAATAGACTTCATACCTGGTTCTGCTATACCAAATAGACCTGCTTATAGAGCTAATCCCGAGGAAACAAAGGAGATACAGAGGCAAGTGGATGAACTATTGCAGAAGGGATTTGTGAGGGAAAGTCTCACCCCATGTTCGGTTCCTGTTTCTTAGTACCAAAGAAAGATGGAACATGGCGCATGTGTGTGGATTGTCGAGCTATTAATAAGATAACGGTAAAATATAGGCATCCTATCCCTAGGTTAGATGATATGTTTGACGAATTGCATGGCTCTCGTTTGTTTTCTAAAATTGATCTAAAGAATGGGTATTATCAAATTCGCATGAAAGAGGGAGATGAATGGAAAACTGCATTTAAAACTAGATATGGGTTGTATGAATGGTTAGTAATGCCCTTCGGTTTAACTAACGCCCCTAGTACATTCATGAGATTAATGAACCATGTCTTGCGTGCTTTCATGGGAAAATTTGTGGTAGTTTACTTTGATGATATTTTAGTCTATAGCAAAAATGTTGATGATCATGTGAAGCATTTGCATGCTGTGTTTAGTGTGTTAAGAGAACATCAATTATATGTTAATCTTAAGAAATGCACATTTTGTATGGAATCTGTTGTGTTTCTTGGATTTGTTGTTAGTTCGCAGGGAATTAGCGTTGATGAGGAAAAGGTAAGGGCAATAAAGGATTGGCCTACACCTAAGAATGCGAACGAGGTAAGAAGTTTTCATGGTTTAGCAAGTTTTTATCGAAGGTTTGTTAAAGATTTTAGTTCTATTGCTGCACCTTTGAATGAACTTGTTAAAAAGAATGTTGTTTTTAACTGGGTTAATGTGCATGATCAGGCTTTCCAAACTTTGAAAGATAAGTTAACTAATGCACCTTTGTTGTGTTTGCCTAACTTTGATAAAGCTTTTGAAATAGAGTGTGATGCATCCGGGATTGGAGTAGGAGCTGTTTTGATGCAGGATTCTAAGCCAATAGCTTATTTTAGTGAAAAGCTAAGTGGGGCAGCATTGAATTATCCCACTTATGACAAAGAACATTATGCACTAGTGAGAACTCTTCGAACATGGCAACATTATTTATGGCCAAGGGAATTTATCATTCATTCTGATCATGAGAGCTTGAAATTCCTGAAGACCCAAGGTAAGCTTAATAAAAGACATGCTAAATGGTTGGAGTTTATAGAAACATTTCCTTATGTAATTAAATATAAACGTGGGAAGGAAAATGTTGTGGCCGATGCATTATCAAGAAGGTACGTATTACTTACTTCATTGCAAACTAAACTACTTGGTTTTGAATTAATTAAAGATTTGTATGCCAATGATTCTGATTTCAGCCAAGTATGGAATGCATGTGCTAAGTGTGCATTTGGTGACTTTTATAGGCATGAAGGATTTCTTTTCAAGAAAGATAAATTGTGCGTGCCAAATTGTTCTGTTCGTGAATTACTTGTAAGGGAAAGTCATGGGGGAGGTTTAATGGGTCACTTTGGTGTCCTAAAAACTTTAGATATCTTACGTGAGCATTTTTATTGGCCCCATATAAAGCATGATGTTCAATCTGTTTGTGACAAGTGCATTACATGTAGGCAAGCAAAGTCTAAAATTCGACCGCATGGCTTGTATACCCCTTTGCCTGTACCTAATCAGCCTTGGACTGATATTTCTATGGATTTTGTTTTAGGATTGCCAAGGACTCAAAATGGTAAAGATAGTATATTTGTTGTTGTTGATAGGTTTAGTAAGATGGCCCATTTTATTGCATGTACTAAAACCAATGACGCAACACATATTGCTGAATTATTTTTCAAGGAGGTAGTTCGATTGCATGGGCTACCTAAATCAATTGTTAGTGACAGAGATGTTAAGTTCCTTAGTTATTTTTGGCGTACTTTATGGAGTAAATTAGGAACTAAACTTCTATTTTCTACTGTTGCACATCCTCAAACGGATGGCCAAACTGAAGTAGTTAATAGGACACTTACTACCTTGTTGCGTGCTATCATTCAAAAAATTTTAAAACAATGGGAAAAGTGTTTACCACATATTGAGTTCGCATATAATAGGACTATTCATTCAACTACTTCATTTTCTCCATTTGAGATTGTTTATGGTTTTAATCCTTTAACGCTTGTGGATATTTTACCTTTGCCTACTAATGAACATGCTAATCTTGATGGTAAGAAAAAGGCAGATTTTGTGAAAGATTTACATGCCAAAGTTCGAGCTAACATTGACAGGAAGAATGAGCAATATGCTAAGCAAGCCAATAAGGGTCGTTTGAAAGTTATCTTCCACCCTGAAGATTGGTTTTGGGTGCACTTGCGTAAGGAGCGGTTTCCTACCCAAAGGAAATCAAAATTGCAACCTCGAGGAGATGGTCCATTTCAAGTCTTGGAACGGATCAATGATAACGCCTACAAAGTTGATTTGCCAAGTGATTATGGTAATGTTAGTGCAACTTTTAATGTTGCTGATTTATCCTTGTTTAATGTAGGTGATTCGAGGACGAATCTTTTCGAAGAGGGGGAGAATAATGGAGATCGAGTTGTTGTTTCCAAGTCTTCTCAAGAACCGTTGCAAGGAATTGGCGGTCCGATGACTAGGGCAAGGACAAAGAAGATGGAAGAGGCATTGCAAGGCTTGATTGTGGAAGTCCAATACAAAGAGGCCATTCTAGAAGATTCTAAGGCTAATTTTGGAGATATCAAAGTTTCATCAAGGATGGTCAACTATCTTTTTATGCAAGAGATCAATTTGGAAAAATCAATTTGAATGCCAGGGTTAATTGGGAATTGTTATGTTCTAATTGTCCTTAGTTTTGAATTCTTTATTTCCTAAGGACTAATTAGACTTTCTTTATTTTTCCAAGGACTAATTAGAATTAATCTTGATCTAATTTGTCTATAAAAGGGCACCTCATTTTGTAATTGAGACACAATTGATAATTTACATCTTATGAGATTTTGAAGTTTATTCATCGAAACTTTAGTTTTGTTTCATGCTTTCTTTATGGGTTCTTTATGAGTTTTCATTCGAGTTCTTGAAGAAAAGACATGACTCTTCGACTTATCAAGGAAGTGATCAATCCTTGTGGTGTCATTAGATTGAGGTTTCAAGGACTTAGTTTCCTTGGGGTTTTAGTCCGATCAACATTTTAATTTGCTTTAAAACAATCTAGAACGTTCGAAGCCTAGAAGAAATCATCAAGAGAAGGTCTTAATCCAAGAAGGTTCACATCAGTAACATTAAAATTGACATCGATTCTCACATTGCTGATGTGGCTATTTGTACGGAATCATAGATGATTTTCATCGAGATACAAGTGAAAAGCAACTATGGCTATATGTGCACCTCCACATCAGCAATATGAGAATCAATGTAAATTTTAATGTTATTGTAGCACGACTCTAATAATAATCATAATGACAAATTCTATTTTCGTGAAAATTAAAGTTACAATCTCTCAATCTCACTTCCTCTTAGTAAAAAACTGTGATGCATTTATACGGACAAAGGCGAAATTTCCCTAAACAAAAGAAGAATTTTTTTTTTGAAATTGAGTAAAAAATTCACCCAAAAGTTGCTCCTTAATTAACAATCCATTTTGCTGATAAAATAATACCAACAAATAACAGCACAAAAACATAAGAAATTCAATATCTGATTAATTCAAGATAGACCCTTGTACCTAATTTAATAAATGGACCAATCTTATGAACTCTATAGTTTATTATGTCAAGCAACTTTGATCAGACCATATCGAAAGGTATTGAATTGGATTTGGAATTCCTACCCATGATTTTAAAACTCAGTCGAATGTAAATCAACTCGAATGAGTTAGAACGACCTTAGATAGCTTCGAGCATGTTTGCCAACGTGAATTGGATCATCTTTGACACCAACACAATCCATTTTGAATCGATCTATTTTTCCAAATTCAGACAAATGTTTGTTAAGTAAGATTTTGTTAGGGATATACTATTGCCACACCAACTTTTACTAATGCCACACCAATTCCTATGAAAATCACACATTTGGTATGGCATTAGCAAAAGTTAGTGTGGTAATAGTGCATCTCTTTTATCATTTCAGGTTTTAATTTATAAAAGAAAATATTGAAAGCGCCCTCGATCTGCGGGGTGGGCGGATCCGCTTTTGACCATTGAGGTTTGGGAGTCGCCACCTAGTTATTAAGGTCTAGGAACCAAACTGACTCTAAAGAAATGCAAACTAATCTTACGAAAGAAAAAAAAAAGGTCTGGGGATCACGTTACGGGGTTGGAAGGTGTTAAGCACCAACCCCGCCCGGCCAAAGTCGGTTTCTACTAACTTCCCAAATAAATTACATTGCTAAAAACCTAGATAAAAATAAAAAAAAGTTATACCTTTCCGATAGCAAGGACTTTGTTCCCTTAGATCCGACAAAAATAGCTCTTTGTATCGTATTCCCTTGCTTCGTTCTGTCTCCAGATTTGATTTCGGATCTCCGAGGTAAGGTATCTCCTTATTTTTTTATCTGGACTTTTCGAGTTTATTATGGATTTTGAAGCGTTTTTGGAGGGCTTTTAGGTGTTCTTTAGGCTAAAATCGAAGGGGGGATGTTAGGTAAGGAGTTGGGGCTTCAAAACTAGGGTTTATGGGAGGCTAAGGGGGCTTTTAGACCTACTTCTCTTAGGGTTTATGATTTGATACGAAAATAGGGTGTGGGCACCCCTATTTATAGATTTTTTTAGAGGTTGATTTTGATAGAGTTAGTGTTTAATTAGAGTTATTTTAATTAGAGTTGTGTTTTAGTTAGACTTGTTTTAGGTAGAATTGTGTTTTAATTAGAATTATTTTTTAGTTAGAACTCTATTAGATAGAGTTATTTTTTAATTAGAACTCTATTATGATTTTGACTTTTGGTCTTATTTGATTGACGTTTAATATTTTGACTTTAGTCTTAATTGATTGACTTTTAATATTTTGACTTCAGTCTTGCTTAATTGAATTTAATTTTGACTTTAGTCTCACTTGATTGACTTTAATACCTTGACCTTAGTCTTGCTTAATTGACTTTAAATTTTTGGAGACCTTCCTCCATTATTTCTTTAATTCTTTGGACCCCCAAATGGAGGGGTCCTTAAAGAAATATCTTACGAACCCTCAACAATTTTACTTAAAAGTCCGATTGATCGATTTTTTAATTTAAAATTTTAAATTAATTTCATTAATGTTTCACTTTAATTATTTAATGTTTTATTTATTAATTTCAAAATTTTTAATTATGAAAATTGTGAAATTACCGTTTTGCCCCCGGGAGGACTTTTCACGTTTTAAGTTGGTTTTTAATGTTCTAGGATGTTTTAGAATCAATTTTTCGTAAGGAATTCAATGGAAATATTAGTTTTTGTTATTTATGAAATTTTTTTGTGTGAAATGGTTGTGAACTTTATGAGGGGCATTTTCGTAATTTTATTAAATTCTGTGAAAATTGGCGAAATGATTTATTTGGTTTCGATTTGTTATTTTATGAGTTTTCCTAATCGTAACGTAGGCTCTAGGGTTGTTTTGATGTTAGGGGTATTTTGGTAATTTGGTCAATTTTTTAGTGATTTTTATCGTAAAGCTTCTTTTTGTCTGCAAGATGATGATTTCTATGTTTCTGGAGTCGTATTTTCCTAGCGTAGGGTGGTTTCTAATGTTTTGTCAGTTCGAGATATCTCATCCGGATTTCTGAAACACATCTGATAACAAAATAAAGCAATGGAATACACATCCATCATTGGGAATCATTGCGATCAAGTTGACGAGTTGATTAATCAGGCGAGTGCAAAAATGGGGTGTCTACAAGGATTAATTATTCTTGAAAGCTAAATCCTACTTGAGAGAGTATCTATTGAGGTCTTGGTACCGATTCCAACAATCTGATTCTTGAAAGAATAATGATTTTCTAACTAGAAAGTTTTCACTCGGTCAATACTCGGATGATGTGTTATGAACACGGAATCATAGATCTGATTCCTTAGATACACATATGCTAATCCCCATAAAAAAATGTGCATGATTTAAAATCTTGTCAAAGGAAGACTTGCGCAAGATAGTCCATATGAATCATCCATCACAGTGACTCGTTTGAGTGCGAAATGACTTGTGGAAATGATAAAAACTCAAGAGATGATCACATTTCCTATTTTTAATTTCGAGTAATTGACATTTTAAGTGATTAAATATTTGTTATTTATACAAAAATAAGATTTATTGATCATCTATTTATCAATTTTACAATAAAAGAAAATATAATTATTTAAATATAAATATAAATATAAATTATATTAATGAAAAATTCTAAACCGATGTAAATGGTTTTATTCGTCCTATTTGTGAAGTAGGTTTCATGGGGTGCGCTATTTACACCTATCTTTTTGCTCATTTCACATACCTAACTACTTTTACCGACTAACGCAAACCGAATATGATTTTGTCTTCTTCTTCTTTGTCTTCTTTCTTTTTGTCCTTCGCTTCTCTGTCATTATTCTTCTTCTTTTTATCTACAAAAGTTTCAATTAGGATTTTGTGATAGAAAAAATAATACCTTTAGAACTTGCAAAGTAGGTTAGAAATGATTGTGGAAATCATGGTTTAAAATTTCATTTCGTTTTCGAAATGTTTCGTATGAAATATTTCAGAATTTCAACATTCCAATACGAAAGGAGTATAAAATCAAAACATTACAAGTTTCGTTGGATTTTTCTTGAAAGAGTGGGATCCAGATCATCTTTACATAGAGAAAGAGAGAGAGAAAGGAGAGAGAGAGGGGGGGGGGGGGGAGCCAACATAGAACCTTGTGAGGATGATCTTCACAGTGAGGAGATCATCCTCACCAAAAATCAGTCGAATCTGAAATTTCTAAGTCCATCAAAAATGATTTACAACTTTTCAATAAAAAATTGACGGTTCACAATTCTAAGCCACTTTTGGTGGACTTAAAAGTTTTAGATTCAACTGAGTTATGGTGAGGATGATCTCCTCACCATATAGATCATCTTCACAAAAAATAGCTCAATTCAAAACTTTTAAACTACATAGGACAAACGTGTTGGCTCTTTAACAGTGGCTGTCGAATCTGATCCTATATATATATATATATATATATATAGAGAGAGAGAGAGAGAGAGAGAGAGAGAGAGAAAGAGAGAGAGAGAGAGAATTAAAGAAAGGAAAAAAAAGTACCTGGATCGTCGGCATCGCATAAGAATCTGCCATGAGTTTAGGTCAGTCAAGTCAAATCTTTCTTCTTCTTCTTCTTCTTCACTCTCTCTCTTTCTCAAAATTGAAGTTGACGAAATAGAACAGATTCTCTTGTTTGATATTTTGGGAAAACCAGCTCTAATTTCTTAGTTTGAGAACCATCGGGCTTGTAAAAGGGATAACATGACCTTGACCTTAGTCTTCTCTTAAGGACTTGATGATTTATCTACTTTCTTCTTCATATATATTTTTTTAATATTTGAGATACCCATGTTGTTTTTCAGAATGAAATGCCCATTGACTTAGGTCTTTTCTAAAAGACTTCTTTATATATTAATATTAATGTTTCAGAATGTCTCGCTTGTCTTGAAATTTCTTAGTAAAATTTGGGCAAGGTTTCGGTATCGTTTAAATTTTTGAAAAAATAGAAATATAGGAATAAAACAAGATTTTTAACCAAGATGGAAACCTCAACTCCTAATCTATGGGTTGTTTGAAAATCTCGACAACGCAAAAAAAATCAAATAAAACTCCAATCAATAGGTCAGTACTGAATTCACCAACATAAATTCAATAGGAACCTACTAAAGAAGGATTCGATAGGTTACTACAATATCCCAATTAGTAGGGTCCTATTGAGTCACAATGAAAAATTTTCAGTAGCTTCCTATCGAATAAAAAGTTAAGTCTTTCTTTTGGTTCCTATATTGTCCCAATCAGTGAGTTTCTAGTGAGTCTTTTCAAGTGGATTCGATAGGTACCTATCGAATCTGTTTGGTAATAGTCAGTAGGTACCTACTAAATTTTCTAAAATAAGTTTTGTCTAAACCTACTGAACAAATCTATCAAAAATCTTTGAATTCTTCGATCCCAAATAATCGTTTTAGAAGATTTATTAGTAAAATTTTCATCTTCTTTCATGATTAAATACAAAAAAGTAGAAATTTTTTAAAAAAATAAGATAATTTGAAAAAGAATTCCTAAACCTAATCTCCAACAATTTCTCACAAAATTCAAAAAGGAGATAAATAAATTAAAAATAAAAATATAAAAAAGAGAAGAAGAAGAAGAAGAAATCGGTGTTTGGTACGGTAGGGTATGTGCATTGAGAATTTTAGAAAAAAGTAAAAATGTTAAAAAAAAAAAAAATTAAAAAAATTACATTTAATAGTGAGGTGGGTACCTAGAGTATTTTTGGTGTGTGCAAATATTCTCTCCCTTCTTAAAACCGTGTGCCCACAACCAACAGACATTAAGACCCCTCTCCCTCTCTCTCTCGCTTTCTCTCTCTCGGAGACGATGAGCGAATCCTACACAGTTGAGACCAGCGATGGCGTTAAACTTCACACAAGAGTCTTCAAACCAAGAGAAGAAGCAAAGGACAATTTGGTAATTGTACTTGTTCACCCATACTCTGTCTTGGGTGGTTGTCAAGGCCTTTTGAGGGGCATTGCAGTTGGGTTAGCAGAGAATGGTTACAGAGCTGTTACTTTCGACATGAGAGGTGCTGGTAGATCTAATGGAAAACCTTCTCTCACTGGTTCTTCAGAAATCCTTGATGTTGTTTCAGTCTGTAAATGGGTCTGTGAAAACATGTCCACAGATAGGATTTTATTGGTGGGTTCTTCAGCAGGTATGGGTCTTTCTTCTTCTAGGTTTTTTAATTTAATTTTAATTTTTGGTTGTTTTATTGGGTTTGATTGATGGGTTTTGATTTTCATTGAATGGGTATTTGTTTTTAATAGCTTTGATATTGCGTTTCTCCTTATAGAATGTTTTGCTGGTTTTGTAAGAATGGGTTTTCATGTTTACTTCTTCTTTAATATAATGAATGTTTGGCCAAGACTGAGATTTTTAGTGTTTTGAGTTTGGTGAAATAGGTGTCTCTTTATGTGTTTTAACCTTGTTAAAATTATATATATTATTTTGGAACTATCATTGGGCTTTTTTATTTTAATTCCAAGTCATGTATTTTACTGGAATTTCTTAGATCTAGATGTATAGAATGCCAGGATGAAACTTTGAATCACTATTTCATTTTTAGGAGTAGAATGAAATCCAAGACTAGAATCAAGGCAATTTTTGACAAAGCTAATCTACACCTAAAATTCTTATATGCGTAACTTGATCGAGGAGGACATGAAGAGATTTGTATCTAATTGACATTAGATGGTTCATGACATTTTCTTAGGTTGATAGGTATTGAAATTCCAAGATGAAATTTTGAATTACTATTTCATTGTTAGTAGTAGAATGAATTCCAAATTTCAGATCTTTGTTTCAATTGGCTCAAATCAGACTGGATCGATGTTCTGATTTAAATCTTGTTAGGATTTGTTATCGAAGGATAGAAGAAATAATTAGGGAACAAAGGCAATTTTGTCAAACCTAAATCTAGACTTAAAATTTGTATAATCTTACCTTGATTGAAGACCAGAAGAGGTTGGTCTCTAATCTATTAGATGTGTCATAATCGGCATGCCAATTTTTTTAAAGGGGAAAATGAAGTTTATAGTGCTAGAAATTTGGCTGGAAATATGATTAAGAGCTCAAGTTGCAAATCTAAAGCTCAAGGGGTCTAGATCATTGGCGATGGAACAAATCCCGAATCTAGAATTTCAGAGAAAGAATTGTGATGGACTCCTAGTATAGTTCCTAGTTTTTGTTGGTAAGGAAGAAGGTACTTAGGACATTGTTGTCTCCTTGAAAGGGCTTTTGTACAAGTTATCATCTAATCAAGGTTGTGAGATCATTTTTAAGGGTTTCTGCTTTGGAGATGGATCTTCTTTCGACTTATAGAAGAAATCATGACATCCATCAAGCATTTCTCCCTCCCCAACCCTTCCCATAGATATTCTCTAAAAGTCCCACTGATGGTCAAAAATCTCACTGGTGAAAGAAAAACGTTGATATTGCCCTTCGATTCCCTCATTGGGTTTTAGAATTGACATTATATTGTTGGCATCTCTTCCTCTACCAAAAAAACTCATTTGGGGTTTCTTGTTGTACGATACTTTATTTGTCAAGTAACCTTATTTGCTTCGAAACCCATTGCTACCTCATCATACTCAGACCCAACTTGGAGAAACATTGGATTTTTGAGTATAAGTCTCTGATGGATTGGGCTCCATCAAGGATAGTTCCTACTGTTCGATTGATTGGTTTAATACCTTAATGAGTATAGTGTAAAATAGTCAAAAAAAATTATTCTCGGATAAACTGCTTAGTCAAACGGTTTATTGATTGTAATTAAAAAAAATATTAATATATATTAATAAAATTAATACAAAATAAGTTTGTAATAAAAAGATAGATATCATTATAAACTATACCATAACGCACCGCCTGACCTGACTCGAGTTAATTCAGCTCGGTGTGCGTGTATGTATGTTTTACCAAATCAATTCACTGGAGGATAGTTCCCCCCCTTGGGGAGAAAACTTGGGTGCCCCTTGGGGTCCAATCCAATGTTCAAAACTTGTCTTTAAAAGAATAAAAGTGCTTTCATCTATCACTAATGTAAGATTACAATTTTTGACAAATATCTCAACTCCAAGAAGACAACACAGTAATTTTTTTTAAATCTCATTAAGTACACATCGAAATTCACAAAAGATTAAAATTTGAAACAGATTAGAAAAGAATAAACTCAAAAGAATTAAATAATTTTTTGTTATTAAAATGTACAACAATCTCTGACTTATTTCAATAAGATAAAAGAAAATAAAATTCCGGACAAGGAAATAGTATCATGCTTAAATGAAGGAGTCTACGACTTGAACCTTTAACGAGTAATAATGTGTTTAGAATATAAGAATTAAAGTGACTACGTATTGAACTTAGATTCTTGATAATACAATAAATGCATTTTATACACAATACTGTTAGGTGTGAATTTCATTATCCAACACATTAGGACATCGTGCTTTAGCTCAATAATAATGAGTGTTTTACATAATTAGTCTTATTCTCAGAAAGTGACCCTACTTCCACACTCATATAAATGAGTCTATCAGTAATGTTCTTACAATTTTAAACCTCACTCAAAATTAAGTTATAAAACTTATTAAGATTTAAAAAAAGAATCATCTTTAACTACGTTGTTATAAGATGCCATCGATGAAACTATCAAAAATATTCTTATAGTTAAAATCCCTACTAAATAATGAGTTATAGTTATCATTAAGAGTTGAATAAATCGACCTTATCATTGCTACAAGATATCATGCACTCGACATCATCGAGACGAACAAAGAGTTGAATTATAAAATGGTGCATGATTTCTTCTAAGAACACAAATTGTTTTCATCTTCTGTTTGCAACAATTTTTTTTTGGGTAAAGAAACCTTTGTGTGGATTGATCGATACTTATCTAGGTGCAGTAGACAAAAGATTTCTAGTTCACATTTGAATTGATGTATCTTGGGGTCATCGTGCGAACACTTTGCCTACCCTTTTTGGATTTTTGTAGAGGCACAAAACACTATAAAGAGAACTTTGAACTATGGTATTCTTTATCAAAGGTTTCTCGTTATTCTCGAGGGATATAACGATGCTGATTGGAATACTCTTTCAGATGACTCAAAGTTTACAAGTGGTATGTGTTCAATATTGGAGGTGGAGCAGTTTCTTAGAAGTCTAAGAAACAAATTATCAATTCAATGGAATCAGAATTGATAGCATTATCCACGACAGGTGAAGAAACAAGTTGGCTTCAAGGACTTATTTTAGATATTCCTATTTGGGGAAGGCATGTTTCGATTATTTCTATTCATTGTGATAGTACCGCTACCATCGGTAGAGTACATAGTCGTCATTACAATGATAAATCGTGATGAATTCATTATAAACACAATATTGTGACAAAATTTATAACAGATGGTACCATAAAAATAGATTTTGTGAGATCTGAAGATAATTTCACAAACCCTTTCACTAAAAGTCTAGCAAGGAAAAAAGTGTGAAATATATAAAAAAGGATGGAACTAAAGCCCATTGATATCCTACATGATGATTAAAATCCTACATGGTGATTGAAGATCCTAAGAATTAGGTTCAAAGAGAAAAATAAGTCACCGAGTAATAGGTAATACATTATGCATGATTTTGAGTTCAACTTTTAGTCTGTCCCAATGATGTTGAATGCATGATATCTTGTAGCGATAATAAAATTAGTATATTCAATTCTTAATGATGATTATAGCTCCCTATTAAGTAGGGTGGTTAGCTGCAAGAACACTCTTTATAATCTGAGCGATGGTATCCTATAGAGTAGTTAAGGATGAGTTTTTTTTAACTTTTAATGAGTTCTATAGCTCAATTTTTAGTGGGGTATAAAGCAACAAGAACATTACTGATAGACTCACTTATATGAGTGTGGAAGTAGTATTGCTTTTTATGATAATGAGGTTAATTCTTTAGAATACTCATTATTCTTGGGATAACGTAGAAAGTCATATTGGACGGAATTGCAATGAATTAAGTCCATAGGAGCCATGAAGTACTAGATTTTCAATTCAAAATGAATCACTTAAGTTAGGACTCAGATTTCTAGGTTGTTCGACCGTATAATTCCCTTGTTTCAGTATTTTCGAGATATGAATGCGTGACTTGTTATAATCGATCCTATTGATAGTACAGAGAATGGGGCTCTCATCTTGATAGAGATGGTTCTGTGTCATCGGATATTCATAGGGGTGCAACTTAATTCGGTTCAAACCGAGAACTGAACCAATCCATGAATTTTGGATTGGGTTGGTTCGGTTTTAAGTAAATGCGGTTCGGTTTCGGGTTAAAGAAAATAAGAACCGATGAGTTCGGTTCGGTTTTCGGTTCGTGGTTGATAAATAATCGAACCAAACCGAAATCGATTATATTTAAAAAAAAATAAAATGTTATTTTTTTTTTTCAAACGAAACCCTCGTTTCTCTCTTCGTCTCTCTTTTTCTCTCGTCTCTGCAACCACCGATTGCAACCCTCATCGTCTCTCACTTCGTCTCTCTCTCTCTCTCTCTCGTCTATGCGGCTGCCACCGACTGCAACCTGCGGCTGCCTGGCTGCCTCTCTCTCTCTCGTTGTCTCTGCGGCTGCAACGGTTTGACCTGCAACCTACGGCTGCCACCGACTCCCTCTTTCTCTCTGCAGCCAGCGACATACGACCTGCGATTTTTATTCGAAATGTGGTCGAACAGATGATGCTCGTCAAGTGTTTGATAGAATGCTTGGAAGAAATGTCGTGTGTTGGACTTCTATAATTGCTGGTTACACGCAGTCAGGTTAGTATTTCTAACCCATGGAACTAAACCTAACCAAACTGAATTGAAGTCGGTTTGGGTTGGTTCGGTTTTAGACTAATTTGGTTCGATTCTGGTTCATATATAATGGAACCGACCAAGGTTGGTTCGGTTCTGATTTTACTCTAAACCGAACCAACCCGAACCAAGTTGCACCCCTAGATATTCATTCTAGTATCAGGAGCACATAATATATGGAATAATGTGTTGGTTAATGAAATTCACACTTAGCAGTATTGTGTGTAAGGTGTGTTTATTGTATTATCAAGAATCTGAGTTCAAGACATAGTTACTTCAATTCTATATTCTGAACAAATTATTACTCAGTAAAGATTTAAGTCATAAGACATCTTCATTTAAACATGATAATGTTTCCTTTGTCCGGAGTGTTATTTTCTTTTATCTTATTAAAATAAGTGGGGGATTGTTGTATATGTTAATAATAAAATAATTATTTTATTATTTTTTAATCTCTTCAATTTTAATCTTTTGTGAGTTACAATGTGTACTTGATGAGATTTAAAAAAAAAAAGACTATAATGTTTTGTCTTCCTATAATTGAGATGTATATATATATAGGGAGGCGTTCGGCGCCTTACTGTTTAACAAACGTTTTGTCGGTCATTGGATATGAAGATATCAGACGGACGAGATTCAATCTCGCACGATTTAACGTTTAACTTATAACATATTAGTTTATTACAGCGCCATCCCTCTAATTAATAATAATTAGTGCCACCTCATTCTTTTCTTTAAACAGAAATGAAAATAGAGAACAGAGGGTTCTCTGTCAATATAACTCTCTCACCCTTTTCTCTATTGTTCAAACCCTCTCTTTGAAACCCTCGCTCTCGCTTAAGAAAATATAGATCCCCAAATTGATAAAGAAATTAATGTATATCAAATGCATTAGCAAACGACATGAATCACTGATAGAACATATGCATCAAATAAACCCCAAATAGCAATCAAAACCCTAATCTTTCAATAATAAGTGATTCATACCGGTACAAGTATGGATTCGTAGAATTAGTTTACCAAAGTAAAGATCAAAATCAAACCTTAGTAATCAGATCGATTAAAAAGATTAGCGATTTTGATATTTGTTTCAGTGAAAAAATAGCAGAGATAGTACTTGTCTGCGAGGGAGATGGAGTTGCAGTTAGAGCAAGAGAATGAAAGAGTGCAGCCGTTCGTGCGAGGGTTTCAACAAGGTAGTTGCGAGAGCGAGAATGAGAGAGCGAGAGCGAGAGGGTTTCAACGAGAGAGGATGAGAGAATGAGAGAGTGAGAGAGAGGGTTTCAACTGTAAGAGGATGAGAGTTCTGTCAAGAGAATGAGAGAGTGAGAACTCTTTGTTCTCTATTTTCATTTTTGTTTAAAGAGAAGAAGGAAGTGGCACTAATTATTAGTAATTAGAGGGATGGTGCTGTAATAAATTGATAAGTTATAAGTTAAACGTTAAATCGTGCGAGATTGAATCTCGTCCGTCCGATCTCATCATATCCAACGATCGAAAAACGTTTGTTAAACAGTGAAGCACCGAACGCCTCCCATATATATATAAATTTAGTCCCACATTGGTTAAAGATGGTAGTACTCTTGTACTTTTAAAAACAAGTTTTGGACATTCAAGTTTTCATCCCAAGGAGGGAACCATGCTCTAGTGAGTTGACTCAATAAAACACACGCGCATGTTGAGTCGAATCGGGTGGGGTGTGGTATGGTCTATCATGATATCTTTTTTTTTATTACAAATTTATTTTGTATTAATTTTGTTAATATTTTTAATTACAATCAATTGACTATTTTGACTAAACAGTTTATTCGAGAATAAAATTTTCTTTTCATTTTACTTGTCTTTATTAAATTCAATTGAAAGAGAGTTTGTATGGGTTCTCCTCTGGCTTAAATTATCCACTTCAAGTATCCTGATGGGGACTCTGCTGGTTTTGCACTATTGACTTTCAGTATAACTATCACATGCCTTGGTTAAGAGTAGACTTAGACTCCCCCTCCCCTTTCTCAATGACTGTTAATATTTTCCCAGCCTGAAGCCTTCCATTGCAAAAGGTGCAAGTGCCATCCCACCACCATAAGGTATGTTGTGCATGTGACATCCATTCACAAATGCCCTATCAAACATCATTAGGTCCACACTCCCATTAGCTATACTATTTCCAGACTGTCATTTGAATTAAAGAATTGACTCCATGCCCACCCCCTCCTCCCCTTTATCATCAATAACTTGTTTTTGTGTTTATTAATCATTATCAATATGCATCATGTTCTAAGCCCCTCACCCACCCAAAGAGAAACAATGACCGTTTCTATCCTTAAAGTAGAGTCTTTAATGGCATGTATGCTAGTGTCTGAAAATCCTCATCGCCCCCCTCCCTCCCCTTGTCATTGCACCATACTAGATATCTTCGATAGATAAACCACTCAATAACACCTATTAATGTCATAGCATCATCACGTGCCTAAAAACGTAGAACTTTCTTAGTAGAAATGAACTCTCACTACAAACTTCCATGTGGGTTGTTTCACTCTTCTTGAGTCTAAGCCTACATCCACATGACCATTGATTTTACCATCAGAACCATCGCCCTTGTATACAATACCATCAATCTTACCAACTCCACTTGCATTCTAATCCACCAATGGCCCTCACTACTTGAAGTTAACCAAGCCTTTATAGGAAGACTTTATTGCGCGATGCTTTTTTTTAATAATAAAAATATGATCTTCCCCTCCGACTAACTACTCTTTTTTTATGGTTTTGCAAATAATACTTCAACCTCTATTAAGTTTTGATAACCAATTTTCGTTGGATTGAAACTCTTTACTTTCTTCTGTCAAGAACGCTTATTTACCATGTCGATCGTGACCATCACTTGAAGATGATTCTACAAAACTTGCCACCTCTATGATTCATAACTAGGGTTGGCAATGGATCAGTTCAATATGGATTAGTATTGAACAACTACCTACCCGAAAACTTTACCCCATGATCCAAATCTGATCTGATTGGATTAGTAAATGTATGAACCGAATCCGATCCAACTTGATCTAGGTTTTACAAAATCCAAAACCGATCCAATCCGGGTTTTGGGAGAAGTCTATGGAAAAACCCGAGAAACCCCAAAATCTTCTAGGTTTGGGGAGAAATCAGAGAGACCCCAAACCATGAAAGGAATCGATCTATGTCTACCAAGGTTCAAGGAGAGGGTTTTATAGCCCAACCAAGCAAACATTCATACACTTGCACACACCCCCATCCACACACACACCCAGAGTGCAATTGGAGAGATCCCTGAGTTAACTTGTCTTTAGGGTTTGAGGAGGGTTTGCTTTGTTTGGATTCACTGGAAGTGCTTGATTTATGATCGAACTGAGGATTGTTGCCAGATTCACATCTGGTTTTCCAGTGAGATGAGGATGGAACAAATTTGTGTGAGGAGGAGCCCTTGGGGTTACTTCCAGCCATCTTCTGGGCTTCGAGGTTAAAGGTAGATTTTTAAGAGAGAGAGAGTTGAAACGAAGCATGGTTTCTCACCTTTTAAAGAAAGCGAAAATATTATGTATTTTTTATTAAGAAAAATATTCAGATCAGGTTTTTGTTGGATTGGATTGGGGTTGATCCGAATCCGATCCGAAAATTTATTGGATCTCTATTTTTCAATCTGAAAATCCAAAATCTTGATTCATACCCTATTTTTCGGATCAGATCGGATTCCAGATAAATGTTGGATCATTGCCAGCCCTACTCATGACTATCCCATATCATTTGGTCTACCACTATATTAAAATACCCAAGGGTACTACTGTCCACCTTCTAACATCACAAAATTTGGTTTTTGTATCATGTAATTCTCCTTAAACTCATCTATGCAACCATCTAATACACCATTAGTATTAGTGGTGGATAAACGTCTAGAATGAGGAACATGGAAGTTTCTTTTGAACTTGAACTGGAAAGCTCCAAAGTTTCAACATGCATCCATACATAGTGATCAACCATTTTTTTGTAGTAAGTGTAAGCACCTTCTTGACTTTCTTTTACCAAATTCTCTCCAACATGGCAATCCCTAGCATTCCTGTATTATTTCATACAATCACATCCCATGGATTGCATCCTTGATTAAACTTTAGTGAGAGACCTCATCTTTACTATTATTATGAGAGAAGGCAGAGTAGAAGTGGTTCAACACCAAAATTTAAGTGGCCATAAATGCCCCTAGTTCTTGGGATTTCACCCTAGAACCAGATTTTTAAAATAAACTCTAGGTTTATGTGTTCTACCCTACATCAGGCCCACTAACTTGAACCTTCAAATCAGGTTCACCCTACACTACCTTTCTCAGCTGCGCTAAACCCAATAGCAAGGCATAATTTACTCAAAAACTCTCCTATTGCAACTTTGATCAATGATCGGCCAATTTTATTAGATACATTCCTCGAGATTCATAATGATTTTTTTTGGGTGATATAAACCATAACCTTGTTAAGAGTCGATGTTGACTCCTGACAGTATTATCATTAACATCTTCCTGTTACATCAACAATAGCTCACAAAAACATTCCTCGTAATTGCATATTACCTTGAGGAGACTTTTTTTTTTTGTTGCTAAGTAAAGATATTTTGTTGCTAGCTAAAAGAGGGGGGGAGATCAAGATGACCACCCCAAAGGATACAAAGAAGAAGAAAACAAAGAAGGGCCAACCACACCCAAGGAAACTTGACACAAAACTACCTTGCTTCCATATTACACACCCTAACCATCTCACAAGGAAAACTTCAAAAAAGATGTCCTGAAATTCCTCGAGAGGTTACACCAAATAAGCAATAAAGACAACAAGGAAACAATAATATCTTGTAAAGTCAATTCCTTCCCTTAAAAAACACGGCCATTCCTTTCAGTCCAAAGACACATCTTGTCCTACTCATTGCAAAACGGTTTAGTTTAATAAGTCAACATCAAAGACATTCGTACCTAGCAAAAAAAACTATCAAACACATTCGAGTTTCCTATGCTCCCTGCTATTTTCTCCACAAAGGATGGATTATTCTTACCAGGGGGGTTAATTGGTCTTAATCCCTTAATTTCGATTGTGCTTAGTGAAATAGTAGAATTTTTTTATAAACAAACAAACAAAGAAAAGAAATAGTGGCTGAGAAAACCACCAATAGAAAGATACATGCGAAATGAAATTAAAAAGAACAAAAAAGCCCACAATCAGAACAAAGCCATCCCTCTAAACCGAATCCCACCTAAAGACGAGATCCTCAAAAAATATGCCTTTGAACTCCTCAAATAATTTACTCTAATACAAAATTCCAAAATTTACATGACATTTTCTGACTGAATGTGACTTCCCCTAAAACGTCCAGTTGTTCCTTTCCTTCCATATACCCCAACAAAGAGCAAAAGGAGTAAAGGTAGCAAAAGATCCTTCTCAGAGAGTTAAGGGCATTTTCCCTCCCCACCAAGAAAGGGGTGAAATCAAAGCACTTGGAAAGTTCCATGACACATGAACAAGAGTAAGGAAATATACCCAAATCTTCCCGTACTAGCAGAAATAATTAAGCAAACAAAAAAGGAGAATACAAAATTTATGGGATAAAACCCTAAACTCTGGGAAATATCCATAGAGCCAATCAAGCTCAGAACAGTCTATTAAACTCTAAAGCAATACAATGATCTCGAGTCACCAAAACTCAACTAATAACACTTTTACAACTTGCAAACTTACAAGGAGTTGCTAACACACACACACACACACTCACAGACACGCATGCAATGAGATTGAGAACTGGAGATAAACAAAAGAAGAGAGAGAGAGAGAGAGAGAGAGACCAAGGAATCAAATTCGGCTATGATAAAACACACTCAAACACTTCAAGCTTTCCAAAAAGAAACCCATACAATAGTGGGATGCAAGTGTTGGGAGATCCTCTTGATTGTTGGAGAGGCTTTCTTTCCTTTACTGCTTGATTCTAATAAGGAAGCTTTCTTTGAAGAGGATTCTTAGCTTAGGCATCTTCTAAATTCAGTATGACAACACTCACACCTTCTGAATAAAGTCAATTGACTTGCCTGACACAAATATGCACGATTGTGGCCTTTCCTATAGAGATTACATTCCAAAAAGACTAGACTTATAAGCATAGGAATTTCAAAGCTTCACGAGAAGGCCCAAAATTTTGGTAGAGGCTCACAAACAAGCCCAAAACTAGTTAGGTAAATACGTATGAATTCCTGGTCCGGACCCCCTCCCCCTCTCAAACTCTAACTATCCAATTGATGAATTCATAACTCAATAGGCATCCCTATAGTGAATAATGGATTTGAATTAGTATTGAAGGAGAAACACTCAACCAGCCTAGTCAAGTAGGGGTGGGAGGTATTTCTTGAAGCCATAGCAGACAGTGGAGATTTATTGTTGCTTATACCATGTACTTGGGACTTGTTCTAGTATCTAAGCAGAGACTATTACAGTAAGGGAAGGATTGAAATGAACTAAAAAGTTAAGCATCCATTCCCTTTGGCGTGAAAGTGACCTCTTCAATCTTATCAAGCTTCTCCACAATGCAACTAGGGTGCACCCATGTGATATAGTTACTGTTCTCCATATCCATTATCGTGTGCAATCTTTATCTTGAATATGAATCATTCGTACCTGTAGGGAAGGGAAGGGGGCAATTTGTTTTCACTGTGCTCAGGATCTCATCCCATCTTTTTGGAGGGAGTCCCTTCTTTCCTTTTTGCAAGTCTAAGATCAGACAGTTTGGGTGTACGTCAATCCTCCTTTATGGTACATATTATCTCGTTACATAACTAACAGAGGGAAAAAAATGTGGGAGCCTCCTTTCACTTCCGTCATTATTTCTTTAGCATGCAAACTTGGCAGCTCTTGCCATCAGCACATTTTTAATTAATACAGTTGATTAGTTTACTTTATAGTACAAGACATCCAATTTCCATCATTTTATAAAATTTTGTAAAATAATTCCCTTTCCCCAAATAGTGAACCTATAGTTCTGCCGTGCAAAGTTTTGTAAATAACTATTCATTTTGTGATTTTTTCAATTATATTATATTCCATCGAAATTCTAAAATTAGAAGTGCATAAAATGCATATTTCCTTGATAGCAATTCTAAGTTTGAAAATTTAATGAAGTCAAACTTCTTAGTGCTGTTGAGTCCATCCTTCCTATTGTTTATTCAGAAATTGATTCCGGCATTCACTTAGAGCCACAAAAAAAAAAGAATAATTTTTTATATTCTAATTATTTGAAAGTATTTGTATTTTATTGGTAACAATAAAAAAATAAAAAAGTAGATAAAGAAGATGCCCACTTATTAAGTTGTTTAGTGTTGATATTACAACTTGGGTTCAATACCCGGATCCAACCACTAATTACTAACCTCTAATCTGCTTTGCTTATAAAAAAAATTAGAAATGAAGAAGGATAGAGGATGCATGCATTCAATAGTTAATAGTTTGTACAGTACCCACAATGTCTAATATGAGTGAGATTACAAATTTGCAATATGAGCGGGTTTAGAAAGGAGGTTGTAGTTTTATATCGGAGGTGGTTCATCAAGTCCGAGGGTCATATAAGGGAAAAGTAGGTCTATTTATTTTCATGCTATCCACATTTAACCTTTATTTATTTAAAATAACATGTTATAATTATTTTTATGTATAATTATAGTTAGTTTTTACTGTTAAGCTCTTACATGCATGAGCTAGCATGTAACAGGGCCTTGTGGACATTCATTTCCTTACAATAGACAACTGCATATTATAGTTTGATTAGTGTTTTAATTTCAATTGGGGTGGAACAAGTCAAAGTTGAGGAGCAAATAGAAAATTTTTTTTTTTGTGCAACCGGGGGCCGGGGGGGGGGGGGGGGGGGGGTAGCGGGTATATTTAGGATTTTAAGTTGTTTGAATGTGTTATAATGCTTTGTAATGTTGAGGTAATAACTTGATGAAAACTTTTGTAATGTTCCAATGGTGTGTTTTAATCTTTAATTTGGGTGATAAATAATTTAAGAAATTGGGGTGTAATAAGTAAAAGTTGGAGTGCCAATAACAGCTCTCTTTTTTATTTTCTTGTTTTATCATTTCCATCTTTTTTCATTGAAATAAACGGAATTTTCATACTATATTGAAAATTTTCCATAAAGTTTGAAATGTACCTCGACGTCAGAATTAAAGCTCTTGTTTTATGCTATTATGATGCATTTTATAACCTATCCATCACCCCATAAAATGAAAACATATTGGGATTTCTGCAAATCTTGAAATTCCACCGAGATATCAGGATTTCATTATCAGTTAAAAGGCCTTTTTCTAATCCTCTTTGTTTTATGGCAAAGGCGCACCAATTTCAGGTTCTGCAGTTGACAAGATAGAACAGGTGGTGGGCTATGTGAGTTTGGGGTACCCTTTTGGTTGGACTGCATCAATCCTTTTCGGGCGACACCATAAAGCCATCCTAACATCCCCAAAACCGAAACTCTTTGTCATGGGAACTAGGGATGGGTTTACAAGCGTAAAGCAGTTGGAAAACAAGTTGAAATCTGCAGCAGGTCGTGTTGAAACCCATCTAATCGAAGGGGTGGGGCATTTCCAAATGGAGGGACCCACTTACGATGCTCAGATGGTTGATCTGATACTACAATTCATAAAAACATTATGACTGTCAGCCCACGATCGCAAAAGTAGTTGTATGGGTTGGAGGAGCTGTTTGTAACTTAAAATTCCATAGGTGAGATCTGCAGGTGCCCTTCTTACTGGTTTCTTTGTAAATTAATTTCATGATTGTAACTTGCTTCAAGACTCTAAAAAAAACTGAATTCTGAAGTAAATGTTGATTTTATATTTTTTTAATTATTCCCACAGGTGGCCAGGTATTTGATAATTCTTGGATGAACAGAAGGCCATTTCTTGAAATAGTGTCAGCCAAGTTGAAATCTCCAATTATAAAAATACAAACATTAGACCAAGAATACCTAAATCTAAAATAAATTTGAAAAAAAAAAGAAAGAGACAAAACTGGTGCAGCCTGCAACACCAAAAAAGCCATTTTGAAGATTATTTTACATGGTGTCACAGGCTATTTTTACTGAATAATTTTTACATAAGCATCTGAGCACCCCAGCCTACCTAAACTCTCCACTACTCAAGAGACCAAAGGACTTGTTATATTACGTGAGTGGGCATAAAATTAGACATGGGCATCATACAGTGGAGGTTGGATTTCAAAGACAAGTTTCAGGTGGAAACCACAAAATCAGATGTCATCACCATATTGTTGGTCATCGGATGCATGTCTACCCTCTCCAGCTATTTGATCACCATCTGAACCTTCTCCCCTTCCTCCACCCACCTCTTCAAACTCTACTGCGTGCTGGTTCCCACCATAAGGCCGATTTCTCCACCCTTGTTCTTGGCCCATGGATTGCCCATGTGAGAATTGATGCTCATTGCCGTCTGCACCAAGGCAAATAGACCACACATTCATTAAGATAGCAAGAAAAATTAAAATAGTGATGTCTTCCATGTTATAATTAGTACATGAAGGATATACAAAAATTTAACGAAACCTGCTGCCCCATGCAGCTAATTAGGTTTGGAAAAATGAATCTTATTTCACCATTTATCTCTATTGGGCAATATAATCTGTCAAGGCATGACTTCTTTTCATATTATCTTAGGCCACATCTTTTACATACTTGAAAACTACAATAACTCTACATAAATTAGATGTGTCTGACACATGAAGTGATTTCCAGCAATTAGACAACTGACTTCGCACTTCAAATAATATACATAAGAGCATGTATTAGGCTTTATAACTCCAGCGTTAACAGTTGAACAATTTCTTTAGTAAAGACTGTACTAAGACAGAATGTTGGACGATTTGAGAAAGTAAACTGACGAATCTGTTTCCAGATGTCTGATTTAACTTGAAGCAATGTCAAGTACAAGACATATCTTTTCTTTCCTTTTTTTCCTTTTCTTTGGTCTCGAGATTAATTGATACAACACAATTCATAAAAAGACAATATGGATTTTAACCTTGGAGATAACAGAAGATGCAAAGGACAACATAAAGCAGAAGGGTCTTATATGTATTTATTACCGCTTTCACCATCAGACACATCTGCAAGCCTTGCAATCGTATCAATCAACGCTTGTTCATGCTCCTGCCATTACAATCAATCAAGTTTGCTTTACAAATAAAGTATGCAAGATTCATTATATTGTAAAATGTATTGTGGTTCTTACTTTCAGTGCTTTCTTTGCCTTCTCAATCTCAAGAGGATCAGGATGACTTGCACCAAAGACTCTCTCTACCTGCTCAAAATCAACAAAAAGAAAATAAGAAAACCACTCAAAATGTTTGCAGTTCATAAATGGGCTCAAGTTGCTCAAATATACCTCCTTGATTAGAGTATCCGTGTGAAGTAATTCGATATCATCCGAAACCTTCTTCCCAATGCCATTCTGTGATGATGGGAATTCTTTCTTGGACTGACCCTTTGTAGCCCCCCTTCCTCTTCCTGTACCCGGAGCAGCACCTCCACGGCTAACAGACTTCTTAATCCCACGACCTTGTCCACCACGGCCCCCTCGATGAGAGATTCCTGGATCAACACCTTCCCATCGAATGTCTTCAGGAGAAATCTACCATAAATTTGTAAAATCAGTCACAAGTGGAAGTACCACAATTTGAAAATATAAGTAGCAATCCCCCAAACAAATGTCTAGTGAGTGATATACTAGAAGCCAGGAAATGATCAGCCCCAGCATATCTCTATGCATGAAATAGAGCAAGACATTCCAGGTTATAGTCTACAAAGGCTGCTGTTATATTTTAACAAAGTCCGTAGTTTCCCATCAAAGATCCTACAAATATTAAGATATCCGATAACAATGATTCACTGTCAACCCTACATGTTATCAGTGAAAAATGACCCAAGCTCCATTGACCGTCATAAATTGACACTTTTCACCTTCATTTGTATTTGAGGGTATTCCATTTTTGTATAATTTTTAGAGTCTTTAGGGAGTTTTCTGTATTCACATTTCCCCCCAAGTTGGTTTAGGAAAAAACATTAAAAGACAATTCTGGGAATTCCGGATGCAAGAACATTTATAGGAGGATACTTAAATGATCATATAGAGAGTGGATGAGAGTAATGGACTTGGGTTTGGGGAAAGAAATGAAATGGGAACTGCAATACTTAAATTCGCAATACCGTATGACCTTGTGCTAGCAAATACATACTTTCCAAAGTGTGGAGAACAGTTAGATACTTTTAATAGCAGAACCAACAGGAGTCATATAGACCTTTCCTCTTAAGGAGAAATGAACACTTAATATGCAAGGACTGTAAGTTATTCCAGAAGATGAGACTATCTACACAACAATGTTAGTGGTTTTAGATATTTGCATTAAAAGATGGGACAGATAAGGTGAAAGCAAGGGGATCTGGAAGAATAAGGTGGTGGAACGTAAAAGGAGAAAAGCCATTGGTTTTGCAAACAAATTAATGAAGAGAAGAAAAAAAGGTGGACCAGAGTTAGATACCACTGGGATGAAGTAGCTAAAGCTGTTAAAAGAGTAGTGAAAGAATTCCTTGGGGAGTCTTCGAGAAAAAATACACTAAGAAACTTGTTGGTGGAATGTTGATGTTCCAAGAGATCATTAGAGGGTAAGAAAAAACAAAATCCATTACAATTCGTGGAAGAAAACTAGTTCTGAAGAGAATTTAGAAAAATATAAAAAATGAAAAAAGAAAAAGAAGAAGAAAAAAAGAAGCAAAGAGAGCGGTGAGTGCTAAATACTAAGGGCCTGTTCATTTGGGCTTCTTCGGCTTTTAGTGCTTTTAAGCGAAAAAAGCAGAAAGCCTGATGTTCATTTGGGCTTTATTGGCTTATGGAGATTCAAATTAAAGCCTGAAATAGCTCTTCTTTAAAGTTGACTTTGAGGTGCTCCACGAAGGAGCTTTTGCTCAAAGCTAAAGACCGAAAACGGCTCTGATTGAAATGACAAAACCACCCTTCATCCTTAAACAATATGTCACCAAGTTAAGGTGAATAAAGAAAAGCCAAAAACTTTTTTGTTCTTTGCTGTAGCTTGACTCCACTCTCTTCTAAACAGAAACTTTCGAGGGTTAGGGCATCACGACATTGGAACTCTTCACAGCAGCTCAAGTGGAACCGATCTTCATCAATCTTCATCACAGTTGTTCGGTTCTCATTTGATTAAGGTTAGGGCTTGCTTCTCTCTATTTCTCCATAAACCCACCAAATTAAAAGTATGGTTGATTTTTTTTAAACCTCTTTGTGGGTTAAACATCTCAAGATCTTGTATTTTTAAACCTCTTTGAGGGTTAGGGCATCACAACTTTGATCTCTAGCTGAGGAGATGAGCGAGCTTGATTGGTGAGTTTTAACCATTATTAAATTTCAGATATATACCTAGTTGACGAGATGAGTAAGCTTGACCCTATATGTACCTTCCAAATTTCTGATCTTTGTGGCCTGTTTAAACCTATTTGTGGGTTATTTTTTCTTTATTTTTTATTTTTTTATTTATTACAAAAATATGTTTGATTCATCACGATTTTGATTTATGTTGATTTTGATGTAGTACACAAAAATTCATTAGTGTGTCGGCTACTATTTGTTTTCAGAAACAAGATGGTGCATTTTTATGGGCATATGAACCAGATGAGCATGACTTAGACAATGCAGTGATTAAAAAACTTATGCAAGACTTGGAGAAGGAGAAGAATATTAGATATGCATTAATAGGATGCAATATCTTACTTTTAATATTTATTTTAGTTTTTATTATAATGTTTGCAATAGCATTTCTCCTTCAACGATGATGGAGAACTGTATGAATTATGCGTTTGTTTGAATGTTAATATGATATTTAGAGGTTCATCTAAATTTTTTTATTAATAATTTTTTTAATTAATTAATATTATTTGAATATTGTGATCCACATATGTCAAAATATGTCATTTGAAGTTTTTGTATATATGTAAGAGCAATTTAGTCAATTTATCAGAATCCAACAATTAGAAACTGTTAAACAAACATCAATTTCAGGATTTTGTACAAACCCCAATACTTCTTCAACCTCTATAATGAACAAGCTTCTGTTGGAAGTAGCTTCCGAGGCTTTGAGCCTCTGCT
Organism: Akebia trifoliata; assembly: GCF_017979445.1. Taxonomy (NCBI): domain Eukaryota; kingdom Viridiplantae; phylum Streptophyta; class Magnoliopsida; order Ranunculales; family Lardizabalaceae; genus Akebia; species Akebia trifoliata. The sequence goes on from NC_141380.1 coordinate 26,199,833, forward strand.
TCTCGCCTAGAAGACAAAGCCTAAAGCTAGAGCTGGAAGTTGTAAAGAACAGACCCTAACTGTCTACCCCTTTGGAGGGAGGCAATAACATGTCATCAAAACATCATTTTTGGTGGAAGAAGATGTAACCCACAGAACTTTTGATTTGACACCATGGCAGCCTCGTGGACTAGTAAATAAAGGATTTCTCTCCTCTTTAATTTTACTATTACTATCAATGCAGCACCCACAACACATCCACCTCACCATTTGATCATGATGATAGTGCACATCTTGAGGCACCAAGAGTAGACAAATTTGTGTCACTCCTAGTGATTGATTAGATTGTGAATGAAAGATATGGAAGTGATGGAAATCCTCGTGCTTTGGTGGTAAAAAGAGGATTTTGTGGAGCCTGGCGCCTTACGTTGTTTGTTGTTGGTGCTTATGGAAGGAAACAAATAGTCATGTGTTTCAAGGGAAGGAGAGCTCTATTTCTGACATTATATATCCTTTTTAGAGCTTATTTTCTTTCAATTCAAGTCATTTACAGAGTTTGAAGAGGTTTTTCTTCAATTCAGTCTTGTGTTGTTTTTTCATTTTGCTTTATGTCTTCCGTAGGTCAGTCTTCTCGACCACCTTTAAATCAGCCTTTTCTTCATCAATAAAATTTTTACATATCGAAGGGAAAAAAAAAGGAGGTGCCAGCTTCTAAACCTATTAGATTTCCTTTTTCCTGGACCATGTGTACATGTAAAGGGGAGTTGGTAGGTGAATCCTCAGCAAGCAAGTGTCCCTCTAAAGCAAAAGGGAACCAGGAGAGATCAAAGACAACATGCATTGAGCAGGAAACTGAGCTGGAAGAGTCACTTCCCCTGAAGATGTTGAATATGAGAAAGAAGTGGAATTGCAATGAAAAGTAAGCCAAGTGGTCAAAGTGAAAGTAAGGGGGTATATGCGTGCAAAAGGTCAAGGTGGCTGAAAACATACGTTGAAAGGAGATAAGAAGCTCATAATATGCATGCCAAATCAATTTTGAAAGGAAGTTGAGGTCAGACAAGCAGGAAGAAGGGGACAGTGGAAAGCTCAAGTACAAAATGAAGAAACTGCATCTTAGGATTGTCACTTAGAATTTAAAGATAATGGAATTAGATAAAGGTGTATTTGCATTCACAAATACAAAAACATATGTTTCCTCTAATAAAAAAGTATTGCCGAACACACATACATGGCATTAGCATTCACAAAAAAGGCAGGAATTGTATAGTGTATTTGCATATCTAGACAAACATAAGCTAACATATGGACTTGGAGATTTCTTATAACCCACAAATATAAAATTGAAAGATAATAGCTAACTACTACTTATGGAAAAGATACATGATAGAAAATATTCTAGCCCATGACCAAAAACTGTAAGCTTTACCTCTTTTAGATTAACCCATTCCCATGTTTCATCTGCCGTATTCATATCGTAAACCAAAGCATGTAGGCCCTGAAAATTTTTCAAAAATGGTAAGCAAGGATAAAAGGTCCTGCCGAAGACTGTAAACACTGTAAATACCTCAACAGGATTGTAGTTGGTTATAACAGCCTCATAGAAGTTGTTATCTTCAGGCCACCTTGTCAACACTTTCCGCCCAACTAATGAATCATGAGAAGCTGTTTTAGCAGGTTCATATGCAACAAGAGCATCAGAAGAACCCCTGTTAGCACCTAGGCCTCTTCCAGTTGGACCCGTAGATGGGTACTGTATGGACTTCATAGTGTTTACACCAGAAAATGTCTGACTCTGTAAAAGGAAAAGGGAAATGCGTATTAATTTCCAATAAGGGACCGGCTAGTTGCACAAACTTAGTAGCTGGTTGCACACCAACCTTAAAAATTATCTTTTTTTTTCATAACCTCTATTTTAACTCACTAATTACACCTCATTATCGGTAACGTTAAGATTTAGGGTTATTCACCTTCTAGTGACTTCATCTTCCCTGCTTGTATAAATTGTAAACGTGCTTGTTATACGACCAAGTATTTCTTACAAAAAGTATTGAACCAACAATAATTTATGTGAGCATGGTTGAGGAAGAATGAAAAACAAAAACCAAAGGAATACAATACTTTAATTTTAAGTACAATCATCCATATAGAGTGCAAAGTGAAATTTTTAAGTAATGTGGTGAAATTGGTAGTGGGTGGTGTGCAACTAGTCGGTCCATAAAATAATTATAAAACACCCCATCCTCGTCATTCTCCTTATCCTCATCATCGCCATCAAAGCCTTATCCCAAAAATTTGGGGTCTGCTTAAGGAATCAAAAAAGACATTTATTTTAAATATGTGAACTTACTGATTTGGGCTTCTTGCCCCTAGCTCCTGCCGCAGCTCCCCGTTTAGCAGCAGAAGATGATGGCTGCAATGTTGCAGCTACTGTTTGTGGGTGCAAAGTAGGGGATGGCGCATTCAAGGATAGCGAAGGCACTGATTGGGATGTCTTCTGTTTCTTGCGAGATGCTGAGACAGAAGGACTGGGCACTGGATCATGAACAGGTTGAGCAGTATTAAGCAAGACGGGTGGGAGACCACCTGTCTGTCTCCATTCCCTAATGGAATCACCAAACATAGCTTGCAATTAAAAAAACAGAACTAGACAACTTGTGGAAAATCTGATAAATGGATCTCAGGAGTACAAAAAAGTTTGTTTCATAAAATTTCCTGACCTTATCCTACGAATGATGTCATCTGCGTTAACCTTCCCTAGAAGCTCTCTGTGTTCCTCATCTGATAATCTCAGCTCTTTTCTAAGTTCTGTTATTAAACTTTCCTTTTCCTGAAGAAATTACATTTCATAAGGCAACAATTCAAATCCTGATCAAATATATCATACAGAAAGTGCATTAAAGCGACATGCAAATCATTTGATTGTAATACCCAAGTAATGGCGTCAGATTGAGCCTTAAAAGCCCGCAATACTGAACTGTATGCCTCTTGCTCAAGAAGGTGGATTTGGGTCTCCATATCATTATGCATCCTTGGGTATGGGGCAGAACCTGCAACAGCAGATCTTCCATTCCCAGCCACACGGCCTCCTCTTGGAACTCTATTCTGATGTGATGGAGGAAGATCATCATCAGTGCCTGCAATCATTTAAAAAGAGGCATAACATGAATAAAATGTATGGGATACTAGTAGCAACCATAGTCACCAAGTTGGAATACAAATTTAAAACGGTAAGGGAAAACTTCTGAAAAAGGGGAAGAAACGAGAAAAAAGATCAAGAAATTGATAAAATAAAATAAAATAAAATAAAAAAACAAAAAAAACAAAGAAATACATATGAAATTTATGAAAAATATTTTTTATATATAATAGATTATGATTTATCCTTTTTCCAAGAAAATATTTTATGCATGCCTCATTGAAAATTGAATATCGGTTATTACATAATAATATGTGCAGAGGGTAAAATCATTATTAGACACGTGGCGCAAAAAAGGCAAACATTGGTCACATGGAAGATTTAATATGTATCTCGAGGCATTGATTGGTATATCTTGAATTAGATTTATTTGGTTACGATTGTAATCTTATCCAGAAATAGAAAGTCTCTTAATTGACTAGAGAGTATCTATTTCTAGAAAAGGGAAGATTTGTAAAGAATACTTAATTGTTTTACTTTCCGTTTAAGGTTTGATTTTCAATCTATACAAGGAGAGTTATTAGGTAGAAGAAGGGGAGCTCTTGGGAGGAGGAAAACAGGTAGAGGAGGCTAGGTGTAGATCTTGTAATGGCTTGAAGAATAGTGAAATGACACTTCGAAGCCCAGGGTCGTAGTCCGATTTTAGGACGAATCCCGTAAAAAAAACTTGTTTTTCTTCTTTCTCTTTCCCTTCTCTTTGATTATTTTTTTGAGTGATTTTTGATCATTTATGGGCATTAAAAACAATGAAGATTGATTGTTAGAGATAAATCTCGAGAAATCGACGACATCCGAGATTTTACCTTAACAATATGTATCCTCCTACACATTTATCATCACTATATATACATAAATCACTCTTATTTACAATGTTGCAATTACAAAAATGTAATGCTTTGCTTCTTGATTGTGAGATGTTAACTGCCTCTTGGTGTGTACTCATCCAATTTCACCTAAATTTCTAACAATCTAGGTTCTTCTTCTTCTTCCTTTTCTTTTATTTATTTTTTTTTTTTTGCTGCGCTAGTGTGCTACATAAACAGAAGTTGCTGATCATTACAAAAGCATAAATTCCCCACTTTGTTTTCTTTCCCGGTTGTTGTTGGTGCCTACATAAAGATATTGAAGTGTTGAATACTTCAACTTGTTTATAAAATATATATGTATACATATAATTGTAAAATATCTAGAACTTATTTTTCACTATTTAAATGTATATATATTACTGTAAATTTTTTTTTTTCTTCTGGAGTACTAAATTTCAACCAAGAGGACTACAGGTCAGGTCTCTGAATGGCTTGATTGCAACGTAAACCTAGTCCATGAAACAGAGAGAGAGAGAGAGGAAAAAAAAAAACATGATTTATATGGTTTTCAACCTTGAGAATTCAGATTATTCGAAAAACTTCAAAGCATCGCTGCCATTACAATCCCATTGACTACCTCAAACTCCTAGCCCTATCTCTATGCTTAGAACAAAATTCAATTCAGTTCGGTGGTAAAAGCAATTGTGGAAGACTACCTCAACCTAAAGACACAAAATTTCCAGGAAACAAATTACTCTCATTAAAAACCCTAACTGTTGGTTATCAACGGATCAAATTCTCAACCCTAATTCTTTTCCTGACGTTCCAACACCAGCTAACAAACCTCCTTCACCAGCTCCACTAAAGAATCCATGTAAAAAAAAAACAATAATGTCGATCAAATTCTCAAAACCCTAATCTTAATCCATGAAATTAAGCACCAAATAATAGAAACAAATCACAAAACGCGTTAAAGAATGGATCTTTAAGTAACTCACCGCTGCTATCAGAGAGTTCGTAATCCATAGCCAAGTTATCTAAATCAGATCCTCGAACAAAGAAAAAACCCTAGAATCCACTTCAGCTTTCACAGAAAAAGGATGAAGATCGAGCTAATCTTCAGAAACTGAGGCTTCGATCAACTATGAACGAGAGATTAACTAAATCTCTACGCATTCCCCTCCAAATCATCGCAAAAAAACGATTTCAGTGTCTCGAAAACGAGGATTCGAGCGTAAATTCGAGGCGCGAAAGACAAATTTTTCTCTTTGAATCGCGAAAATTATTTAAAAGAGGGAATGAGAGCGAGCAAGACCAACACCAACCGAAGTCGAGGAAAGAGAAAGATGGAACGGCAAGAAAAAATACGGACTTGAAAGATTTTATGTGGCGGTCGTTTTTTAATTTATAGTTGTTTTTGAGTTCCGCCACACGCACGATTGTCGCTTTATAAACTAAAATTCCTTGCCAGCTACCCTTCTCATTCCACGTGGCAATCCACTGATCACTGAGTTTAATAAGAAATTATTGGGGTGCAACTTGGTCCGGTTCAAATCGAGAACCGAATCGAATCGAGAGCTTTGGATTGGTTCGATTTGGTTCCATGTTAACAAAGTACAGAATCGATCAATTTCGTTCGGTTCTTGGTTCATGTCTTATGTAGAACCAAATTAAATCAAGAACCAAATCTTTATATTAATAAAATTATAAATAAATATTATTAATCTATTTAATAAATTATATATATTTTTATGAATAACTTTATTGTTTTTTTTTTATGGATAGATTAATAACATTGTTTTGGATGGATGGATTAATGAGTTTTTTTAATTGATGGAAAAACTCTTTTTTAATAGATACATTAATGATTTTTTTTTATTATTCATGCATAGATTAATGACTCGTTATATGAGATCTCGTATTCATATTTATTTATTTTTATTATAAATATGTTGATTTTATTAGATTTTTAAGATATTGACAATTCTTAGAACCGAATCAAACCAAACCAACCTTAGCTCAGTTTGGGTTGGTTTGGTTCTATGGCAATTTGGTTTGGTTCCAGTTCCCATTTAATGGAATTGACCTAGGTCGGTTCGACGTCGATTTGGCCTCAAACCAAACCAAGTTGCATCCTTAAAAAATCATATAGTTAGATTATCAATTTCTAATAGTGCCTTTGGAAAAGTCGTGTGAAGGTTAAATTCACATCGAACACATTCCTTTTTTGGAACTTCAATGTTTGGTATCGTTAATAATTCTTTTTAGTTGCCGATTTGTTCGAAAAAATCAGTCGAATCTCTCAACTACCAACATTTCAACGAGCCTCCTCAAAATCACAGGTTCTTCCACAAGCCTCTGCAAAAATAGAGTAGCAAAGTTGGTGCCATCTCTCTCTAATCTTATAAAGGAAGCTCAAGAAACATTTTTTTTCCATCTTCATCTCTGCAACTCTATTAGGTAAGCAACTATCATTCTCTTTAATTTTTTTATATATTTTTATATTTTTGGTTACGAATTTCCGTATCAAGGAATATATTGATTGGTTCATCAATTGTTAATTTGATTGGAGAAATTTTGATTTAATTTTACCGATTCCATTGCTTGATTAAGTGTATGTCGGCAATTTCAGTTCCAATGTTTTATTTTTAATTTATAATTTCTTATTTGAGTTTCTGATATTATTACCGGCTTACACGAATTTCAATTTGACTTCTTTTGATGATTTTAGAGTTCTTGGATTCCTAATTCGGTGTTTTTCGTTGAGAGATTCGAATCAGGCATTGCCAATCAATTTGTTAGTTTCTTCAAAAGATTAAGGCATTGAAGTCTTCTAGTAATTTATACACATAAATAGCTTTAGATTCTTTATATCTACTTTTGCTTGTAGTTTTAAGCTACAGTTGGTTAATTTTTTTACATTTATTAACTTATTTCCATCCTTGCAGATCTTAATTGCATGGTTTCAATACTGAATGCTAAGTAAATAATCTATAAAGATCAATATATTAGTTTCAATGTGAAAACGTATATCTAGTGGGAATTTGATCATATTTGGCATTGGCAATTTTCTTGTGTAGTAGCACTTATGAAAATTAGTTTTGGTTGATTTATTTTGAAAGAATTTTTGGTTGACTACGATCATGTATTTGTGGGGCTTTGGTTGCTCATTTACAATCTACTTAAGGCCTTTTTTGCCTATCTATTTCTTAGATCATTTTTTACCAGTAAATTGTTTTTTTCACTTAAAACATGTTAATAATATACACCATTTCGGTTAACTCTCCATCATATTTCTTTGGTTAAGTGGCATGTATTTCCTTGGTACCCATTTTTCCAAGTATGAAGCATGGTTATGGGATTCTACTCACAATGGACCAGAGTACCTAGGTAGCTTGCCAAATAGTGGGCCTGAAGATATTGAATGGTGATGAGGAGGAGAGGGGGTCCAAGGAATACAAATAACCTTTTTTTTTTCTCCAGATTTGGTGAGCATCTAGAATAACTAGTGAATTGCAACTCTATTTATTACGGGAAAAAAGGAGTATGCACACCCTTGTGCTAGGCAAAGTCTTGGTAATTGACGAACTATTACACAAATACATTTAGACTGCAAATATACGCCAACTTATTCTCATATTATATGTGAAAGCATATACAAGTGGAAAAGTTCATCGTATTAGTCAATTGAAATTTGTGGTTGTAGTAATTATTATGACTCTAATTTTGATTGATTTATTTAGTGGCCTCTTTAAAATACCAAGGACACATGTTTTGTTGGTTTTATATTATCATAAATAAGCATGACCAAGGGAATCTAGAAATAGCTCCAATAGGGAATAAAATAAAATTTGTTGTGATGGTTTGGAGATATACAACAAAGATAAATTATAGCATCGGTTAGAAGTATTGCTTTGATACAGGTTGAAGTCTCTGGAAGAGGAAGTGGAAGGTGGACAAGACTTGAATGAATGTAGTAAGAACTAAGAATAGAGCTAAAACACATGGCTTGATGGAAGAAGTGGTTCTAGTTAGAGTTGAACGTTTGGTAATTTTTTTTCCTTCAAGAATCACACTCTTGACAAATTTTTACACTTGTAGATAATGTATGGCTAGTCTAGGAAGAAAAAAAATTAAGACTATGGATAGATTTGCATGATGTACTACTTATATTTAATGTACAATGACCTCAATGTTAAGCTCTTAAACTACCTTTGTAGTCATTAAAGTATATGAAATGGCCCCTGATTTGATATGTGGTGGTCTTCATGACCCTTATGTTCTAGAAAGGCCTTGAAATGCACGTATGTTCAAACAATACTGCAACCCCCATTCAAAGATGGTACTAAATGTTGGCTTCAGTGCGGAGAGGGAAAATTTTGGTGAGTTTCGTAGGTTTAGTAAATGAAGTAGTAGACTACTCTTCATGTGATGGGCTCTAGCCAGCAATCTGATTTGTTTCCTAGTCTCCCTCCATTTATGAAATTAAGATTACTAAAGTTTCAATTGTTGCATGATCAGTTTATTGTTAATTTGAAGGTGCCAGCTTGTGAAGTTGGCGAGGTTTGTGAGAGTTGATACCACAGCTTTGATTCAAAAACCACCTTCAGTCCTTCACTAACTAATTATTGGTCACATAAAAGTGAAGTACCCTTGTTATGCTTGTTGGAATCTGACTTTCCAAAGGAATCAACATCAAATGTTTCAATGCCAGACAATTACATTATCTAAATTATATAGAAAAAATTTCTAATTTCATTTCCATGTCATGTCAAAAAAAAAGAATCTGATATACTTCTTGCACAAATTCTAGATATTGCCATTCATGGGAAATTGAAGGACCATCATCCCAAGTACTTCAGAATATGAAAGCTTATGATTCATGGAGACAATGGGGTTTAATGAGGGTTTAAGGTAGTGTAGACACCTCATTTTTGCACTCGCCTGATTAATCAACTCGTCAACCCGATTACAACGGTTTCCAATGATGGATGATTATTCCAATGCTTTATTTTGTTACCAGATATGTTTCAGAAATCCGGATGAGGTATCTCAAATTAACAAAACTGTAGAAACCATGCTCCGCTAGGAAAATATAACTCTAAAAGCTTAGAAATCATCATTTTTCAAACAAAAAGAAGCTTCATGATAAAAATCACTAAAAAATGATCAAATTACCAAAATACCCTTAATCTTAAAATATCCCTAGAGCCTACGTTACGCTTATTCAAACACATAAAACAACTAATCGAAACCAAATAAATTATTTCGTCAATTTTCATAGAATTCGATATATTACGAAAATACCCCGCATAAAGTTCACGACCATTCCACACAAAAATTTCATAAATGACACAAACTAATATTTTCATTGAAATCCTTACGAAAAATTGATTCTAAAACATCTTAGAACATCAAAAATCGACTTGAAACACAAAAAGTCCTCTCCGAGGGTAAAACGGTAATTTTAGAATTTTTATAATTAAAATTTTGAAATTAATAAATAAAACAGTAAATAATTAAAGTGAAATATTAATAAAATTAATTTAAAATTTTGAACAAAAAAGATCGATCAATCAGGCTCTCAAACAAAATTATTGAGGGTTGCCAAGATATTTATTCAAGACCCCTCTATTTGGGGGTCCAAAGAATTAAAGATATAATAGAGGGGGGTTCTCCAAAAAATTAAAGTAAATCAAGTAAGACTAAAGTCAAGATATTAAATTCAATCAACTAAGATTAAAGTCAAAATTAAAGTCACTGAAGTAAGACTAAAGTCAAGATATTAAAGTCAATCAAGTAAAATTAAAGTCAAAATCTTAAAGTCAATCAAATAAGACCAAAAGTCAAAATCCTAATAGAGTTCTAATTAAATAATAATTATATTTAACAATCCTAATTAAATAATAACTCTATTTAATAGAATTCTAACTAAAATATAACTCTACCTAAAATAATTCTAATTAAAATATAACTCTAACTAAAAGAATTATAATTAAACACTAATTCTATCTAAACAAACACTTAAATAATCTATAAATAGGAGTCTCCACACTCTATTTTCGTATCAAATAATAAATCCTAAGAGAAGTAGGTCAAAAAGCTTCCCTAGCCTCCAATAAATCCTAATTTTGAAGTCCCAATTCCTTACCTAACACCCATACTTCGATTTTAACTCGAAAAACACCTAGAAGCCCTTTAAAAACACCCAGAAATCCATAAAAAATCCGAAAAATCCAGATCTAAGAAAGATATACTTCGCCTCGGAGATTAGAAATCAGATCCGGAGACAGAACGAAGCGAGGAGTACTGTACAAGGAGTTACTCTGTCAGATCTGAGGGAACGAGAATGTTGTTCTCGGAAAGGTATAAATTTTTTAATTTTTCTTTATTACTTAGGTCTTTTACTAATGTAGTTTATTTGGAAATTGGTAGAGATCGACATTTGCCGGGCGGGGTTGGAGCCTAACACCTTCCAACCCCGTAACTTGATCCCCAGACTCAGTATTTTTTAGTATATTAGTCGTTTTTATCTGTTTTGAGTCTATATTCGATTCCTAGACCGTAATAACTAGGTGGTGACTCCCAAATCTTAAAAGTCAAAAGCGGATCCGTGCACCCCGCGGATTGAGGGCGCTTTCAGGTAGTAGCAAAGCAAATGATGAATTTTCATAATTCAAGATGTATTTAACCGAATATGTTGAATAACACTTAGAGATGAATACACATACCTTCCAATTGAATAATTAGCAAGATTATCTACATTGGTGGATCAACTAACTTGAGTTTGATAGGCAATATACATTCTTCTGCTGCTAAATCTTAAGTCACCATTGTAGAATTTGAATAGTTGAAGGCAATAAGAACAACTCTGTTTTGAAAAACATTTCTATTTCTAGTGTCTACAATGACAATGCTGAAACGTTATATTTGAGTGAGCCAAGGTCTTAGCTTCCTCTCCAACTCTACTAATTGAGAGTCGTACTATCCCTTGTGGTTTATATCATTCCAAATGTGAATTGAGACAACGGAACAAAACAAATAAAAAGTAGTTTTAGATTTACATATTTATATACTTAAAAATGGAATAACTATAATTGTACGAGGGTTTGGAGTCTACATGGCTAACTAAGTTGCCATCGAGCTCATAGAGACATGTTGAACTCAATCTTACACCTACGCATAGTTTTAGATGTTCAAAACTAGTAGTCCCAATTTGAGTCTCGATTTAAGAATATGATAGACATAATGTCTTTTCATGATGACTAAGTAGTTTAAGGACCTAAAAACGACTCAAAAGTTCATATCATCTCATTCCTTGCAGAGTGAATCAGTTTAAGCTTTCCATAAACAGAAAACTTAGAAACAAAAGTCTTGATTTCAAGAACTATATATGTCAGAAGAAATCTACAAAAAATTAGTAAACTAAACCATCGAACAGAACACATATCTAAGCTGCTTACCCAGACCTATATGATATTCACATAAATTTAAAATTCGAACTCTCAATGAGATGCATTGATGTTCCGAAGAATTGTAAACAAACTTAACCTTAACTTTTCAATGATTATAATGACGACACTCTGATGAATTAATGACAGATATATCAAGATTGGTGATTAAACCTAAAATCTTTTCTAAGATTTTGAAAAAGTTAAGTCAACTATTGATTTTTTTTTTTTAAATATCTCATTTTACTGACCAATCACCGACAACAACGTCACTATTTTTCTCAAAATTTTGTTACAAAGAAGCAATCTTTTCGTTGCTTGATTGTTTTCAAGCGATGAATTCATTACTTAATTATTTCAAAGTAATGAATCACCTCATGGATTGATTGTTTAAAAATGGCACTAATTTATTAGTTTGTTTATTTTCAAAGTGGCGAATTCTCTTCTTATTTGTTGTAATGGTAGGGGACAATTGGTTGAAAAAAGTTCAGTTATTGGATTATTAAATTATCACCAAATTAGGTGGCATTTAATGAAAAAATTCGAATCAAGCATTGCCAATCAATTTGTTGGTTTCTTCAAAAAATTAAGGCATTGAAGTCTTTTGCTAATTTATACATATAAATAGCTTTATATTCTTAATATCTACTTTTGCTTGTAGTTTTGGGATTGTAGACACTCAAATTTGACAGAACCCTCGATGCAAAATTCATAAAAATTCGGAATGTGTCCTAAAACCCAAACCTTCAAAAATCCTTCTTTTTCTTTCAATAAAAGGTCTAAGCCCTACCACGTGGCCCATGGACCTACCCCACCACTCTACACTTCTCAACATACCTTAACCGATCATCCATTACTATCTAATCCACTACCCAACTATCCTACCCAAACCCATTCAACTTACCACCTAAGCCCACTAATTCTCAACCCAACCCAAGCCCATCCTACCACCTAAGCCCAATTTAGTTCAACCCAAGCCCAACATTACAACCAATCACCCAAGATCATCAAGGTGGGATATCTGTTACCACCTCAACTCACCTCCCTCATCCAATAATCTACCCCCATCACATTTTCTCTAAAAAATCACATCAATTCATCACCCTCCCCTAACATACTCTCATCATTCCCTATAAATCTCTATTATCTCAAATCAAACACTTACAACCTACACCTCCCTCTAACATATCTTCATCATTCCCTATAAACCTCCATTCTCTCAAATTAAATACTTACAATCTACACCTCCCCCTAACCTACCTTCATCAAATCCACACCCTTCCTCTCAAATCAAACACTCATTCTCTCTCATCAACTCATCCAAACCTCTAATCTCCAAGATTTCGACACATGTCACCATCTCTTTCACCCTCTCAAAAACCTAATTAATTACCTTCTTACACAACTCATTCTTTTAATTAAAACCTCATCCCCTCAATTCACCAAACACTCAACCACCATCTTACACCCATTTTTTTCAATCACACATCATTAATTTCATTCCACCTAACACTCAATCCAAATGGGTTAAAAAATCCAACCCATTTGGATTACAAATAACCCATTTAACCCATCTTCCCTAAATCTTCTTCAAATTACACACACCCTTCTCTTAAACCCCACAATATTTTACCATTTCTTATGATTTCACCTAATTTTACCCCTAAAAATAACTCTCAAACTCTATAAAACCCCCGCATTCTCAACTCTCACCACCTAATGAAAAATTAAGAAAAATCCTTTCTCAATTCTCTTCTACTTTACTGTAACACCCCGAATTTTAATTCGTATCTCGAGGAAAAAATAAATAGTGGAATATTAAGAAAATCTTGAAAGTGGGATTTAGGGGTAAAACTTTAGGATGTTTTTGATCATTGTTAATGGAATCTGACCTCACCATTATATTCAAAATGATCGAAAAACATAGTTTAGCCTATAAGCACACTCAAATGCGAGTCCGAATATAAAAGTTGCAAAATCCTCGATTATCGGGTCGGACTAGGCTAAAACAGTGACTTTTTGTTAGAGTAATAATTTTTAAAATTTGACTATACCATTGGGTTTATAACGAAAAATTATTCAACATGGACTATTTATTTATCATTTTTGGAGATCAGGAAGTCGAATTATCGTCAAAAACGAAAACGACATCAAGTTTAGGGGTCACGTCAGGCCAAAAACGTAAATTTTTGATAGAGACATAATCTATAGAAATTGACTACATCATTAGATCCGGAATGAAAAATTAAACGAAATAGAGTATTCATTTGTCAGTTTTGGAGTCCGGATGATCAAGTTATCATCGATCGAAACAATTGACAAAATACCGAATTCGTCCCACATTTTATTTGAATAATATTTTTTAATTTTTTTTCTCTCATCTTCCCCAACTCGTCATATAGCCGAGACATATACGAAACGAAAAAAAAATTTATTTTTCTTTCAAACTTTCACCTCAGATCTAGTGCAAATGGCTTGCCGTCGACGACCGACGCATAAGGGAGAAATGTCCGCAGCTACGTTCTCTACAAAACCCACCCAACCTTTTTTCCATTTCACTTTCTTTTTCATCCAATATCGTCAAAAATCAGTCGTATTTGGATACGGAAATTTTGAAACTTTGACCTCAGATTTCGTCTGTTTTTGGGTCAAACCGTCTTCCAACGCAGAAGAGAGAAATGTTCGTAGCCTCATTCTTTACACAACCCAATCAAATTCCTTCCGTTTTCTCGTCTTTTTCACCCCGTATAGTCAAAAATCAGCCGTATTTTTATACGGAGATTTTCGTAACTTCGACCTCGGTTTTCATCAATTTCGGGGTCAAACCGTCTTTCGCCGTAGAATGGAGAAGAGACGAGCACATCGAGATCTTCAAAACCACTGGGCCAGTTTCGAAAATCAACCGCTTCGAAGTTCGGTCCGTCTCGATTTCCACACCGTTCGCCTCGATTTTCGCGCACGTGCTTCAATTCCGTCGCCTAGTGATTGTAAGGAACTCTCAATTTCTATTAGTAATCGTAGATTGTGAAAATTGCATTTAGGATTTTATTAAAAATTTGTGGTGAGTTTCCAAAATATATAATTCTTATGTTATTTAAAAATTCACGCCAGAAATTGCATGTTTGATATGTTTAATTGTATTTTTAACAAATTATACGTGGGTAGGATATTTTAACGGGTTATTTCCATCAATTGGGTCTTGTGCACTGCTCGGACCCCGTTTTGATATAAAATTTGTATTCTTTTTCAACATTATTGATAAAAAAAATAAATTATATTGTTGGAAAATGTGATTTAATATTCAATGAACTCATATTGAGTTGATGAATATCAGAAAATGAATGTTTTATTGAAGAGATTGAAAATTGTAAAAATCGAAAAAAAAAAGAAAAAGGGTATGAAACGGTAAAATGTCAGAGTCACACCCGAGGGGTGATGTCTGCATTTTACGTTGTTGTGTTGTGTGTAGGTTGGTGAACAGATATCCAGGGATAATATTATTGGTTGCATGTATATATATATGTACCTATTTTGTGAGCTGTTAAAGAGTTTGTGAATGCCTGAAGGGATAGTGCGTCATATCATCCGGAGTGGTGTACTATCCTGGGATGTACGGTATGGACCACCAAGCTCATACGTGGTATGGGACGCGTATGAGAGTGGAGTCACAACTAGAATCCGGGTTTATTCCTCTCTATCTTTACCAGTGAACTTGTAATGTAAAGGTGGTCATATACGAATAGTTTGGATATTTGGGAATCACATGCACGCCTGATAGGCATAGACGAAGATGATTGGTCAGTGATCACTAACAATCTATAGTAGTCGAACGTTCTGACACATCGAAAAGAGACCCATTGCTTATGGTCACGTCAAACGGCCAGCCTGAGCCGGATAAATGGTCAACCAAACGTGGTAAGTGCAGCGACCGGCCACAAAATCAGAAACTAAAAGCCAGAGAGAAATTGTAACATCATGTCCCGACTGGGAGCGATCCAGTCGTGAATCCCAACATTCTAATTCCAATACTCCACCATTATGTATTATGTATCTGTTGCTTTACTTTGATATATAATATGAAATGCATGTTTAATGTTTCCATTTGATCAATTAGATTTGTACATAAAGAAAATGGTATAGTGAGTACTCTTGATTGATGTAATGTCAGTTTTAAAATGTTTAGTTGCTCATCCCTGGCTATATGTACCAGTTAATCGTAGTTTCTTCTGTAAAATTTTATATATTTTAAAATGATTCATTATGCTTATTCGTTCATGCTAGGAGGGGTTCTTAGCAGAAATTGTTTGTTTCCCTACTGGGTAACCATTGTTACTCACCCTTTCCTTCTCTATTTTTTAGTTTCAGATTCAGAGTTTGGCGAGGCAAGTATAGAGTACGAATGAGGATCATCTGGTTGATTAGATAGACAACCAGAGTTCGTCAACTGGTAAGTACTAGGGCTATACCCCTTAGTGGTGTCAATTCCCCAGGTAGTTTTATGGATTCTGTCTTGAGTGTTAGGATTTCTGTTAGAGTGAGAAATTTTTTATAATCCTGTATTCTGGTTATTCTTCCGCACTCTGATCTTTCGTACGTTATTAGACGTATATAAGCTTCCGCTAGTACTATATTTTGTATATGTATGCAGGATTGTATGTCGTTTATCAGGTGCAGGTTGAACGCCTTGGAATGCTAACATAAACAGAGGAAACCATGCCGAAATTTCGAGGTGCTACATAATACCTCGAGATCTGACATGGGGTTTTGTGTTAGTGTTCGGCGGGGCGCCACATTTACTCTCAATCTTTTCACATTACTCTAAAAATACATAGTCATATTTTACTAAAGACTTAACTTAAAAAGACACAGAAGAAGAAGAAGAAGGAAGGAAGGAAAGAAAAGAAAAGAAAACCTTAAGGCTTCGAGGTAAAGTCAAAGGATAGACCCCCATCTTTCTCTCTACCCTCTCCATCCCTATTCTACTATCCCCTTTCTCTCTTTAATTTTTATTTTAGATAGCCTCTAAGATGTAATGGTTCCTCTCCCCTATCTCCGGTAGATCGGACTTCGGTTCGATTGAAAGTATAGGGGTTGTAACTATTTTCAAAATAAAATCAGATTTTTGAATTCTTAAATCGTTTTAAGGCAATTGGTATTTGGATCCTTCTCAATCCATGAGAATGGACCCGTGACCTTAGCCAACACTTTTCAAATATAGGTTATGTCCAAGGCAAAATGATTTATAAATATCATCTCCTTTCATGGGATGATCTTATAATCGAGTCAAAAATAAATTCCTACTTAGGGTACAAGTTATCAACACGTGACACTTTAATTTATTTTACATTTTTAATTAAAATGACCAAGTTGAGTTAAGATTACCACTACTTGGTGGGGAGAAAAGGGTATCTAACACCTTCCATTTTCTCCAATTGAGTTGCTTATCCCGATCTCAAGTTGATTAGCACCTTATCCGAACGAGAGTCACTAAACGTCAAAAAATGACATTTTTTTCTAAAAAATGACATTTTTTTCTAAAAAATGTACATCAGATGACCATTCACACCCTTTTACAAATATAAATGGTAGCGACTCTAAACCTTCATAGAAGTGGACTCGTAATCGAGAATCACATATCTACAAAGATATTTTTGGTTAATTTTTTTACATTTATTGACTTATGTCTACAAGTAAGTTGAACAAGAACTTAGTTAGATTGATGTATAGATCAATTTGTGTGTGAATTAATTTTACTTTCTTTTTCTTAATTTTTTTAAATTTAAATTTTATTTTTATAATTTTTATCAAGATAATGTCTAATCAACCATCAATAAAGGCATATTGAGATTCAACGATATATAAAATTTGGGTGGAATGTTATGTTGAAGTAGTTTAAAAATATGATAAAAGATGAGAGATCTAACCTCAAAAGGACATAGTTATTGTATAACTATATTTGAAGAAAAGTAAAAAAAATCTTACACCAAAATTCAATACAAACTTCACTAGGATTACGTGAAGGATAGATGGAAAGTATGAAAGAATCTTATGATAAATCTAGATTAGGATGAGATGTAAATACATGATCTTCTAAAGCAACTGATGAACAATGAAAGTCATATGTTTTAGTATTTTTTTTAATTTTCATATGATAATTGAAGTTAAATGAGTTAATCATTTTTTTCTGATTATGTTTTATATCCTTTATCAGTTAAATAAACATTCCAATTAATTTCGATATAAGGCACTGGAGTACGAAGATGAACTAGACCAAATATTTGGTGGGACCGTTGCAACTAAAAAATATTATATGACCCCAAATGAGACGTCTTTTTCAATCATGCAAGGTAATCGTGTTTATCTGAATGATTTAGATGCATATATTGATGATATGAATGAAGGTTCAACACAAAATACTTCAATTGTTTCAGTTGAAAAATCTATTGAAGAGATACTTAGAAGACGTCATAAGAAATCGAGTGAGTCTGACCCCTCTTCTACCACAAGTGTGAATATGAAACGAAATGCAAAAAACTGACGATGTTGAAGTTTATAGAATATTTTGTGTGATGGCTGACAGTATAACGATGGATTTGAAAAAATAAGATGACGCAGAACACAAAGAAAAACACTTATATTATCTCGTGCATCAACCTGTTGAGTACTTTCTATGGCATGGATCGGTGTGGACCAGTATGAATGTTTTTAATTGACAAATTGGTCAAAGAGTCTTCTAACAGGAAGATTTTTATTGGATTGATAGATATTGACCGTATGTCTGCATCAGAGTGTATTAAAATGAAGTTTGAAGAGGTTCATGGGATCTCGCGATGAACAATTTTTTCAAGATAAAGTAAATTTATGATTATAAATTCTATTAAATGCTATAATAAAATAGTGATGGTATATATTATTTTTTAATAAACATGATTGTTACAAGACAGTATTTTAGTTTATTAAATTTTTACATGCATTTTTTACTTAATAGTTTTGTGTTATGATTGGTAAAAATGTTTGTGTTTAACTTTTTTTATTTTTCATTTAAACTCTATATGATTGGATGATTATGAATTGTTATATATTTATAATCATGTGATTTGCATATATGCAATAACAGATTGATGATAGCACAAAGAAGAAAATTTTCTTTTTTATTTTACTGTGGCATTACTACCGTACAAGAAATCAACGCATGAAGCAACTATGTCGAACTTCACTACTTTCTGGTGATTCATATGTCAGAGAAATATTTGATTCAGACAACCCAGTACCTTGCTACGACAATTTTCGTATGATAAGTATGTCTTCAATATATTATGTTATTTTGTGAGAAATAGATGATTACTTCAAGATAGTAGAGCGGTGAAAGTTGAAGAACAAAGTACAATTTTTTTTATATATACAGTTGGGCATAATGTTATGAATAAAAATAATCAAGATAGATTCCAACATTTTGTTGAAAAGATAAGCCGATATTTTCATCACGTGTTGCAAGCATTATATAGTTTTACCTGTGACTTAATAAAAACATTTAACTTAAGCGTCACACCACCAAAAATATTAGTAGATCAACGATATTTTTCATGGTTTAAGGTAATTAATTATTTAATATTTGAATTGAAAAAATAAATAATATAATAATTGTTTAATGTTTACTTTTAAATAAAATAGAATTGCATGGGTGTAATTGACGGGGACTCATATACCTGTAGTTATATCATTTGCAAATAAATATAATTTCAATTAGGAAGAAAAATCGAATGTACACAGAATGTCTTGGCTATTTGTTCATTCGACATGTAGTTCATTTTTATTTTAGCTGGATGGGAAGGTTTGTCACATGATTGTCGAGTCTTTCAATCTGTGTTTGGCGATCCGAATTTGAATTTCTCACATCCTCCTACTAGTAATGAAACATTATTTTATTTTCTTATTTTTGATATTTTTTTATATCCATTAAAATAATTTAAATTTACTAAAAAAATATCTTAATTATCTTAGGAAAATATTACATGATTAATGTGGGTTACCAAAATATGCGAGGATATCTTGCATCATATCGTAATACATGGTATCATATTCATGATTTTCGTAGATGAAATGGGTCAAGAATGAAGGAGGAGTGGTTCAGTTATATTACTCTTCGTATAGAAACGTTATTGAGCGTTGTTTCGATATATTGAATAAACGATTCCCAATTTTAAAATGGATGGCTTCATACTTTTTTGTGACTCAGATACGTATTGTATGTGTGTGCATGGCCATATATAATTTCATCAGACAACAATCAGTTACTAATAGTTGATTTACACAATATGAGGATGAAAATATTGACATTGATAGATGAAACGCATCTAATACGACACCAAATGAAGTTGATGATGAATTGGTTGCTGGTATGAATATTATACGAGATGAGATTGTTTAACAAATTTATAATGTCATATATACATGATGTAAAATTTTATTTAATTATTTATTATTTATTTTATAAACATTAAGTATGTTAGTACAAAAAAAAATATTTATTTTTATTTTTAATATTAAATCTTATGTTTATACTTATTGTTAACATATTAGTACTTATATCAGATAAATAATCTCTTTTGTTAATATTATTTTTAATTTCATCCAACAATTTCTAGACAGTAGGTTACCAAACAGTTCAACATTTTAATAGCACAATTAGACAGCATGTTACCAAACAATATACTCAATTTAACAAGTTGCTTCAGCAACAGCAATAACAACTTTTTCTCAGCTTCAACAACTTAATTTAACATTAGCAACTTTACAAATATCTTTTCCAAACAGAGCATAAAAGGTGTCAATGGATCGGTTCTGATTTGGTTTTTAAGATAATTAGAACCATAACTATTTTATTTTTACCCCATTCCAATTTCAGTTATAAAATAAGTGGAATCGGAACGGTCAAAAATCATTTGTAACTATTGATTTTGGTTTTCAAGAATCAAATGAGATTTTTTTTCAAATCATGCTAAAATTAATTTTTCTTTAAAAAAAAATTATATATTATCGAAAAATTATCAAATTAATTATATTTTTTCATTAAAGATATAGATTCATATTTTTTTATAGATTAAAATTCATTTTATTTACAAGTAATAAACTTTTAGAAGAAAAGACCTAATTTAAGCCCCGTGGATAATTTATATGAAAATTTTAAAAGATTTCTATAATATTTATTAATTTGAAAATATAAGAAAATATTATAATGTATAATGTATTATGTAAAAAATAAATGACAAAATAATTCAACTCCAATCACACATAGGTGCCATTGGATAGAACCTAACAGTTCTAATTCCAGTCAATTCGGTTCCGTATAAGACCCAATTCTAATCTAGTCCAATAAAAATGGACTCGGAACTGGGGTTTTCGATTCTGGTTCACTTTCAATTAAATGGGTACCCATTGACACCCCTAGAGTAAATGGCCTCAAATCAAGGATGGTCCACAAAGACGAAACTCATAATCGCTTAGAAGACAAGTTTCCAATCCCCATTACTATCCAATGGTTGCATTTTTTTTTTGTTGAAAATTATCGCTTAGTCAAGTTACAAGCCTTAAATATACCCTTTGTCCCTTGACCTAAGTCTTCTATGAGAGACGAATACAAATGACTTAAATATCCTCACTTTCAAGCTCTAACACAACATTAGATAAATGTTTTTTACCCACTATTTTCTCCCTTAAATTCTCTCTCCTTTAGGATATGAACACATGTTGAATACATTAAAAATAATTTACTGTAAAGATTAACAACCTGAAAATGATAGATTTTTAGGGTAGAGTCTTTTACTCTTATCTTCAATCTTAAGATTCAATCGACTTTAACCTTCAAACCTCAATAACAATATAGGATTTCTGGATAAATATAATGGACTTTTTAGTAAAAAAATCACGATTTTATACAAGACATCAATGACAACAGATTTTCTGAGAAAAAATATAGGGGATTTCAAATAAAGGTTGACCATGAAGGCAATTAGATCATTTATATTAGTTTATAAATATGAGAAAGGGCCCCAATTGTGGCCTAATAACGAAGTTAAGGCTAGCAATGATTCGAAATATACCCGATGCCCAAATCGATCCGATCCGAAAAAAACATGAAAGATTAGATTTTCGAATCGAACTCATATTCGAATTGAATTCTTAGATCTGAAATAATTTCAGGTCGGATTTGAATGTACCCCAATCTGATCTGAACATATTCAGTAATTTTTTTTTATTCTTAATTTCATATAAATACATATAGATAAAACGTTTTAGCCTTTTTTATTTATTTCCCTTTATATTTTTTGTAGGAAAGTAGATTTTTTTAAATTTTATATGATTTTATATATATATTTTTAAATTTTTAAACATTGATAATTTGAAAATAAGACATGTGTTTGGATCGGTTTCAGATTAAGGATGAAATGAAACGGATTGGATTTGATTCACATATTCATTTATTAATTAGAATTTAATATATCTTTAAAAAAATTAAATTAAATCAGTGTTGGAGTAGCATTGGTCCAGTACTTAACCAATATGTTGCCACCCCTAAACGAAGGTATCTTGATGATCTTGGATTAGGTCCCCTTGAACCTAGAAAGTTGAGGAATTTGACCTCTATTTGCGTGTTTTACCCTTGAGAGAGACATTCAATTTGGGAAATGTTTCTTAAGATTTTGAGGTGCTCTGAATTCATTTTTCACAAATAATTTATTAAATAGGCTTATTTAAAGTGTTTTGGAGTTTTTCAATGTGGAAAGTAAGTGTAGGTTGCCATGGAAATTTTGGTCATTTTTAGTAAGTTTTGATTTTGTTGAGAAAATATTTGTTTTGTCTGGGATTGTTGTTTTTTATGCTTGGAATCATTGTTTTACATGCATAATGTGGTTTCTAAGTGTATTTTGTGGTTAGGGCCTTTTTGTCATATTTCAATTTAAGACAAAAGTTAGTGTGGACTTAAAAGGACTTTATTCCAAAGGTCTAATAGGTGTGGAATGTTATCCAAAAGTCCAGAAAATATTTAGAATGTCAAACAATGCATCTAGAACATTGCTTATAATTGAAAATCTGAGGCAACGGGGGGACGAATTGATAAATCAAGTGGGAAAAAGTTTAAAGTGGCCTTCCCACTTCAAAATTTTGATAAAACCCTCTCCTTTAATGCATAAGCTTTTTTATTATTATTTCTATTTGAAGGGTCCTATCGAAGAAAGAACAATGGGAATGCCAAAATAAAGGATCAAGGATCTCTAATTTCAATCTACCATTTCTGAATCAAATAAAGTGATCTCTACGAATTAGGTTTTTTCTATTCTATCCGGAGGAGGTATCCCAACTATTAATAAAAAGTAGGGGCTAAAATAAATAAAAAGGCCACATGTCTTGTAACCATAGTGACAAAAATCGTCGATTTTTTGAAAAAATTGTAATTTAATTGAAAATTCTCATCCACTGATTAAATCACATTTTTTTCTTTTTGAAAAATCGATAATGTTTTGAAGAAAATGATGATTTTTTTATTAAAAACATGAATAATCACGAATAAATGAAAGGATCGTGGGTTTTTCAAGTTTGCGCCTCATGATTTCAGTTTTCACGTAACTTCGTAGAGGAGGGATCTTTTTAAAAATAAATTATTTTATTAGAAAAACACTTTTCTTATTAACTTAGTAAGATTTCAAATCCTACTACTACAAACCTCTAGATTTTGTGGAAAAAATTTAGGTAAAAAAATAAATAAATAAAACAATTTATTTTGGACTTGATACAATGTTTTGAACATGGACGGCTACCTAATTTCTAAACTTAAAATGAAAATTCAACAATGAAAAAAAAATGTTTTTTCTTATTTTTTTTTCAAAGTTCATAAAATTGTGTCCACTAGTTCTTTTATTTGGATTTTGTCCTCTCAAACTGGAGGAGGCTATGAATTGCTTTTCAATTAATTATTTATCTACTTGTATAATTATTGTAAAATTTTAATATTATTTTATTATTAATATATGAAATACATATTTCTATATTTTCTAGAATATGTAATTTTATTTTTTCCTTGTTTTTATTTTTATTTTTATATTTAGATGAAAAAAATTTGACTTTACCGATTTTTTTGAAGTTTTTCTTTGCCGAATTATTCCCGAATTGCGACTTTGTCACTATGCGTGTAACGAGGAGGGTTCCTCCAAAATTTTGAAGCGGCTTGATAGTTTCAAAGTTGGATTCGATCAAGTGGATGCAAAAATGGGTTGTCTACACCTTTACAAATTCAAAATATCTTTAAAATCAAAAAATTTCTCTAGGGACCTTACTCATTCAATAAACTCATCCGGACTAAGATGCCCATGAAAATTCGGTGTATTTTCATTAATTCCATGGCCTCTACCATGTCCAACTTACAACATTCAAGCTTCAAATCCCTTCTCGTGCGACTCATCATACGGAGCACAATTTTAGAAAAGGTTTTCGTCAACTTCAGAAGCACCATTATCCTAATGTTGCTCAAGAAGATCACAACGATTCAATAGGCAAGTTAATCGATTTGCTTTCTCAATGCCTCGTTTTCTTCATCTCTTTTTGGATTTCTTTCCTAAACATCTTTACTTGCTTGTCCTCGTCTTATTGCCATGAGAACCCACTAAAATCATTGATTCAAATATGGCTATGAGTCGAGAATATAAAGATCAAAGAAGAACGCACAAATAAAATGAAGGAGAAAATATGTAGGATTAAATAGAAAACTCTAGGTAGAAGGATATATAAGTATCTCTAGCAAGAAGTGTTCTTACAAAACTAAATAATCAAAAGTCCCTTTGATTCTCTACAATTCACCATTTTATAGAGACTTAACTGAAGAAGGTAAAATTACTAGATTACCCTTAAGCACCCACACTACAAGAAAGTTAAAAATACTCACAAAATAAGTCATGGCCACTACGTGTATCACTCTTTAAGAGTAACATAAATGGTCAAAATTCCCTTATCTTCAATCTCTAGCTAAAATCCCACCTCCCCCTCCAAAAAAATTGTCATCTTCGAAATCATTATCTTTTTTATTGGCATTTGAAGGTTGAAGAAGATAAAATCTTAAGGTTGAAGATTGATGGTAAAAAAAACTTTCTGGTAATGCTAGTTTATAATCTCTAATATATTGGAATGTTGATCGACAAAATAATTGCTCTCTAGTATATCATGTGAAGAATTATAAACTCACACCTCAAGCTTTATGAGGTAGAATGAGCTCAATGCTTACAAAGGTAGGTTGGGAAGCTCAAACTCTACCACAAATCTTAGAAAATTAGAAGCAATGCTCACTCATTCATTTTGGTAGGCTTCACTTCAAATATTTTTAAAAGGGAAAATTACTTAAAGGACCCAATGGTAGGGTTTTTGATGTAGGGGAAGCATACGAATTAATAGATTCGATATGAAAGATATTGTGTTCAATGGAACACACAAAATCTGTTTAAATCAATAGATTCAAGTTTGAAAAGGAAAGAAAAACTATAAAATTAAATTAAAATAAGAGAAATAACTAAATTTGAAATTTATTGAATGAATAAGAATTTAAAATCCGTATGTGAAGATACTTATATAAATAATTTCATCATAAAAACTTAAAATCCTTCTAAAATACTTAAAATTACCATTCCTAACATATCTATGACATAATAGTTATTTTTTAAACCTATTATAACATTATTTAGATACTGCTAAGCACTTTTAATTGTAGTCTAACTAATAAAATGAATTTAAAATAAAATAGAAACTAATAAGGAATATTACTCTTAAAGCAACTAGAAAATAGAAATCCTACAAGAACTAAAAAATATAAATTCTACTAAAATTAGAAAACAAAAATAAATCCTACTAGAATTAGAAAACTACTTAAGATTCTAATTAGATTTATAGATGTCCTATATCAGTTTCTTTCTATATAGTCCCAAAGTTTTGGGCAGTGTCTTAATAGTCCATTTAGTTAAAAAAAATTCTTAATAGTCCCCGAGCCTCATTTCACGATATAATATTTTTGAAATATCCAAACTACCATTTTCTCATCTTCTTTCCATACTTGGGGTTTCCAATGGGATTGAGATCAATTTTGATTTTTTTAATCATGAATGACGAATGGAGAATGAATGCTTCTAATTTGAACATTTAAATTATTTTTTCAATTTATTTCAACTATTTATAACAAAAAATGAAGAACAAGATTAAGATTCTAGATTTTTTGAAGATTTCATCGTAACTTTTGATTTGAGGGTCCATTTCACAACTATACATTCATTTTAGGTAAGATATGGTGCTCTAAGAGGCCAGTTGCCTCGCCCCTACTAATAAGGCTTACGAGTCTGGAACTCCTGTCGTATATGTACATATATGCATTTTAGGCATTTCAAGAAGATCTATCTAGTATCATAGTCGGAAAAAAAAATTGGATCACATTTATAATGTCGAGCTCACCATTTTTATTGTCAAATTCAAGATTTTTAATGTCGAGCTCACCACTTAGTGTCGAGTTCACCACTTTTTATTGTCGATTGCAACATTTTAATTTGTTATCGAGTTCACCACTTTTTATTGTTGATTGCAACATTTTAATTTGTTGTCGAGTTCACCACTTAGTGTCGAGTTCGTTACTTTTTATTGTTAAGTTCAACATGTTAATTTATTGTCGAGCTCACTACTAAGTACCGAGTTCACCACATTTTATAAATTAAAATGTTGAACTCAACAATAAAAAAGTAGTGAACTCGACAATAAATTAAATATTAAACTCAACAATAAAAAAGTGGTGAACTTTGTCCCAGGTCAGGTAACTCAATTGAGCCCACGTAAGGGTTCAGGGGCAACGCCTCTGAGGCAATTTTTTTTAGTATATATTATATATTGTATTTTCTAGTAGGATTTTATCATTTTTTTTTTTTTGATTTGTGAGGTTCCTTGCGGTTGTGGACAAAGAGTCTATAATCTTTATTGTTGATAATGGATTTTTTTTCTCCCTCTCCTCCATGGACATAAGCAATTTGTCAAACCATGTAAATCTAGTGCGTTCATTTTAATTTTTTATCTTTACTCTTACGCTTCCTCACAACACAAAAATATTAGAACATGAAATGAGTCCCAAGACTATTAAGAAAAGAAAAGTTTATTAAATGGACTGTTAAGACATCGCCAAAAACTTAGGGAATATTTAGAAACCCCCCCCCCCCACCAGGGTCCTTTAAGTTTCTTTTTTTAAAAGAGTCGTATTGGAGTGACCTCAAGATTGGACCTCATATCGCACATCTTGATGTGAAAGTGGATAGGAACCGTAAATGTTTTTTCACTTGTATCTCGAGGAAATATCTATGGTTCCCATACACTTTCACGTCAGGGTGTATGATGTGAGGTCCAATCTTGAGATCACATCAGCAATATTCTTTTTAAAATGAGGCATAGAGCTATAGGCATCAATCCCAACCTCACATCCTTTAATATAATATTTCCCATAAGAAAATTCTCAAGGTATTCTATTCAACTAAAAGCTCCCTACTTCTTACAAAATGAAGATTTCTATATAAAACTCTTAAGTGTTAAGAGTATTAGATGTAAAACATTGTAATAATGTGTACAATAATATACCAAATCATATCTATGGAGATTTAGAGAGATTTGGATAGGGTACATTAGTTAAATATTTGAATTGATTGTGGTTATCTTATCTGTTAGAGATTTGGTATTAGTTTCTATATAAACCCTATTAGGATCATATAATCATCATCAAGAATAAAAATGAAATCTCATTATTTCACATGGTATCATAGCTCAAGCTCTACTGAGCACACCGATCCTGCTACGCCGTTCTTTCGCTAACAGTGTGATTACTCTGGTGGCAGAATCCCATTCATCCATTTCATACAATTGCATCTTTTTTTGATATTTCATCAAACATCTTATCATCTTAACCCCATACAAATGAACACCACAATTAGATTTCCTCCAAAGTGCTTCCTTCCATTGTAAAAAAAAACAATCATTCAACAACCCCAACATATCTTCACCCCTTTGATCATTCCCATTATGCATTGTAGTCAAAGATCAAATAAAATCTTCATCATGAAACATTGAAAAAATGGAATTTTGGAACTTTGTCTCTCCTACATTGCTTTCAATTAATTTATTGGTTGGTTTCTCATTTTAAAGCCCTTGCTTCTGTAGGTCTAAGAATGTTAATGATCTCCATCATTGCAATCATGGAAGAGGAGACCATCTCAAGAAAATAATTGTAACCATTGCACATTAAAACAAAAGGAACAAGAAGAGAAATCTTTATCCTAACTTACCCAAGCATGAAATCCAAGCAAGGCTCCTGAGTTTTGTTGAAGGACATGAAGACTGATTTTTATTTATTTATTTCCCTTTTCCAATTAAGGTTTACATTGGAACTCTTTGCCACATTTTTTTTTTTTTTGTCCTTATTCATTTCACCCATTATTTAATGGTCAAACTCTCTAGACCTTGTCAAGCCCATTAGTCCATATGATTGAGCCCAGTCCATTATCATTTTATTTAAAATAAAAAATAAAAAATAAAAAAATGCTTAGCCCAAAGCATAGCCTCTGAATCCGTGGTGATCAGACAATTTTTTTCTTTCAAAAGCCTATTGATCTGTAGTGATTAATGTCTCTTTTGAACCTCGAAATCCTATGATCAAGTTCATCTTGACCCATAGAGGCCCAATTTGGATTTAAATCCTCCCGATCCATTGATCAATCTCTTTTTAGAACTTCTAAATCTTCCTTGATTAAGTTTTTTATATTATATTTTGAGCTTACAAATCTTCTTTGATCAAGCTCATTATGGTCCATAGAGACCCATTTTCAATTTCAAGGCCCAATAGAGTCATTGCCAATGATAGAGCTCATGGAGTTGACATTGAACACATTTTTATGGTTCGTTAGAGGCCACATTTTGGATTAAAATCCTATAAGTTTTGAAATTTCCTAAACCATTCATGGCCCAATGGACGCCCATTTGAGTTGAGTCATTTACTCATTCTTTACAATACATTTGGATACATCATTATTCTTAGGTAGACACACCACATTTGGAAAATTAAAGTCAATTTCAATGGGTAACTTTTTTCATCAACAAGCATTTGTCAAATTAAAGTGGTTTTGAATGGTTAGCTTCTTCATCAACAAGCACTTGTTTGTAGGCAACTCTTCATCGAGAATTGCATTTTTGGAGGCGATAGATTTTTAACAAACTCACAGTGATCTTCGATCACCATGAGTTTGAGGGGGGATGTTAGAATATTATATGTGAAGCATTGTAATAAGGTGTACAATGATACACCGAATACTATATGTGGAGATTAAGAGAGATTTGGATATGGTAGATTAGTTAGATATTTGAATTGATTGTGATTATCTTATATGTTAGAATTTGTTATTAGTTTCTATATAAATTCTATTAGGGACATATAATCATCATCAAGCATAAATCAAATCTCATTATTTCACACTATAATATAGTATAAATTCTCCTTAAAAGATCTTAACCTTCTATCCTACAGAAATTTCAAACATTACGGACATGCCTCTAACCAACATTAATTTTGTGTAAAATACTAAAATTGTCTATTTCATTAACTAAAATGCATTTTCAAATTGCATCATTCTTCCCAAGTTGAAAACTCGATTCTACAAATTTTTGCTTATATGCTTGATTTTGATCAAATTATTTAATACTTCAATTGTACTTTGTAGATTACTCAATACCATTGGATCAATTATAAAATGGATTATGAATTTTTTTTTATTCCAATGGTGATTATATATATGTTACAATTCTTAGACAATTTAAGCCTATTGGTTCTTTCATTTCCTTGACCTAGGATGTTGAGAACTATGCTATCATACATAAAAGAAGAAGAAGAAGAAAAAAGATAATATATATATATGGGAAATGTTCAGCAAGAAACATTTTGGCAAAACATTTTTCAAAACATGGGTTAGAGGTTTTGGAATGAGCTGATTTTTGGTGAGGATGATCTCTACGGTGAGGAGATCATCATCACCAAAAATCAACCCATCCCAAAACTTCTAACCCCATAAAAAATGGTTGACAAAAAATGGACGGTCCACGATTTTTCAACTTGTAAATAGGGGCTAGAAGTTTTGGAATGGGCTGATTTTTGGTGAAGATGATCTCCTCACCGTAGAGATCATCCTCACAAAAAATCAGCCCATTCCAAAACCTCTAACCCATGTTTTGAAAAATGTTTTGCCAAAATGTTTGTTGCTGAACGGGACCCTATATATATATATATATATATATATATATATATACGCTGAACGGGACCCTATATATATAGGGTCCCGTTCAGCACCCTAAGCTTTACCACACACTTTAACAAACGTGTTTTGTCCTACATGGGTTAGAAGTTTTGGAATTGGCTGATTTTTGGTGAGGATGATCTCTATGGTGAGGAGATCATCGTCACCAAAAATCAGCTCATTCCAAAACTTCTAACCCCCTAAAAAATGGTTTACAAAAAATGGACGGTCCACGATTTTTCAACTTCAAAACATGGGGCTAAACATTTCGGAATGGGCTGATTTTTGGGAAGGATGATCTTCTAATCATAGAGATCATTCTCACCAAAAATCAGCCCATTCCAAAACTTCTAACCCATGTAGGACAAAACACGTTTGTTAAAGTGTGTGTAAAGCTTAGGGTGCTGAACATTTCCCATATATATATATATATATGGGTCCCGTTCGCCACCCTAAGCTTTACCACACACTTTAACAAACGTGTTTTGTCCTACATGGGTTAGAAGTTTTGGAATGGGCTGATTTTTGGTGAAGATGATCTCTATGGTGAGGAGATCATCCTCACAAAAAATCAGCCAATTCCAAAACTTCTAACCCCATAAAAAATGATTTACAAAAAATGGACGATCCATGATTTTTCAACTTGTAAACATGAGGCTAAAATTTTTGGAATGGGCTGATTTTTGGTGAGGATGATCTTCTAATCATAGAGATCATCCTCACCAAAAAGTAGCCCATTCCAAAAATTCTAACCCATGTAAGACAAAACACGTTTGTTAAAGTGTAGGGTAAAACTTAGGGTGTTGAACATTTCCCTATATATATATGGGTCCCATTCAATGGCTACCTTGTAGAGATCATCCTCACCAAAAATCAGCCCATTCCAAAACTTCTAACTCATGTGTTTGAAAAATGTTTTGCCAAAAAGTTAACCATTGAACGCTACCCTATATATATATGGGGACGGTTCAGCAGCCCTAAAGTTTGTCAAGTTTGGTGCCAAACATTTTTCAAAATATGGGTTGGAAGCTTTGGAATGAGCTGATTTTTTGTGAGGATGATCTCTGTGATGAGGAGATCATCCTCACCAAAAATCAGGCTATTCCAAACCTTCTAACCCCATCAAAAGTGATTTATAAAAATTGAACGGTCCACAATTCTTCAACTTGTAAACTAGAGTTAGAAGTTTTAAAATGAGCTGATTTTTTGTGAGGATGATCTCTTCACCGTAGAGATCATCCTCATAAAAAATTAGCCTATTCCAAAACTTCTAACCTCATCAAAAGTGATTTACAAAAAATGTTTGGCACCAAACTTGGCAAACTTTAGGGCTGTCGAACCGCTCCCTATATATATATATATATATATATATATATATATTGAAAATTAAAAAAAAAAGAAAATAAATTATATTGCATGTTTGGTAGGTGTGGAGGATAGTTTTTGAGAAAAGTAACACGTGGCAATCTCGAGGAAATTTTGTTGAACATCCGAAATAACAAAAAAACGAGAAGAAAGGTCGGTAATGCCTTTAACCGAGTTCCGAGGGTGTGTAATTGAAGTTCGGTAGTCACAAATCTTATAAAATAAGGAGTATAATTGCATTCGTGGAAATCAAGGCACATCCTTAAAAGGATGTAATCATTCAAATGGAAATCATGGAGAAAATCTGGAAAGATCTAAAGGAGGAAACCCCGATAAATACATAGGTATAAGACACTAAAAGGTATGCAATTTTCTCTGAAAATATCCTATACTATTTCTTATACTAAAAATCCTAACTTGGGCGTTAGAGTGGTATTGTTGCAGACACACCTAAGAGTACAAGAAGACTAGAATTCTTTTATTAGTGATAATCACAAGGTAGTGCAAGTTTATACATCTACAATAGGTTTGAGGACTAGTGTGAACAAATGGTATGGGATTTAAAAGGTGGGTTAGATGAATAATCTTAATTTACAAAGATGGGATGATAAAGATCCATAATTGAACAAGGAAATGGATGGTTGGATCCTCGAGTGGGTAGAGCCAAAGTGATAATGGTGACAATTGAGATACAATTTTTTTTCCCATAGTGAGGTAGATGTGGCAAACCTGCCCTATTAACGAGGAAGGTAAGCCTAAACACCCTTTCTCTTCTCTTCTTTTGCTTTAAGGTAGGTTTAGTTGGATTTAGAGAAAAATAAAATAAAAGGTGGGGTTAAGGTGGGATAGGAATGTCAAAGTGGGAATAGGTAACACCTTTTTAATTTCTTTTATCTTTACTAGTGTAAAATATATTTGAAGACATTTTCAATTCTTATTTATTTAAAAAAAAATTCATTCGAAATGCCAAAAATAAAAATAAAAATTAGGCAATGGATGTCCCCATTAATTTAATTTTTTTCTCCATCTACTATCGAGCATGCCTACATATATTTTCACTATAGACAATACTGAAGTAACATTAAAATGTATATCGTGGGAGACATTTCTGATGTGGTTGTCTGTTAAAATCATAAATGCTTTCATTGAGATCTCACACCTTTTCTCTTCTCTTCTTTTGCTTTAAGGTAGGTTTAGTTGGATTTAGAGAAAAAAAAAGGTGGGGTTAAGGTGGGATAGGAATGTCAAAGTGGGAATAGGTAGCACCTTTTTAATTTCTTTTATCTTTACTTGTGTAAAATTTGGTTGAAGATATTTTCAGTTTTCAATTTTTATTTACTTTTTTAAAAAATTCATTTGAAATGCCAAAATTAGGCAATGGACGTCCCCATTAATTTAATTTTTTCTCCGTCTACTATCGAGCATGCCTACATATATTTTTACTATGGATAATGCTGAAGTAACATTAAAATGTATATCGTGGGAGACATTTCTGACGTGTTTGTGTGTTAAAACCATAGATACTTTCATCGAGATCTCACACCCTTTCTCTTCTCTTCTTTTGTTTTAAGGTAGGTTTAGTTGGATTTAGAGAAAAATAAAATAAAAGGTGGGGTAAAGGTAGGATGGTAATGTCAAAGTGGGAATAGGTAGCACCTTTTAATTTCTTTTATCTTTACTTGTGTAAAATATAGTTGAAGACATTTTCAATTTTCAATTTTTATTTATTTAAAAAAAAAAATTCATTCAAGATGACAAAAAAATAAAAATAAATAAAGCAATGGACGTCCCCATTAATTTAATTTTTTTCTCCATCTACTATCGAGCATACCTACATATATTTTCACTATGGATGATGCTGAAGTAACATTAAAATGTACATCGTGGGAGACATTTCTGATGTGGTTGTGTGTTAAAACCATAAATGCTTTCATCGAGATCTCACTTGTATCTCGATGAAAAGCATCTATGTTTTTGACACGCATCCACATCACAAATGTCCCCCACGATGTACATTTCAATGCTACTCTAACACGACTTTTTCACTATAGAGCAAAGGGAAAAATAAGAATAATGATCCCATGATACGATATATCTTCAAACCAAAAATCAACTTGCACATGTGAATTCTATTTGATGGATTCAAGATTTTTAGTCATGGATTTTAAACTATTAACATCTATGTCAAGAAAACCCATTTTATTAAAGAGTTTGCAAATTTCACAAATTCAGTTAATCGATTTCTAATGAGAAATATTTTTCAAGGAAATGGATTTCTCGTTAGAAATCATTTTGGAGGGATAGGAAAACTTTATGATGGTCAATGTTCCATCTTCTTTTCCGTCTCTTTGACTACTTTGTTAAGGCAAATCAATGTTAATTATTCTTTAAATTATAAAAATGCCCTTGAATTACATTACCTTTAATATTACATTAAGCGTAAGGGTTGTTGATAAAAATCTATATTAGTCAATTTTACAATTATTAAATGAAATAATACATTATAAAACTAGATTAATTATTTAAAATTTCTAAAACAATCACTTAAACTAAACATAAAGACAATTCTAACATTACAAACAAGGTTGGGATCAGTAAACTATTAAAAAAGAGTTGTGTTGGAGTGACCTCAAGATTAGACCTCATATCCTAAATCTTGACGTGAAAGTGGATAAGAACCATAGATGCTTTTTTACTCGTATCTCGAGAAAACATCTATGGTTCCCATACACTTTCACATTAAGGTGTACGATGGGAGATCCAATCTTGAGGTCACTTCAACATTATTCATTAAAAAAACACTCATAAATAATACTTAAAGACGAACTCCAATGGTGGGGATAAAATATACATCTTGACTTGAGGATATGTCACATATTCTTAAAATAAATTGATTGTTGAATTTCTTGTTTTAAGGGTTGGGATTATTCACTTTGGATTTTTTTCACGAGTTTATGGACTTGAGCCCTTATGTAAATAGTAATTTTTGTACCTTAAGAGTGAAAAAAGACAGAGTAGATCAAAAGAAAAAAAAAAAAAATAGAACATTTTTTAACTTGATCATTCTAGATCAAATCAAAAGTAAAACAAAATTCACCTATCAAGATTAGCTGAGATGGTAAGAAGGTGACTGGGTTTATTCCTCAGGCCGTGACTTCAAATATTTATATACCCCTCCATAGTAAATGTGACTATTTACCCATCGTAAGCAGTGATGGGTGGGAAGGTACGTGCGGCCTCAAGAAGTATCCCCACCTCCCTGGGTTTTCAAAAAAGAATAAATGTAAAAATTCAAAAAAAAAAAAAGGGAAACTCCCAAATTTAAATGAATTAATTTTGTTACCTTATCCATGTGACACTCTCTCAATCTCGAAAAATGTTACATGGAAAAAACAATAGCTAGAGGATCCACTCCCCTGAAAAGCATATGCTAACCCACTAACCTACATATAAAATCATATCTTTTTTTTCTTAAATTAATGTTTATTATCCATGAATATCCCTTACTATAAAAAAAATATTTTAATCTATTGGAGTACAAAAATAAATTATAATCTATTGTTAAAAAATCACAGATCACAAATAGGTCCATTCCAACGTGCCCAGCAATATAGAAAGTGACTGAACCGGGTCGAACAATCTTAAAAACAGTGAACCGGGTTGTTGGAAAAGAAAGGTAGCGGGAACTGGTCACTTACGCGTTACGTCTCGGGTAACACCTTCAAACTCGGCTTCTTAGCTCCATAGATTTCTTCTCCACCTATAAATACTCGCCCCTTCTCTTTGCAGCCCATCTCTCTCTCTCTCTCTCTCTCGAAATTCTGAAAATTACTTTCTTCTCAAAGTCTCAAATCTGCGAATCCAAAGCTGAAAATTTCTTGTTTTAGATCACGAAAAGAATTTCTCATACGTATTCTTTTCGTACGTATCTCCTCTTTCATTGTTCAGATCGGATAGGTATGAGCTCTCTGTTTTTTTTTTTTTGTATAAATTTTTTAATGTATTTTTATACTCTTTTTTTTTTTTTTTTCATGAAATCTAAGATTCAAGCTCTGATTTTGTGTTTTTGTTATTACATTTAAAAAAATTATTGATTGATCCGTGTTACAGATCTGTTGTAAATAGTTGAATTTCTAGTATTCTGAGAGCTTTAATTGAGTCTTCGTTCTTTAGTTGATCTTTAGAAATTATAGACTGAACTTTGTTCTAGATCTGTATATGATTTGATTGTTACCTTTTCTCTTACGAATCATCTGTAGAATTATGATCTTTGAAAATAAATAAAAGCTTAGATCTTGGTTCTTGGCAAAATTTCAATTTCAGATGTTTGATCTGTAGTTCATTTTTTGAGATTCTAGGTTTCTATTTGAGATTGATACAAGAATTAGGGTTTATTCTTTTTTTTTTTTTTTTTTATATTTAAAAATCTTGGTGTTTCAGATCTGTTCATATGTGGATTAAGGGTTAAATTTTCACGTATAGATCTGACTTTAAAATGTGCTTCGATTGATAGGCTTGGATATTATCTCCAAAACTAGGACCCAAACGATTCCATAGATTGATCTTTATCTGTTTATTTAAATTTTATGAGTTTGTAGATATTTAATTGTTAATGCCAAAGTGCAGGGGCTTTATCTTTGTATTTCCAACCATGTGGAGATTCAAGCCTTTTATGCCGAAGGAACATGCTGGGCTCGAGGGCCGCACAATTGACATTGGAAATCTGAAGGTTCATGTTCGAAATGCAATTGCCGAAGGAGGTTTCTCTTGTGTGTACCTTGCACGTGACGCTCTTCATGCATCGAAGCAATATGCTTTGAAGCATATTATATGTAATGATGAGGAATCTCTTGAGCTGGTGATGAAAGAAATCTCGGTGATGAAATTGCTTAGAGGACACCCGAATGTTGTTCCTCTTCTTGCTCATACTATTTTGGATATGGGTCGGACAAAGGAAGCTCTCCTTGTGATGGAATTTTGCGAGAAGTCTCTTGTTAATGTGTTGGAGAGCAGAGGAGTTGGGTTTTTTGAGGAGAAACAAATTCTTTTAATTTTCAGGGATGTATGCAACGCGGTCTTTGCGATGCATTGTCAGTCCCCACCTATCGCTCACAGGTAAATTTTTTCATTTTTTATTTATTTTGTTTTTGGTTCCATATAAAAGTTTAAGAGAACAAAAACCTGATTATATACAATGCACAGTGACAAAGTCGGGGTTTGGGAATATATATTGGAAAACACTGGCAAAAGTTGATAATGTTGGATAAATTAAAAAAAAAACAAATATATATGTTGTTACTTATGGACAATATGAAAATGTATATTTCTTATATTAAACATTACATTAAATAAAATTACAAAATTTTATAGTATAAAAACATATTATTAAACAAAAAAATGTATTTTTCAAAATTTTGCTAGTAATTCATAATTAAATCTTTGATTGAAAGAATCGTGACATTTTAAAAAATAGG
Source organism: Akebia trifoliata (assembly GCF_017979445.1). Taxonomy (NCBI): domain Eukaryota; kingdom Viridiplantae; phylum Streptophyta; class Magnoliopsida; order Ranunculales; family Lardizabalaceae; genus Akebia; species Akebia trifoliata. Next base: position 26,236,448 of record NC_141380.1, read on the forward strand.
AGAATTTTATATGCAATGCAGTCTTTGTGATGCATTGTCAGTCCCCACCTATTGCTCACAGGTATTATTTTTAGGTTCTTCATCTGTATGTCGTTCTAGTTGCATATAAAAAGCTTAATAGAACAAAAATCTGATTATACACCATGCATAGTGACATGGTCGTGATTCGAGAAGGGAAAAATTCGGAAAAAACTGGGCAAAAGTTGTACTGTTGGGAAATAATTGTAAAAAAATAAAAATACATATTGTTACTTATGGACAATGTAGAAATACATTTCTCATATATTAAAGCATAATATTAAACAAAAGCACAAAATTTCATTTTATAAAAATGTATTATTTAACAAAATTTTATATTAAACATAATATAAAAAATGTATTTTTCAAAATTTTGCATATAAGTCGGGATTAAATCGTCCATTGAAAGAATCGCGAATTAATCCTGAATTTTAAAAAAATAGGAGAATTTGTTGCTATTCTACAGTGGGCTTCTATAGTTCATCATTTCTTGGTTTAACTTGCTTTCTTGTGACTGTTATTCTCTGTTCTGTTCTCCAGAGACTTGAAAGCTGAGAATCTTCTATTGGGGCCCGATGGAGTATGGAAGTTGTGTGATTTTGGGAGCACTTCAACCAATCATCAACGCTTTGAAAGGCCCGAAGAGATGGGGATTGAAGAAGACAATATCAGAAAGCACACAACACCTGCGTATAGAGCTCCCGAGGTTGAAATTGAATTACAAACTACTCTGCTTTCAGTTACTTAAATACTAATCTAAAGTGATAACACAATGACTCTTTAACTTTCTCTTCTTGCATCTCCTCAGATGTGGGATCTGTTTCGAAGAGAACTTATAAACGAGAAAGTAGACATCTGGGTAAGTTGATTGATCTACATTTTGGTCTACGGTGAATCCATTTCTCATTATCTCCTCCTCTCCTAAAAACAAAGGGAATTTAACCGTTGAAATTGAAGCTCTTTTTACACAATTAGGAGCTAACGTTGAATTCCTGTCTGCAGGCTCTTGGGTGCCTCCTCTTCCGGATATGCTACTTCAAATCTGCGTTTGATGGGGAATCAAAGCTGCAAATCTTAAACGGAAACTACCGCATCCCAGACTTACCAAAATACAGTACTGCCATAACAGATCTAATCAAAGACTTGCTTCAATCTTCCCCAGATTCCAGACCAGACATCACGCAGGCAAGGGCTTTGCTTGATTGGACATTCTTCTCCATGAATCTAGGTTAGTTCTAGATTGTCCGTGTCCATAATAGTCCTAGCTAGGTAGCAAGAGATATTTTTGCTTATTGATACCAATTTCTTTTTGTTCTTTGTGCAGGTATGGTTTCGTGTTAATGAGCAATTACCCGCAGAATCGCAGAAATCGTTACCTGACAGATCAGCTAGCATGCATTCGCCCACTGATGATGTACATAATGAAGGTGAGAACATTGTTCCATAAATCCTGGGGCTCTATAATCTAGATCATAGTCACCAAAGTCTCCGGACTTATTGAAAAAAATTGTGATTTAAATCGTGACTTTTTTCCTTCACTGATTTAATCATGACTTTTTTTTTTAGACGTGACATTTACAAACTTCACGACTAAATCATGAATAATACGTAAAGCTACGAGGATGCAAATGAGGATGACATTGATTTGAAGTTTTTGATCTGTTAACGAATCCTAATTTGAACTCATGATTGTGATTTTTTATATATTTTGAATAGTATAATCTTGAATATGTTGTGGATTTGTGGTTACTTGTTGTGGATGCATAAGTGATATCAACATGGGAATTGGTGATTTATCATTCTACTTTTAATATGGAACTTGATGATATAATATGATAACACCTGCTAGTAGGAACAATACATAGCCTTAACCTAGCTCAAAATTTTCCCGATGTTTCCCAATTTTACTGAATTTTCCCCTTGCTGACTTATTTCCGAACCCCAACTTGGTGACTATGCTCTAGAATCTAGATGATGGGATGTGAGCTGTAATTTGTTTTCAATTTGAGTAATTGTTGATACGTTAACTATTATCTTAACAGGTATTTCAAATCCTTCAAGAAAGTCCCCTCCTATGCCTCGTAGAAGTCCTCCTCCCCCACCATCATCCAAAGAACAAGTTCGGAATTTATCTCCACCACCCGTCACTTCGAAGGAGGGTGCCGGGGGAGGCTCATTGGGTTTGTTCTGGTCTACCCAACATGCGAAGAACTCACAATTGACAGAGGACAAAGGTGAACCCGCATTTGATGAAGAATCTATCAACCGTAGTGCATTGAAGCATGATCAAAGGAGCCAAGAGAACCGTCACCATCCTGAGAACGCCAGCCTTTCAAAGGAGCAAAATGTTCGAGCCCGACCTGCCAAGAGTGTACGTGTGAACTCTCAAAGGAGGGTTGACGATGCTCCTTCTGGTGACTTCGAAATAAGATTTTTTTCTGAAGACCCAGATCGTGGTTCTGCAAAAACAAAAGTTTCTCAATCAGAGGAATCAGTAATTTCCCAAAATGAGGTGTTCAACACTTTTGTTGCCGAATTTGATTCTAGTAGACTTAACTCTAGAAATGATAATAAGAAACCAACAAAGGAAGAAACTGTAGAGGCTGAAGTGGATAGGCTGAAGGAGCAACTGAAACAAGCCAACTTGGAGAAGGCCGAAATAACCTCCAAATACGAAAAACTTTCAGCCATTTGCCGTTCCCAGAGGCAGGAGATTCAGGAGCTAAAGCAAGCCCTTTCTGTTAGAACTCCATCACCAAATAAAGATGCTTCGAAGAGCCAAAAATTTGGAAGTCAACCATCTATCTCTCCACCGGTATTTCTTTCCGTTATTCTTGTTATATCTTTTCTACATTTTGGTCCTGAACGGTTAAATCATCTCGAATGGATGAGTCGAACCCTTCCATGGTTCAAATGGCTGGAAATAATATTGTTTTCGAGAGCTTCTATTAGCATCCCAACTTTTACTTATTGCACCCCAATTAAAAATGAAGAAAATAACTAAGTTGTTGACAATAAGTAAAAATTGCGGTCCCAATAGTAGCTCTCTTTCATTTTTCCCCTAGATTTCTAATTTTAGGGTTTAAGATTTTATATGAGCCTAATCACAGTTGTGAACAACTGTTGAAATTGTTTGAATGAGTGTTTTAATGTTTTGTAATGCTTAGATAATAATTTGAGGCAAACCTTTCTAACGTTTGAATGGTGTGTTTTTATCTTTAATTGGGGTGATAAATAATTTAAGAAATTAGGGTGTAATAAGCAAAAGTTGGGGTGCCAATAGCAGCCCATCTTCTTGTTGTTTTTTTTTTTTCTGTCGTTAACTAGATTAATGGATGCTACAATCAAAATCTCATAGGTCAGAAACATTTAAATTCTGAAATGTTGATTAAAAATTTATATGAAATTAACAACATTGAGAGAGAACTATAGGATCTTGGATGGGAATAAGAACTCTCTTCAAGAAGTCATCATTATTATTCTTACTTATTATTTTTATTTATTTATTTTAGTGGTGTAAAGTTTTGAAGGACTTTAAAGAGGGTATTCTTAAAGGATTTCTTGTTTAGGTGGGATTCAGTTTATAGTTAGGATAATTAAGTCTAGAATTTTTCCATTTTGTTATTGGTAGGCCTTCTCAACCTACTTTCTCTTTTTAATAAATCTTTCACTTCTAATTGTTAAATTCTTCTATAGTGGTATAGTTTATGTGGTAATACACTAATTCCACATACATGGGACCAAAACCTCTCCTTCACACTAAAACCAATTACAAAAAAAAAAAAAAAAAATCAATGAGGTGGCTAAAGTATTCAAAAATGGATTAGTTTTTCAAAATCGCAGACAAGATGACTCTGGTTTTGAATGTGGTACTTAGGTGGCTAATTCACCCTGTCCAAGTCATCTTGGTCTTGTCCAAGATTTAATTCAAAATTGTGTTCTAACAGTGTGGATATTTGTATTCCTTGTCACAGCCAAGGGCGAAGAATGAAGGGACCATAGGGGAACTCCAGCAGGGAATATTCGGAAACATTTCCCCAAACCCGGACTCCAAGCCATGGCAGGCATTCATGGTAGAACCCAAACCACAACCACCTTTATCGAAGAACAACTCCAAAGAGTCATCGGTTCAGACAATGAATGGGCAGCAGAACAAGTCCACAGTTGGCTTTAGTTCTGGAACTACTGACATATGGGGTTTCGAGTCAGATAGTTTCACAGCAGTCCCTTCTAGCTCTCAGATATCGAAAACTCCAGTTCAAGGGAATAACTCTCAGCGATTTGGCGACCCAAAAAGCGAAGGAAACAAACAAGCTTCTCAGCCTGCTGGATGGGCTGGTTTCTAATTTAAGCCATATTTACCACTTAAGTTTTTAATTTTGTTGCAAATACTATGATAGTGTTTCTGTTGCTTCTTGTTTAGAAGAGATGAAATATGCATGGTTTTGTGGACTTATTTTGTGCTTGGGCACTTTTGTTCTGGCTATAAGTAATACAATGGAACATTTACAGAGGTTCTTCGTGATGTCTTGGACAATCAGAGACACAGTACAGTAATTGCACGTGTCGGGGGGGGGGGGGGGGGGGGCAGTTTCTTCCCTTGTCATTAGTTTTACCTGAGTTCATAAAAACCAGGAAAAACTAGTTTGAATGCATACCATCGCTTTAAAATTCTTCTTATGAAAAGATTTGGTGGTTCTTAATTGTTTCCTAAACAAAAATGGTCGTCCTTGAGGTTTTGGTTCTGGTTCTTATTCTCTCACTTTCTGTTACATTTATTTATTTATGAGTTTATGCCATATTCTCTGTTTTTTTGTAGGTGGTGGGTTGTTTATGCTATATTCTTATTTGATTTTTATTTATTATGTGTTGAGGAATATTTAGATTTACAATGGTTTATAGATGGAGATGGTTGAAGTTCTCTTATGTAAGATTAAAATACTTGGCTCTTGGTCTGGTGATAGAAGAGGAATCATTTTTCTTTTCTCGTCTCTCTAATCTATAAGAACCTTGATCCCCTTTGACAATTGCCCATCACAGAACTGCAGATCAAATGCCTTTAAGGATATACAAGAAAAAGATTTATGGTTTTGCATATCCCAAGGTAAATGATCAACTGTTCTGTGATGGAGGGCGTTTGTAAGGGGGCGTTCATATTATCATGACTCAATGTAGAATGTGTTTGATTAAACTGGGATTTCCAAACAATCTGATCATACAAGAATTAGCTTCAACCATCCAAAATGTTTTGATGGCAATTGAATTGCCTGAAAGAAGGCGATACAGAAAATTTTATGCCATTAACATATTAGATTGGAATAAAATATTAAGTTTCTGGGATTGTCGTGGATTGCTTCTAGTTGATGTTGGTGGCCTCGTATTGAAAAAAGAAATTATCAACCACATGAATTGAGTTGTGATTTTGAGAAGAATCCTTAGGAATCATTGGAAGATGACGTCATCCATCTTTGAAGATAACTTCTTATACAAGAGTATGGTAATTCAATGGGGATGGTCATTTAGGAATGTAAAGTGGCTTTCTTTTTTCATGGCAATAGAGTGGAGAAATTCCTCAAACAAATACTAGAAAGAATAGGCTTCATGCGCCAATTCTTCCTTGATAGTCATGTGGCATATAATTATCATCATTGTCATCATGTATTTCTAATTTTATATTTGTATTCTTTCGGGGCTTTCTTCTTACTCTTCTCTTTTAGAATCTTCAGCTTCTATATTCCCTCTAATTGGGGTTGTAATGGGATTTTGTTGTTCATGCCCTAACCAACTCAATCGGCTTTCTCTTAATTTGTCTCTCTTTAGAGCTACTTCTATATTCTCGAATGCACTTGTTCTTTTGTCTTCCCTATGATCTCCATTCACCCATTTAAACATCCTCTTCTGTGTTGCATGCAATTTAATTAGTGACGTGATTCTTTTCAATTGTCCAAACATTCACTCTATAAAACATAATTAGCCTTACTCCCTATCTTATAAAATTTTCATTTTAATTTGATTGTTGAATCGTTGGTCACATAACACTTGATAAGTGCACATCTCTTAATAATCAAACTCTGATTTTATGAGTAACAACTTCGTTCATTCTCTCCATCAAATTTTTTTTTTTTTTTTGCATGATAGACTAAAGAGAAAGAAAATGATTGTTTTGGAGTATTTGTAGAACATCAATTTTTATTAGACATTTCTCTTATTGGATTTTGATTCTAAATTTACACTCTATGTACTCAATCTTTATTATACTTAATCTCCAATGACACATCTATAAAAAGAAAATAGTTTTATTTTGACTGCCTCACTAGTTTCATCTAGGGTTGTCAATGGATCAGGTTCAGATCGGATTAGGGTCCATTTGGTACCAATCTGATAAGGATTTGGCCAAAAATATCAGATCCGACTCTTAACAGGTTTTTATCGGATTTCAATATTAAGATCCAATCCCTATTTGATGTACGAAACAAAATCAATTCTATGTATTTAAGCAAAGGGTTTGGATTTGTTGACTCATGAGAAAACACATGATCCTAACCATTTAGATACAAAATCCAACAATTGAGATTTATGTGTATCTTGATAACAAAAGTCTAGGATATATGTATCCCGAGGATAAATCTATTTTCCTATTGTTTGAGTATATATTGGTTTGGCAGATAATCATTGTGCCATTAGTCATTATTGACCATATTATGAAGTAAAGGCTAATAGACTATTTGCATGTCACACTAAAACAACATGACTAGATCAAAATTAATAGGGAAATTATTTATTTGGCATCACATTTTGATAATAGGGTAAAAGATGTATGAAAAAACCCTATTCCATATTTTGAGTCTCTCTTGTCTTTAAGCATGCCGAGGTGTTCTCTAGGAGTTTTATTAGTACCCTTGCACTTCTATAATATATATCATTAAGAAATGAGCTAAATTTCATTATTTTCAACCTGTAATAAAAAACCCCTTGAATTTTTCTTCCCAAAATCAATCATGTTCAATCTCTTATATGTAAAATCTTTCATTGTATAACCTTTTTAAGGTTGAAGTGGATAGACTCTTAAGGTTAAAGAGTAGGATTAGCAATGATCTGAAATATACCCGACGTTTAAACTAGCTTGAACCCGATCCAAAAACATGAAAAATTAAAATTTTGGGTTGAATTGAAATCTTAGATCCGAAACAATTTCGGATCGGATTCGAATGTACCTCAATCCGTTTCGAACATGTTTTTAATAATTTTTTATTATTGTTAATTTCATATAAAAGCATATAGATGAAATGTTTTAGTCTTTTTGGTTTCCTTTTATATTTGTAGTTGGAAAGTAGATTTTTTTTAAAATTTTTATGAACATTGATAATTTTAAAATTAAAATAAGGCATGTATTCTGATCGGTTTCGAATTAAGGATGGAATGAAACAGATCGGATTCGGTTCACATATTCATTAATTTGATCGGATCGGATACATGTTTTAAAAATTGGATTAACATTGTAGTGGTCTTCTCTCAAACGTTAACATCTTTTCAAAATTCGATCTTAAATCTGGATTCTAGCAAATACAAATTCAAGAAAACGACAAATACAAAACTGCCTTTACTATATCGTTGGGATATTATGAATGAAATACAATGCCCTTTGGTCTAAAAAATGCCCCTAGCGAATTTCAAAATATGATGAATGGTATATTCAATTCTCACAAAAACTTCTCTTTAATCTATATAGATGATATTTTAATATTTTCAAATTCAATAGACCAACATTGGAACACTTACATATACTTAAAAATACAATCATAAAAAATGGCCTTCTTATTTTTTAAACAAAAATCAAAAATTTCCAAACTTAAATCCAATTTTTAGGCTTTAATATAGAAAACCAAACGAATACTCCCACTAATAGAGTCATAGAATTTGCTGATAAATTCCCAAATAAGATTACTGACAAAAAATAATTACAAAGATTTTTAGGATGTTTAAACTATATTCCAAATTTCATCAAAGACTTAATCCCAGAACGAAAATTATTGTTCTCAAGACTGAAAAAATCAAACACGATAAAAACGAAGAGTTTATGGAATATCCCAGTTTTCAGACTTCGGAAATGTTACCAAACATTTCTATCTTGTTTTTGTGATTTTTACCAACATTGAATAACTAATAAGATAGATAATTATTTTTAAGTAAAAAGATTATAATTCCTTACCTAATGGTTGATACCAAGAATTTCAAATATTTTTATTGTAATTTTCTATATATGTTTTTTTGCTAAAAAACACTTAATAATACTTAATAGGGAGGATTGCTAATTAGGGCAGCTAGCATTTTGAGCAGTGTATACTTGAATCAAACATAAGGAGTTGTAACATTGGTGTCTATATCAAATAAGGGCTCGCCACATCTCTCCAAATATCTCAAATCCAAATAATACGCGTTTTCAAACATGACCATTTCTATCATGTTTAGAAACACTTTTAAATCAGCCAATTTCTTCTCACTCATATTTTCTACACAATATATGTGTCGATATCCGATATGAGCATTAATTCCTTAAGGGCCACTCGCGAGGACACACCCTTACTTACCTGGTGCGTGTGATGTACGGGCGTTGCACGTGCCCTGGGACTAGTCCTTGGACAAGACCATAACCTATGAAATGGGCAAAGCCTAGATGCAAGCCTAGTCTTTTGTCTACAGCGATATCTAGTTTTCAAAAAAAGAACTTGTTAAAAAATTAAATAAATTTAATTGTAGATGTGCGTGATTCAAACGCTAAAAGCTAGGAAAAGTGAATTAATGAGTTCAAATTTCAAATGTTAAAAGTCTAGATAAGCCCGCTGGAGTCGTGATAATCTGATTACCTCATGTGGCGCACTCAATCAACTCTCCAACATGACAAGTTCGGGAATCGTAGATCTGTACGCCTCAGGATACACGTTTCCCTCGGGATACACATTTTTATGGTGAAGTGCAGTTTTATATCTCAAGACGTATAGAACTATGGTTCCCAAACTTTTCATGTCAGGAGAGTTGATTGAGTGTGCCATGTGGGGTAGTCAGACTATCACGATTCCTCTAAAAAGGACTTTGTTATGCAACTCACATGGGGGTCCAGTCAACTGGAGACTTAAAAGTCTTGACGTGTTAAGCAGGCCAAAGACTTTGAATGTGGCGCCCCGCCAAACGCTAACACAAATTCCAAGGCCAAATCCCAAGGTACTAGGTGGCTGTAGACACCTCATTTTTGCACTCGCCTGATTAATCAACTCGTCAATCCGATTGCAATGATTCCCAATGATGGATGTGTATTCCGTTACTTTATTTTGTTACCAGATGTGTTTCAGAAATTCGGATGAGGTATCTCGAATTGACAAAACCTTAGAAACCACGTTACGCTAGGAAAATACGACCCCAGAAACATAGAAATCATTATCTTGCAGATCAAAAAGAAACTTCACGATAAAAATCACTAAAAAATTATCAAATTACCAAATACACCCCTAACCTCAAAACAACCCTAGAGCCTACGTTACGCTTAGGAAAACTCTCTCGAACACATAAAATAACAAATCGGAACCAAATAAATCATTTCACCAATTTTAACAGAATTTGACAAAATTACGAAAATGCCCCTCATAAAGTTCACAATCATTTCACACAAAAAATTTCATAAATAACACAAAATAATATTTCCATTGAATTCCTTACGAAAAATGATTCTAAAACATCCTAGAACATTAAAAACCGACTTAAAACGTGAAAAGTCCTCTCCGGGGGTAAAACGGTAATTTCACAATTTTCATAATTAAAAAATTTGAAATTAATAAATAAAATATTAAATAATTAAAGTGAAACATTGATGAAATTAATTTAAAATTTTGAATTAAAAAATCGATCAATCGGACTTTCGGGTAAAATTGTTGAGGGTTCGTGGGATATTTCTTTAAGGACCCCTCCATTTGGGGGTCCAAAGAATTAAAGAAATAATGGAAGGGGGTTCTCCAAAATTTAAAGTCAATCAAGCAAGACTGTAGTCAAAGTATTAAAGTCAATCAAGTGAGACTAAAGTCAAAATTAAAGTCAATTAAGCAAGACTGAAGTCAAAATATTAAAAGTCAATCAATTAAGACTAAAGTCAAAACATTAAAAGTCAATCAAATAAGACCAAAAGTCATAATAGAATTCTAATTAAATAATAACTCTATCTAATAGAGTTCTAACTTAAAAACAATTCTACCTAAAATAATTCTAATTAAAACACAATTCTACCTAAAACAATTTTAACTAAAACACAACTTAATTAAAAGATCTCTAATTAAACACTAACTCTATCCAAATCAACCTTAAAAAAAGTCTATAAATAGAGATGCTCACACCCTATTTTCGTATCAAATCATAAACCCTAAGAGAAGTAGGTCTAGAAGCTCACCTAGCCCTCAATAAACCCTAGTTTTGGATCCCCAACTCCTTACCTAACATCCCGCCTTCAATTTTAGTCTAGAAAATACCTAAAATCCCTCCAAAAACACCCCCAAATCCGTAATAAACTTGAAGAGTTCAGATCCAAAAACAAGGAGATACCTTGATCTAGGAGATCCGGAGACAGAACGAAGCAAGGGAGTACAGTACAAGGAGCTCTTTTTGTCAGATCTGAGGGAACAAAATCCTTGCTATCGGAAAGGTATGTAATTTTTTTATTTTTATCTAGATTTTTAGCAATGTGATATATTTGGGAAGTTAGTAGAGACCGACTTTGGCCGGGCGGGGTTGGTGCCTAACACCTTCCAACCCCGTAACATGATCCCCGAATTCAGATTTTTTGTGGTAGATTAGTTCTTTTTATCCATGTTAGAGTCAGTTTGGTTCCTAGACCACAATAACTAGGTGGCGACTCCCAAACTCAAGGGTCAAAAGCGGATCCGCGCACCCCGCGGATCGAGGGCGCTTTCAGTGGCGACTCCACTGGGGACTATTGAGGATCAAACTTGAAAAACCCCAAGTATGGGAGCATTGCCAAGATGACCTAGATTTTTTTTATTATTTAGTTGGATTTATTTTATTTATTTTTTCTGTTTATTTATTTTTTGTCTTGATTGTAGATGATTTTGGGCATTGCATTTTTTTTTCCAATTAAGGATCACTTTTTGATGACCCCTAAATAATGAAAGATTCAAATTGACCTATGAAAATGATGGAATGATGAAGGTTGGACATAAATATTAAAATATTTTTAGAGAATATTCTAGTGAGAATTAAGTCTAGGAGCCTCTTAATAAAACATAGTTCTCGTCGAGTAGATTAATTTAGAATCTGAGTTCACTCAATTTCGTTATCGGAAGCCTTAGATATCATCGATGCAAGTTCAATCTGTAAATCTGGAATTATTTCTGAATGAAAGTTGGGACAGCAATGTTAAAACTTTTTTAGAGAATATTCTAGTGAGAATTAAGTCTGGGAGCCTATTAATAAAACATAAATCTCGTCGAGTAGATTAATTTAGAATCTGAGTTCACTCAATTTCGTTATCGGAAGCCTTAGATATCATCGATGCAAGTTCAATCTGTAAATCTGGAATTATTTCTGAATGAAAGTTGGGACAGCAACGTTAAAACGTTTTTACAGAACATTCTGTGAGAACTAAGTCTGGACACCTATTAATAAAATGTAGATCTCATCGAGTAGATTAATTTAGAACTTGAGTTCACTCGATTTCGTTATCAGGAGCCTTAGATATCATCGATGCAAGTTCAGATTGTATTTTCCTAATTCACAGAAAATCTGAATTTATCTAATGTTGGCACAATTAATGTTCTTGAGAGTGAGCTCATCTCAACCATTGTCATTCTATCATCAATGTAACACCTATTGGAATCTCGATTTATTTTGGATCACCCAAAAGTGATCATTGATTGGACCTTAAAAATTATAAAAATTATGCCTATTGCAATGTTTGTTTGATCATTATCATATGCCATATTTATTGATTAATTTACCATGATCTTGCTTGAAATACATGATTGATGTTGATCGTAATGTTAATGTGCTTATGTGATGGGAATAATGTGATCTTAATTGAATATTCATATGATTTGAATGATTTTGGTTTTGATTAAATGTATGATTGGTTTGATTGGATCCATGGCCCATTTGTTTGAAAAAGGTCCCGGGCACACCCCACCCTGTTTTGCACACACCACATGCACGTTTACTGTTTTACTCACTTACACGTCCCATTTAGCCAACGTGACACTAGTGCGTGGCCCAGTCTCTTCGGAGATGCGACGTCATTCATGAAACCCACAACTTCAGTCACGTACCTTAGGGTATATCAAACTGGGGGCATCAATACCATCTGATCAGGTGATTCTGAGAAGTATGTTGATGCACCCAGGCTGGAGCGACCTGAACCTTTGACCTATTGTAAGCCACACAGTCACATGTCCCGATTGCCAACGTAGTACTAGTACGTGGTCGGTCCCCTCGTGGGATGCTAAACCATTTATGAAAGCTACAACTCTTGACTCGTACCCGTAGGTATAAAAGATAGTCTAAGTATATCAATTGCACTTCTTGGTCAAAATCGGTGCCTAAGCAAGATCTTGCCCCGTTGTACCCTACTGTACGAGGGGGATAGACTACGTCTATTCTAGACGAGAGGTATTTAAGTGGGCCCTTGCTCAGCATTGTGCGCCACCTCTCAACTGGAGATCAAACTGGCTGTTTTTGGCTTCAGAGAAGTGAATTGAGATTTTAGATTATCACCTATACGGTATATCAAACCAAGTCACCACGTATCGAAAGGTATATAGGTGTGCTTGGGCAAGGGTGGCCAGATAAAAATGCATTGCACGTAGTAAGCTTAGAGTCTAGAAACCTTCCCAGTAGGTCACGACTCGAACTTATCGTGGGTGTTCCCGGGTTGTTTATTGAATGAATGCATGTGATTGATGAATGTATGTGAGTGATGTGAATGATGATATCAAGAATGTATGGTTGTCCTCAAGGATAAAAAATTTTCTTTTTGAAAATTAAAATGGGTGCACCGACCCAATAAAGAATCAATTTTTTGCAATAATTTATAATGACCCAGTCCATCTCGATCCAATAATCATGATGGGTCGGCCCATTTAGATCAAAATGGAAATCAAATTCTTTTATAAATTCGGGTTTCAACTCATTTTTAAAGAAGAGAAATGGTTTACAAAAGGAAAGTATTTTCTAGAAGAAATGTTCTCTAAAAAATATATATATATTTTCCAAAAAAAGTGTTGTTTTCTAAGAAAAAGTATTTTCCAGAAAATGTTTTCCATAAGAACAAGATTTTCCAAGAGAAAATGCTTTCCAAATAACAAACTATTTTTCAGAGAAAAAATATTTTTCAGAAGAAAATGTTTTCCGAAAGAAAAGAAAATGAAGGAAAAATGATTTACAAAAGATCTATTTTTACATGAAAAATTTTTGAAATATGTTTTTCACCAAAAACCTATTTTTTTTCATGGATCTTGTAAAATTATCAAAATATGTTTTTCTAAAAAGAAAATGACTTGCAAAAAAATAATCAGATTTGTGAAAGTTTTATTCAATGAAAACATTATTTCCAATAATTTTCAAGAGTGCAATAAAATTATTTCCTTCTAAATAATCATTGAGCGGATGAATTGTTTAATGGATTGGTGCACAAAATTCAATAAAATCTCAGGGTTCATTTAAAATGTTATCAAGGGGTTGACACTGAAATTGGTTAAATTCACCTTCAAAGAGGTTTAAGGGTTATCATTGTACCTAAGCTCAATCGTCCACCGTCTAGCTAGGGTTACTAGTCCAGTCAGTTGGAATGAACGTCAACGCCAAATCAATCCTTTAGAATTTCTTAACATCGCCCAGTTATTCCCTGAAGATCATAGTATTTTAGTCTTGTCGGTTATAAGCAATGTCTCAGTCCTTAGTCCTAATCAAGCCCGTTGTGGGTAGTTGTATTGAGTTTTCATGAGTTATTTGAGTTAGCTCGAGTCCAATTTTTCAATGTCATATTTTCTTTAGATCGAGTCTACTATTTTTCTGTCGAGTCGAGTTAGTTTGTCGAGTCATAGAGGTGTCTGTCGCCCCTTTTGAATTTGATTGGCTAAAGGAAATATTTGAATATCTCGAGCGCATTAACGAATTAACTACTAACCTGGCTTTAAGGATAGATTTCTTTCTTGAGCAAGAAGATAAGAGTCAGGCCCAACGTTTAATCAAGAAAACAAAGGTTATTGACCTCGGAACAGAAAATATTTCCTAAAGAGATTCAAATAGAAACCCTCCTATCCCTAAAGGAACACGAGGGGATAATGAATTTACTCAGAAATTTCAAAAGACTTGTTCCTGTGATCTGATGAGGATGTGTTAGGTGCAAGCTTGGGTGTTGTTTAACACAGAATAGATACTCGTCTATATCGATGGAATTAAAGAAGATGTTATTAAATGTATCAACACTATCCTTACTACATCTTGAGTTTCAAATCACATATTATCAGTCGATATGGGGGTACCTTTTGAACTGATCTCTGATAATGGGTCGTACTTCAAAGCATAAATCATTACTCTATGTTTAAAGTTGAAGATCCGGAAGCACAAATCATCCCCCTACCGTCCTCAGATCAATGGAACGGTTGAAGCAGTTAGTAAGAGTGTCAAGACTATCATCAGGAAAATGTGTCAATCACATCGAGATTGGTTCAGAAAAATTATCATTCACGCTATGGACATATCGAACTTCAATTCAATCCTCTACTGGAGCTACTCCCTACTCCTTAGTGTATGGCATGGAAGCAGTCTTGCCAATTGAAATGGAAATTTCGTCTCTTAGGGTCTTGTTGGAAAATCATTTGCTAGAAACAGATTGGGTTCGTCAGCAGTATGAAGAATTAAACTTGATCGAAGAAAACGAGTTAAAGCCCTGTACCATGTGCAAGTTTATCTAAGAAGAGTCACCCGTGCATTTGACAAAAAGGTCAAAGCTCATCATTTACAGGTCAAGGATTTAACTATCAGACTTCAAATAAAATTGAACACTCCTCCTCGATTATAGGAGAAAGTCTGAATCCAATTGGAGAAATTCATTCATTAAGGAAATACTGTCTGGAAAAGTCGTCAGACTTCAAGATCATGATGAAAGTGAACTACCAGAGTCAACCAACCTTGACCGGATCAAATGGTACTACATTTAAGGAGGCCATCTTTGGCCGAATCAATTTTCCTGCTACCCAGTTCATTATCTCCTTTCTCAGCCCTTTGCAGCCTTTAAAAAAAAATAAAAATTGTGCCTTTTATTTCTTAGCCTGATCACCTAACCTAGGGGAGGGAATATTCGAACTACGTTTTGGTCTGATCCCAAAATTCTGGGGTACGTAGGCAACCTGAGAAGTTACTTCAGGCCCGACTACATCAAAAAAATAAAAATAGATTCCCCGACAAAGAAAAAATCTAAAAAAAAAAATTCAAAAGAAAAAAATTATCAAAGTGGGGAAGAAAATTCAAGGAAAAAGAAAATAATTTAAAAGGAAATGTCACATAAGGGGCATTTGGGTTTTTGAGCCTCAAAATCCCTTTCTTTTTATACCTAGTCCTAAGTTTACCCATGAAAGTCCTCCTAAGTACCGTGCGAGAAGTCAAGGAAGATAGCAAAGCATGATCAGACAGCAACTCCAGAAGTTCAGAAGGGAAGAAGAAGAAAAAAATCTGCTAAGTTGAAAACCCAAAAAGGGCGGCTTAGGCAAAAATTAAGGTAAGCTCGCAAGGTTGAAGATCTGAAAGGATGACCTTGGCAACAATCAAAGCAAGGAAAAAAGAAAAAATTGTAAGCTCGCTAGATCGAAAACCTGAAAAGGCGATCTAGGCAAAAGTTAGAGCAAGCTCGCTAGATTGAAAACCTGAAAAGGCGATCTAGGCAAAACTTAGAGCTATCAAAAAATAAAAGAAAATCTTCGTTGAGTTGAGAAGTTGAAAAGGTAGCCCAAGCCGAAATATCAGAAGTCCGAATGATCAAGTTTCAATACCCAGTTTGAACCAAATATAGACTCAGTGGATACAAGTATCTCGTCTATGATTGATCTGAAGAGTTTCATGTCCCTAAGTGAACCGACGGGGAGAAAGAACAAATTCTATGATGAATTTCAGAAAGGAATATTTTGTTCCAATTTCTTTGAGCTTGACTCAAAATCTTCAATATAAAAAGTCAAAATTAAAAGTTAAACCTTTATTGCGCTTGCGGTAATCAAGGATTTCAAACTTTCATAACAAGGGCACTTCCTTTTTCTAAAGAGTACAGTTTCCCCCCTTACACTAAGGGCATTTATTTTCAAATTATATTCGATTATCCCCAGTGCAATGTTCCTTGTCAAACTAGGGGCATTTTTGTTCTGATGCCTGGTCAATTTCAACCCCAAAGGATAAGGTTAACTTTGAATTAAAGGTTACCCTCTTGATAGCAATTTTGAAAACTCCTCAGATTCAAAGAGAGTTAAAATGTTTACCGGACCTTCATAAAATCCAACTTTTTATTAAAAAAAATTTCAAATGCGAGGTTAATCTCCTGTTCGTTCCTAAAAAGCTTAGTTCATTACTCTTTCACTCCGAGTAGGTAGAGTAGAACTTCCCAAAATAATTAATTCATTACTCTTTCACCCTGGGCAGGTAGAGTAGGATTCCCAAAACAATTAGTTCATTACTCTTTCACTCCGAGTAGGTAGAGTAGAACTTCCCAAAATAATTAGTTCATTACTCTTTCACCCTGGGCAGGTAGAGTAGGACTCTCAAAAATCTTGGTTCATTACTCTTTCACTCCGAGTAGGTAGAGTAGAACTTTCCAAAAAAAAAATTAGTTCATTACTCTTTCACCCTGGGCAGGTAGAGTAGGACTCCTAAAAAATTAGTTCATTACTCTTTCACTCCGAGTAGGTAGAGTAGAACTTCCCAAAAAAATTAGTTCATTACTCTTTCACCCTGGGCAGGTAGAGTAGGACTTCTAAAAAGCTTAGTTCATTACTCTTTCACTCCGGGTAGGTAGAGTAGAACTTCCCAAAAAAAATTTAGTTCATTACTCTTTCACTCCGAGTAGGTAGAGTAGAGTAGAACTTTCCAAAAAAAAAATTAGTTCATTACTCTTTCACCCTGGGCAGGTAGAGTAGGACTCCTAAAAAATTAGTTCATTACTCTTTCACCCTGGGCAGGTAGAGTAGGACTTCTAAAAAACTTAGTTCATTACTCTTTCACTCCGAGTAGGTAGAGTAGAACTTCCAAAAAAAAAAAACAAAAATAGTTCATTACTCTTTCACTCCAGGTAGGTAGAGTAGAACTTCCCAAAAAAATTTTAGTGCATTACTCTTTCACTCTGAGTAGGTAGAATAAAACTCTCAAAAAAATATAAATTTATTACTCTTCCACCTAGAGTAGGTAGAGTAGGACATTTAACTTTCTCCCAACTTTTGCTCAGATTTGTCTCAAATATCATTCAAATTTTCTCGAGTTTTGTGTTACTAAGATTTTACTCAATTTCACACAGTGCACACACTTGCACTTTTTAGTCAGGGAGAATTCTCTAAAATTCAAGGATCTGACACTGTTAGTGAGAGCTCTCGCTCAAGGACCTGACAATCTTTTAATTCGGGGAGAGCTTTACCCTCAAGAATCCGAACACCCCGACGAATTGCTAAATCAGGCTGCAAAATGAACTGTCACTAGCTTTGGCATTCAGATATCGCACTATCTACCAAAATAGATTTGCTATCTAGTTTGCTTCAACCCTCTGCCAAAGAGGGGCATCTGTAGACACCTCATTTTTGCACTCGCCTGATTAATCAACTCGTCAATCCGATTGCAATGATTCCCAATGAAGGATGTGTATTCCGTTGCTTTATTTTGTTACCAGATGTGTTTCAGAAATCCGGATGAGGTATCTCGAATTGACAAAACCTTAGAAACCACGCTACGCTAGGAAAATACGACCCCAGAAACATAGAAATCATCATCTTGCAGATCAAAAAGAAACTTCACGATAAAAATCACTAAAAAATTACCAAAATACCCCTAACCTCAAAACAACCCTAGAGCCTACGTTACGCTTAGGAAAACTCTCTCGAACACATAAAATAACAAATCGGAACCAAATAAAATGATTTCACCAATTTTAACAGAATTTGACAAAATTACGAAAATGCCCCTCATAAAGTTCACAATCATTTCACACAAAAAATTTCATAAATAACACAAAATAATATTTCCATTGAATTCCTTACGAAAAATCAATTCTAAAACATCCTAGAACATTAAAAACCGACTTAAAACGTGAAAAGTCCTCTCCGGGGGTAAAACGGTAATTTCACAATTTTCGTAATTAAAAAATTTTGAAATTAATAAATAAAATATTAAATAATTAAAGTGAAACATTGATGAAATTAATTTAAAATTTTGAATTAAAAAATCGATCAATCGGACTTTCGGGTAAAATTGTTGAGGGTTCGTAGGATATTTCTTTAAGGACCCCTCCATTTGGGGGTCCAAAGAATTAAAGAAATAATGGAAGGGGGTTCTCCAAAATTTAAAGTCAATCAAGCAAGACTGTAGTCAAAGTATTAAAGTCAATCAAGTGAGACTAAAGTCAAAATTAAAGTCAATTAAGCAAGACTGAAGTCAAAATATTAAAAGTCAATCAATTAAGACTAAAGTCAAAACATTAAAAGTCAATCAGATAAGACCAAAAGTCATAATAGAATTCTAATTAAATAATAACTCTATCTAATAGAGTTCTAACTTAAAAACAATTCTACCTAAAACAATTCTAATTAAAACACAATTCTACCTAAAACAATTTTAACTAAAACACAACTCTAATTAAAAGATCTCTAATTAAACACTAACTCTATCCAAATCAACCTTAAAAAAAGTCTATAAATAGAGATGCTCACACCCTATTTTCGTATCAAATCATAAACCCTAAGAGAAGTAGGTCTAGAAGCTCCCCTAGCCCTAGTTTTGGAGCCCCAACTCCTTAACTAACATCCCGCCTTCAATTTTAGTCTAGAAAACACCTAAAATCCCTCCAAAAACACCCCCAAATCCGTAATAAACTTGAAGAGTTCAGATCCAAAAACAAGGAGATACCTTGATCTAGGAGATCTGAAGTCAAATCCGGAGACAGAACGAAGCAATGGAGTACAGTACAAGGAGCTCTTTTTGTCAGATCTGAGGGAACAAAATCCTTGCTATCGGAAAGGTATGTAATTTTTTTATTTTTATCTAGGTTTTTAGCAATGTGATATATTTGGGAAGTTAGTAGAGACCGGCTTTGGCCGGGCGGGGTTGGTGCCTAACACTTTCCAACCCCGTAACATGATCCCCGAATTCAGATTTTTTGTGGTAGATTAGTTCTTTTTATCCATGTTAGAGTCAGTTTGGTTCCTAGACCAGAATAACTAGGTGGTGACTCCCAAACCTCAAGGGTCAAAAGCGGATCCGCGCACCCCGCGGATCGAGGGCGCTTTCAGTGGCACCTCGAAATTTCGGCATGGTCTCCTCTGTTTATGTTAGCGTTTCGCAGAACTCAAACCTGATAAACCAATTTATAACAAAACCTGTATATAAAAATGTAGATGCAGGAAAATAACAGCGGAAGACTAATTACATCAAACATGTAAGTAGATCAGAGTGTAGAAGATTTATCAATATATAGGCTTCCCAAAACACTCTCACTCTGAAATCGCCTCGACCCCCGCGGCCGGTCCGCTAAATAGCGGATTAGGGGTCCGATCTACATATCTCGGGGATTTTTAAAAGAATAGGGAGTCGCCACCTAGTTTAGGTCTAGGAACCAAAATTAACTCCAAATGGATATGGGTCAGTCCGTGGATCAGAGAGATAGGTAAGGGGTCAGGTTACGGATTTCGGAAGGTGTTAGGCACCGAACCCGCCTGATCAAGATGATCAGTCTCTACTGCGATCCAAAAAAAAATCCTACGGTCAACATTCAAAGACTAAAAGTCAAATTAAGGTCCAATCATCATCAAATTGCATCGGATTTATTAAACAAATCCTACGGTTAAAATAATTACATGATTTAATGAGGCATACATGACACCAAAAATTAATGGATCAATTCGATCATACTTTGAATAATACGAAATCGATTTTCAATGTCGCGTATATAAGATTAGTGAATTGGCTCATTGACGATATTTTATCGAAGAAATTCGATCATTACGTGCATTAAATTCAGTGGGTTAACTCACAAATTTTGAGTTGCCACGTGCATTAAATCGGTGAGTTAACCACGTGCCTAATTTTAAAATAAAATCGATTCAAATTTTCAATGTTTTAAAAATCAGCGAGTCGACTCGCAATTTGTTAACCAAAAGAATCCTAATTTTTTGGAATCGCCACGTGTATTAAATTGGTGATTTAATCCACGTGCCTAATTTTTAAAAATTCCATTTTTGAAATGTCACGTGTATTAAAATCGACGAGTTGACTCACAATTTTTGAAGTGCCACATATATTAAATCGGTAAGTTAACCCACATGCTAAAAAAAAATCAATTCAAACTTCCAATGTCCCTAAAATCAGTGAGTTGACTCACAATTTGTTAATCCAAAGAATCTTGATTTTTTTTTGAAATTCGCCACGTGTATTAAATCGGTGATTTAACCCACGTGCTTAATTTGAAAATAAAATCAATTCAAATTTTCGATGTCCCCCAAAATCAGCGAGTTGACTCACAATTTTTATTGTGGAAATCGATTTTTTATTTTTGTGTTTAGTGTATACCATTAATTTTCATTGAGTCGAATAAAATCAACATTAATGAGCCGGTCCATCAACTTGGTATACGTGAATTGATTCAGTCGATCTCTTAATCAAAAAAATATGGGTGAATTGATACACTAATATTTCGGAAACTCGAACATTGTCATTAATGCCATGTATACCCCAAAAATCAATGAATTAGTTCGGAGGCATTTAAAAAATAAAATCAAGAATAAATGAATAGAAAATAAAAATAAATAAACAAAACAGAGGCATAAAAAATACTCCTAACCTATTAATATGCAAAAGGATAAAATACAAATGAATCAACAATATATATATATATATATATATATTGTCCTACCCTATTGATATGTAAAAATAAATAAGAAAAGAAAGAGAAAAAAATTTTTTCAAACAAAAGAGATGTCTGAACATGTTCCCTAATATTACCGATATGCAAAAAGAATAAATAAAGCATAGAAAAAGATACATAAAAAAAATCCTAATCTTATTAACATAAAAAACACAAAAAAAACTACATAAAATAAAAGAAAACTCTCTTAGTCCTACCGTTATAAAAATATAAAAAAAAAATTATCTAATCCTATTCAATGTGTAAGGATGAACAAAAATCACATAAACAACGTTTCTCTTAATCCTACATAAAAAAAATGTCGTAAAGACGAAAACAACAAAATTTAAAAAAAAAATGATAAAAGAAAAATTCAACAGTGAACTCACCTATAAGGAGAATTATCGGGAGTCGGTTCCTTCAGGTACGACTTGGAGGCTTGCAAGTATTTGCTGTTGAGAAATAGGACAGAGGAGTGGCTGCACTGCGAAGAGGATGATGGCTGAGAGTGAGGTGACTGTGTTGGGTAGTGAAGAATACGATGACTATGATGGCTGGTCGGTGATGTGAATGCGGCAAGGCTGTTGAAGGTATTGTAATGGAATCAATGAAATATGAGATAGGCCATTGAAGGAAATGATTTAATAGCAGAAAGGTTGGCTGTTGGAGGTGTTTAATGACAGCAACATTAGCTATTAGAGAGGAAGGAGAATGGCTAAAAAAAAAACATTGGGGCAGCAACTAACAAGGAAGATAAGGGGCTGAGAAGATGGGTATTGTTGCAAATGAGTTGGAAAGGAGACTGAGTAATAAGATTGCAGCTTTAATGGAAGAAGGAAAAGATTTTTTTTTTTTATGGCAGCCCAAAAAAAACGTCTCTATTTTTTTTAATGGTTGCTGATTTTTTTTGTTTGATGATGGTTGTATCATCAAATATCAGAGAGAGAAATGAGAGAGATCAAAGGGATGAAGGAGGAGAGTTGCTGGTTTTTTGTGCAGCAAAGGGGCTGCAATCGGTCCTCTAAAATGTGAGGGAAAGTTGGCTATCTTATGAAGATGTGGGCTGTAGTTGCAGGTTTAAGGTTGCTGTTTTTTTTTGTTTTAATGGCTGCCTCTCCCAAAATCGTCCTCCCTTTTGTTCTCCTTCCCCGCTTTTATAATGGTTTATCTATGAAACGTGGGTGTGGGTGTGTGTGTGTGAGAGAGAGAGAGAGAGAGAGAGAGAGAGAGAGAGAGAGAGAGAGAGAGAGAGAGTGAGAGAAGATGGAGCATGGTTGCTGTCCAACGTGGGAGCATGGCAGCAGTTGGAGAAGGGAGGTTATGGACTGGAGAGTGATGGAGAGAGTTGGAGAAGGAGTGGGGAAGAAAGTGGGTGTTGTGTGGGTGGTCCAAAACGTGGTTGGAGAAGATGGAGAAGGAGGAGTTGAAGACGTGGGGGGGGGAGAAGGCGTTGGGGAAGAAGAGGAAAAATGTGTTTTTTTTCTTTTTTTAATTTTTAATTTTTATTATTTATTTATTTTTTAAAAGAATGAGAGAGGGGGTTCCTACGCTACTCGTACTACGGTAATTCTCCACCAATGAGTCGTGATTGGTTAATAAATTGATTTTGTTTCCAATTAGTTGATTTCGAATTTTTTTTATATTTTAGTCGATGTTTTGATTTGAAATTTAATTTGATGTTTTAAATTACATTTGAATTTGTATTTGATTTTAAATTTTGAATTTCGATTAGAATTTAATTTGAATAATTTAGTTGTTGGTTGATTTAATTTTGATTTTTGATTGGTTGATCGTTCGATTTTATTTTTACATTTTAATTGGTTAGGTGATTCGATTTTTAATTTTAATTTAAATTTTGAACGGATTGATTAATTTGCGTTTTAATTTGAAATTTAAATTGATTTCAATTTTTAATTGGTCGGTTGATTGGATTTCGATTTAAATGTGATCGAATGGATTTTGATTTGTTAATTACATTTTTGGTTGATTTGGTTGATTGATTTAAAATTTTAATTCAATTTTGCATTTTAATTGGTTGAGTGATTTTTAAATTGATTTTCAATTTGATTTTGATTTTGATTTTGTATTTTAATCGGTTTCTTGAAAATGTAATTTTTATTTTGGTATTGAATTTTAATTTGATTTTACGATTTTAAATTAATTTTAGATTTTGGATTTTATTTTAATTTTCAATTTTAATTTGATTTTAGTTTAATTTTTTTATTTGAATTTTATTTTCCTAGGGATCAAAGTCTCTATGTTAGAGTTAGATGTTAAGGGGCGTTTTGGTCATTTTTACGATTTTTGACGATTTTTCTTGAATTTCTCTGTTTTCTTCGATTTGAGTTCCGTTAGACTCGAAATCACGTTCTGAGTGCAATGGGGGTACTTTTGAGACTTTTCGGACATCAAAAATTTATGAAGGGTATTTTCGTCATTTTGATGATTTTTACAGATTTTTAAGAATTTCTGCGTGAGATTTCTTTCAGTCCCTGTGTGTTTGTTTCTAAATCTCAAATCCATATTTTCCTAGCGTAGCGAGGTCTCTAAATTATCGAAATGTGTAGCGAACCTATGCGTACGTGCTTGTTAAGTCGGGTGTAAGATGTAGCGATCCTAAGCGTGCGTAAATTTCTAGGTCAAGTCGTGACGAGTAGGGAGGATGAAAAGAAACTAAAAACAGAAGGAACCAAGCAGTACTCACAAGCCTTCGAGTTCTTTTATATTCATCATTAGGAATCCACCAAAATCGGGTGACGAATTGTCGAATTAGGCAGATGCAATAATTGGGTGTCTACACACTCTAACATAGGCCTAAACTCTCAATCCAAAAACTGCATACATCCTGGATGAAACTAACAACACTAAGGGATGTGGCCCTAGTGCTCACCAGGCAATGAACTCTGATCGTCGATCTGATCGATCAGATACTCCTTAATTACTGACTCTACGCCTGTCTCTATAGCTGCAAGTGCTGAAACTAAAAAAAATAGGAAGGAAAGGGTGAGTAACAATGGTTACCCAGTAAGTCCACAGCCAATTCCTACTAATAACCTTTCCTAAGCATGATCGAATAAAGCATACTGAACATTTTAATACATGCAAGGTTTTACAAGATAAAATACGATCAACTGGTACATATAGCTAGGGATGAGCAACTAAACAGTTTTAGAAATTACACATAACATCAATCATTAGTACTCATTATACATTTTTCATTTTGTGCAAATAATGTTGACAACATTGAAATAATAGACATGCTTCTCAGTTTATGATTCGAAATATAACAACAGATACATACTACAAATGGTGGAGTATTGGAATTAAAGAGTTGGGATTCACGACTGGATCGCTCCCAGTCAGGACATGATATTCCTCAATAACATCGTAGTTCCTGATTTTGTAGCTGGTCGTGTCTACCACCCTTGCGGGACCATTTATCCGGCTCAAGCTGGCCGTTTGACGTGACCGTAAGCATTGGGTCTCTTTTCGATGCGTCAGAACGTTCGACTACTACTAGATTGTTAGTGATCACTGACTAATC
Organism: Akebia trifoliata; assembly: GCF_017979445.1. Classification (NCBI taxonomy): domain Eukaryota; kingdom Viridiplantae; phylum Streptophyta; class Magnoliopsida; order Ranunculales; family Lardizabalaceae; genus Akebia; species Akebia trifoliata. Next base: position 26,261,146 of record NC_141380.1, read on the forward strand.
ATCTTCGTCTATGCCTATCAGGCGTGCATGTGATTCCCAAATGACACTCCACTCGTATACGACCACCTTTACAATACTCGTTCACTGGTAAAGATAAGAAAGGAATGGACCCGGATTCCAGTTGTGACTCTACTCTCATACGCGTTCCATACCACGTATGAGTTTGGTGGTCTCTACCGTATATCCCAGGATAGTGTATCCCTCCGGATGATTTGACACACTATCCCTTCAGGCATTCATAAACCCTTTAACAGCTCACAAAATAGCTACGTACATATATGATTTTTCATTTAAAACAAAAGAGAGAAATTAACAGAACAGGGTTGAGAACGGATATCCAGTTCCTACCATGCAACCGTGGCCACCCGGCCTAAAATAAATAACAGTACTCAGCGCATGCGCTAACATAATCGGAAATAAACATGCAACCCTTTCATTAATAACCTGGAGATCCTTTCACCAACCTACACACAACATACAATGTAAAAGGCAGACATCACCCCTCGGGTGTGATTCTGACAATTTACCGTTTCATCCTTTTTCCATTCTTTCAACATTCTCATTTTTCGTCTTTTCAAATCAACCATCCATTTCCAATCTTTCAAGGTCATTATTTCGGTCTTTCCATTGAAAACCTTCAAAGTTTATTCACAAACAAGGTCCCGATGATGCACGGGGCAAAAGCTGTTAAAAATAATGAAAGCTGGTGAAAATTTGGCTAAGTGTCGGAAACTCAATTTTTCAAAGTTCTCGAAATTGAAAATGGGTTTTTCGAAATGAAAGTCTCGCTTACGAGATTCGACACCATATAGTTTTTGTAATCTAATTCAAAGTAATGTGAAAATTATTATATTTTGAAAACTTGTCGAAAACGTCAAAATTTACGTTTTGTTCTTAAAACCAAAATTTGGATTTTGATCCTTTGAGATTTGGATCTTAAAACCATTCCCATTGTTCCGAAATGGGGGGGTAAAACCTTAATTTCATTAAAGAACTTAAAGTAAATGGAAAGTAAAAATTAAAGAGGACATTTACTTAAATGTTCTTAATGAAATAAAGGATGAGAAATAGTGTCGGTGGCAGAATCAATATGCTGTCGGTGGAACCGACAGAATACACATCGGCAGGTGTCGGTGGGACCGACGGTCCTGCCGACAGAACAAAGTTTTCGGCGGCTTCTTGATTTCGTCGGTGGCAGAAGCAACATTCTGTCGGTGGGACCGACAGAATGCCTTCGGTAGGTGCCGGTGGCACCGACCCTTCCCACCTACAGCCTGAACCTTACTTGCGATTTTTGGGTTTTTCGATCCCTTTTTTGATTTCTTCTTCCATTCTTCGAACCATTCGACCCACCCACGATTTTGTTATCAAAATTCGATAAAGCATAAACAAAACACCTACTTCTACCATGAATTTGAAATCAAACACCAATTTCTACGATTTAAATGCAAACAATAAGTTTTGTTTCAAAACCCCAAATGCACATTTCGGAAATCTAAAGCTACCAATAAGAATTGGAAGTCCCTTACTTGTTTGTGGACGCCAATGGTGATGAATCAACACTAAGGATCAATGTTAGGCGGCTCGAACTTCTGAAAGTGGTTGAACTCGGGTGCCAACGGAGTGGTTGGTTGTGAAACCCTCTTTGAAGGTGTTCTCCCCGCTTCCTAATGACCAACAACGACTCTCCTATGATTTGGATGAGGTTCCAAGTGATTATACAAAAGTCCACTTGCTGATTCTTGTGGGAGACCAAGAGAAAAGAAGAGGAAATGGAGGTTGGATGGGGTGAGGACGTAGAGCTCGACAACGCCGACGACTTTGCCTTCTTCGTCGAGGTTCAACTCGGACTCGTTCGCTCTAGAACATGGTGAGAATGGGTTGAAACCCTAGGTCTAGAAAATGGCTGAGTTGAGTTCTTTGGAGAAGAATGAAGAAGTGAAATGAAATAAAAGAAAGTGAGTTTTCTTTTATAAAAGGGCTGAGGGTATACTTGTAATTTCCCCATCATTTCTAGTTTCGATCATAACTTAACTATTCGGGCTCGGAAAGTGACAAACGAATATACCATTTCAAATAATTTTTCGTTGTGGTTCTAATGGTGTAGTCGAATTTTCTTGATTCTCCGTCTAACGAAAATTTTCTATTTTGGGTCCCACTTAACACGAAATTCGAGGATTTTATAACTTTTTCCTCCGAACTCAAATTCAAACTTGCTTACAGGCTAATGTATATATTTCGATCCTTTTGAATCTAATGACGAAGTTGATTTTTCTCAAAATTAATCATAGTAATATTCGAGTATTTTACTCTAAGTCTTTCATTTGATATTTCCCTCCAAATCTCACCATTTACTTTCCTCGAGATATGAGTTGAAAATCTGGGGTGTTACATTGAATGTTGTAGAGTCTTTCTCCCTTTGTTTCTCTAAAAAAAAGGACTTTGTTATGCAACTCACATGGGGGTCTAGTCAACTGGAGACTTAAAAGTCTTGACGTTGTTAAGTCTGTTGTAGATGCTGAAATTAGCTCTACACTTTTCCTCTCTCTTTGCTCGGTCGGACCTACAAATCAGCCCACTCCGACGATCAAGTTAGATTCTAAGAGAATTGATCAATCTTAATTTAGTTTTAGAGAGAAGAATAATTCCAACCTCTCTTACCCATGGTCCTCTTCCTTTTATAAGCATCCTATTTGATTGTTTTCTGTGCCATTCTTTGAAATGACCCGGAGCAGTTAGCTTCCTCTCAGGGTGATTAGCTCACTCTCTAACACGTCAGCTGCAATGGTAGTTGTAACTGCTCTGTCAATCCTGGCATAATCAGAGCTGATCTGATGTGGTATGGGTTGTCAGTGCTGTCAATCAATGGCACATCTGTCAGACTCGTCTTGCCGACCTATACTGTCATGGTCCATGCTAATTAATTGATTGATGGTGCAGGTCTGAGCTGGACATTCGTGTATCCGAAGAGTTTAGTCAACTGGGCCCATATAACAGTCCTTCCGAGCTTCGAGTCCATATTTCCGAGCTTTATTCAAGCCACGTGTCCATGCTTGAGAATTTCCCCCACAATACCCCCTCTCGAGGGCTCGGGCAAATTGCTCGGGTGCTCAAGAAATTAATCTAAAAAATTGGAAAATTGACACATGGCAGCCTCTCAGTGGCCCGCAGCTATGATTAATGATTTTTCTGTGACGAATCGTTACCTGGCCCGTTCGTTTTTCGAGGGCGACGGTCGGTGGGGCTGTTCTCGTAAGGTGCAATTTGCATGTTGGTTTATACGGTGCAATTATGTTTAGTGTACACGTGGCGCCCTGCAGTTAGCTTGATTCGCCTGCGAAGGTCGAACGGTAATATCGGATCTCCCAGCAATTAATGCCCCATCATTATTAGCTGATGAGATCCCAGCCGTTGATTACAAGCACGCATCCCAAGGCCTCTCATGCCTATATATACCCCATTCATTTCTTATTTTTACTTTCACTTTCACTCACCTTGTCGTTACTCTGCCCATTTGCTCTCTCGTGACTCCTCTGCTTTTGTTTGTGCCACCTCTGTGCCTCTCAGTGCCTTCGCGCCACCAGCTACTCAGGCGTCCAAGGTTCCCGGATTCAGTGAGGAAGAGAACAAGGTAACCAGATCAAGGTCCTTCTCCTCTCCTCTGTCCCTTTTTTCTCTTTAGAATGGCCAGGGGGAAATCTTCTTCTCCCGTTCTCCCTCCATTGGACACCGTTCGGGATGCCTTTGGTGTCCCTAGCAGTGTGGGTTTGTCCTATGTGGACGAGACCCTTGTCCAGTGCGAATGCTCCCCAGGTGCCACGGTGGTATACTGGGGACAAATGAAGGCGGGCCTCCGAGTTCCCCTTAGCAGGCTGACTCGAGAGGTCCTGAACTTCTACAGGAGGGCTCCCGGCCAACTGAGCGGGAACTTCTTCCGTCTAATTCATGCTCTCGAGCTAATGAATGACAGACTGAAAGAAGGTCTGCAACTTGGCCTGCCGGACATTAGGGCTCAATTTTCCCTTAAGAAATGTCCTAACAGGCCAGGTTTTTTCTATTTTTCTAAGAAGAGAGGGAAGCCGTCCTTGATCGAGCTTCCTGACTTGGACAAGGAATGGTTTTTATTTCCTATCCAATTGTCCGGTCAGTGGGAAAATGATCTCGGGGACGAGTTTCCCCCCTTGACGCATCATTCCTTCAACCCTCACGGTGAATCCTATTTTTACTTCTCGTCTATTTTCCTGTAGTCTATATTTCTTTGTCTTCTGGAGTTCGTTACTTACTGTTTTAACGTGCTTGCAGGTTCGAGCAAGGATAAGTTCCCAGGAGAATCGGTGGTAATCACCCATCTCCTTGCGAACCCCGGCCTCTACGACCAGGTCACCGCCCTTCTACCACCAACCATCCGCCCTTCCGACATGGCGATCCAGTCCAAACATCCTCCGTCGATCCTGGGCTCCGACTCTGAAGAGGATGTCGCAGAAGTCCCCCCCACCCTGCCCACTGTACCCTCGGGGTGGGGCGTGCTGTCGTGGAGGAGGAGGAAGAGGAGGAAGACCATCAACCTCTTCTTAAGAGGTTAAGGAGAGGGCCACACTCCCCGGTCCCTGCGCCGCCAGTGCTGCAGCTGCCTCCCCCTCATACTGCCGAGGGGACAAGCCAACCAGCCGAGTTATCTCAGGCGTCCTCGGTTGGTTCGGTGCAGAGGGGAAATCTGCCCCCTCTTTCCCCCTGGGTGGTATAACCCATGGTCGGGGGAAGGCCGGTGTCGGATAGGGACTCAGCCTTATCTAATCCGACGGTAGCTAGGGCGATCTTTGATGAGTCTACTCTTCTGAGGGACGTGGAGAAGGTTCGTCAAAGTTTTGCCACTGATTCGACAAAATTTTCGACTGATGCATTCCGAGCTTTGGTCGTGGTAAGTTTCTTTCTTCTTTTTATTTTTATTTTTTATTTACACTTGCCACTTTCTAACTCCTTTTTTTTTTTATACCAGGCACAACATGCCGTGGCCAAGCTCATCGAAGCTCGCGACGCTTCCACGGATAACCTTCAAGCCGCGGAAGGTCGCATTCTTCAGCTTCAGGCTGAAAGGGACGCGGCTGCGGCCAACTCCTAGAAACTCCAATCAAGCTTGGATAGCGCACTATCCGAGCTGGAGCTGAATAAAGATCGACTGGCCCTCGCAGAGGGGAAGATTTCTTCCTTGGAGGAGCTAGTGAAAGCTAAAGAAGTGGAGCAAGAAAGAGCCTTGCAAGATCAGTTCAACTCCCTTCAGGCCCAGTTAGACTCTTTGGAAAAGGCCTAGGAGAAAGCCTACAACAGGCTTAAAGCAAAGTTAAAGAAGGCGGAGGCTGCGGCGAAGAAATCGGAAACCACTTCTGACGTTATTCCCGAGCCTATCCCTGTCATTACTCCCGAGCTGATTCCTCAAGTTCTGGTAGCACCGGCCAAAGTTCAATCTCCCAATGATGCATATGCCGAAGTCGATGCGAATGCCTGAGTCTTCTTTTTGTTTACCTTGTTTTGTAATTTCTGTGATTTTTCTAAGGTTACTCTTGAATGTAACTTCTTTAGATATTAATGAAAGTGTTTTATTTCTGTAATCCTTGTACATTTCATTTTTTTCTTCTGTTTTTGCTTGTATGTTGGGATTTGCTATTTAACTATCCCGAAATAATTTACTTTGCTCTTTTCTAACTAACTCTTTATGCTCGGCACTCGTTGTTTGTCGTGGCCTTAATTTGGAACAAACCTCTCAGTTGGGCTCGACTCTTGTTGAGGGGCCGAGGCTTTGCCTTAGTCCAACTCCTCAGTTGGGCTTGGCTCCTGTGAGGGGCCAAGGCTTTATCTTCGAACCAACTCCTCAGTTGGGCTCGGCTCCTGTCGAGGGGCCTAGGCTTTACCTTAGACCAACTCCCCAGTTGGGTTTGGCTCCTGTGAGGGGCCAATGCTTTATCTTCGAACCAACTCCTCAGTTGGGCTTGGCTCCTATGAGAGGCTAAGGCTTTATCTTCGAACCAACTCCTCAGTTGGGCTCGGCTCCTGTCGAGGGGTCGAGGCTTTACCTTAGACCAACTCCTCAGTTGGGCTTGGCTCCCGTGGAGGGGCGAAGGCTTTAACTTCGAACAAACTCCTCAGTTGGGCTCGGCTCCTGTCGAGGGGCCGAGGCTTTACCTTAGACCAACTCCCCAGTTGGGCTTGGCTTCCATGGAGGGGCCAAGACTTTATCTTCGAACCAACTCCTCAATTGGGCTCGGCTCCTGCCGATGGGCCAAGGCTTTACCTTAGACCAACTCCTCAGTTGGGCTTGGTTCCCGTGGAGGGGACCAAGGCTTTAACTTCGAACCAACTCCTCAGTTGGTCTCAGCTCCTGTCGAGGGGTCGAGGCTTTACCTTAGACCAACTCCTCAGTTGGGCTTGGCTCATGTGGAGGGGCCAAGTCTTTAACTTCGAACCAACTCCTCAGTTGGGCTCGACTCCTGTCGAGGGGCCGAGGCTTTACCTTAGACCAACTCCCAGTTGGGCTTGGCTCCCGTGGAGGGTCCAAGGCTTTAACTTTGAACCAACTCCACAGTTGGGCTCGGCTCCCGCCGAGGGGCCGAGGCTTTACTTGAGTAGTAGGCTTAAATGCAAAGATAACTGTTTATTGATAGTATTTCTTCAGGTTGAATACATTCTATGGTGATTGAACTACATCCCCCGTTGATGTTTCTAAGTAGTAAGTGTCAGATTCCCCAACTTTGCTAACGATGTAGGGTCCTTCCCAGTTAGAGCCGAGCTTTCCACTGTTGACTTCCTTTGTGTTGGAGAATACCTTTCGAAGCACCAGATCACCGACTTGGAATTCCCTATGACAGACCTTTCGATCATAAGACCTCTTTAACACTTGTTGTTATCGTGCCAATCTTTTTATGACCTTCTCTCGCGTCTCATCCAACCAATCCAAATTCTGAGCCACCATTGCATCATTCAGTTCTGTTTCGGCCACTTGTGTTCTAGTAGTGGGGACCTGAATTTCTATCGGGATGACGGCTTCGGTCCCATAGGCCAGCGCGAATGGAGTGAAACCTGTAGCCCTTCTTGCTGTAGTCCGGTAAGCCCATAGGACACTGTGTAACTCGTCCACCCATCTCCCTTTATGCTCCGTTAATTTCTTTTTTAGGTTTCCGAGGATTGTCTTGTTGAATGCTTCCGCCTACCCGTTGCCTTGTGGATACCTCGGTGACGACTGGAGTGATCCGATCCCGTACTCCTTGAAGTACGATTGCACACGGTTACCCTTGAATTGTGTTCCATTATCGGAGATCAATGCATAAGGGATTCTGAAACGTGTTATGATGTGCTCCCAAGTGAATTTGATAACTTCTTCTTCCCTAATCCGAGTGAGAAGAACATCTTTGACCCATTTAGTAAAGTAATCTGTAGCTACTAGGATGAAGAACTTACCCCTTTTTCCCCGAGGTAGAGGTCCAACGATGTCCATCCCCCATATAGAGAACGGTCACGGTGACTTCATAGGGTGGAGCTCACTGGCTGGCTGTAGATGCATGGGGGCATGTTTTTGGCATTTATCGCATGTCTTTACGTACTTCTTGCATTCTTCCTACATCCTTAGCCAAAAATAGTCCTGGTTGATTACTTTATTGGCGAGTGATCGTCCTCTCGAATGGTTGCCGCAGATCCCCTCATGGATTTCCGCCATTATGAGCTTGGATTCCACCTTATTAAGGCATTTCAGAAGTAGTCCCCCGAAAGACATCCTGTAGAGTTGCCCTTCAATGAGTGTGTGTTTACCGGCCTGCCGTAGCAATTTTCTTGCTTCCTTCTTGTCCTGTGGCAGCATTCCAGAATGCAGAAACTCCGTGTATATTTCCATCCATCCCGAGGCTCGGTTTACCTGTGCGCACTCTCCTTCGCCGTAATCAATGCTTGCTTTAGGTAAGTATTCCACCGATAAAGTCCGACTTTCTGTTTCCTCTAGCATCGAAGCGATGTATGCCAATGAATCCGCATGCCTGTTTTCATCCCTTGGTATCTGACATATTTTTACTTGGTCGAATTTTTCAATTTTCCGACTTACCGCGACTAGATATTTCGCTATACGCTCGTCCTTTGCTTCGAATTTACCATTGCACTGATTCGCTATGAGTTGCGAATCAGTACATAACCTTATTCAGTCAACTTTAAGCTCGCTTGCCATTCTTAGCCCATTGATAACTGCCTCGTACTCAGCCTCATTGTTTGACGCCCCATATCCAAGCTTGATTATCTTCTCAAGTCTGTCATTGCTCGGTGTTACAAGCACTATTCCAACCCCCGAGCCAAAATAATTTGATGACTCGTCGACGAACATCCTCCAACCTGCGTGCTTGTCCCACAATTCTGCTTCTTCTACCACTTCGTCCTCGTCCTCCAACTCTTCCCAGTTTGGATCTTCGACTGGAAAATCAGCGAGGAAGGCTGCTAGCACTTGCCCTTTTAGTACCGTTCGTGACTCGAACTGTAAGTCGTATTCTCCGAGAATCACCGCCCATCTTGCCATCCTCCGGGATTTTTCCGTCCTGTGCATCATTTCTTTTAAAGGGCTATCCGTTACTACTCAGATACGGTGTAAGAGGAAGTAAGGCTTGAGCTTGTGTGCTGAGTAGACGAATGATAATCCCACTTTCTCTATCTTCATGTACCTCGCCTCTGATGGACCCAGTGTCTTGTTGACGTAGTAAATAGGGTACTCCAGTCCCAAGTCGACTTTGAAAAGAACCGAGCTTACCGATGACGAGCTGACTGCCAGATAAATCCTTCGCTCCAAGAGAAATTCTTTTCTTTTGTAATAACTTGAACAACGGACGGAATCTGTCGGATACTCGGGAAATAAACCTATTCAGTGCTGCTATCCTTCCTACAAGTTTCTGAACTTGCTTTTGGTTACGTGGACTCGGCATTTCCATCAAGGCATGGATTTGGTCTGGGTTGGCCTCAATGCCTCTCCTGGTGATGATGTGTCCGAGGAATTTTCCAGAAGAAACTGCGAACACGCATTTCTTCGGATTCAGCTTCATTTGGAAACTCCTCAGTCAGTCGAAAGTCTGCTTGAGGTCCGCCAAGTGGTCTTCCACTTTCCTGCTTTTCACCAGCAAGTCATCGATGTACACCTCCACGGTTTTCCCAATTAATCCCTCGAACACCTTGGTCACTAGCATCTGGTAAGTGGCCCCAGCATTCCTTAAGCTGAACGGCATAACCTTGAAGCAGAACAGCCCCTGCTCGGTGATGAATGACGTTCTTTCCTGATCCTCCGCTGCTAGGGGGATTTGGTTATACCCCGAGTATCCGTCCATGAACGACATTCTTTCATGCCCGACCGTAGCATCTACCAGTCTGTCGTTCCTCGACAGAGAAAAACTGTCCTTTGGGCACGCTTATTGAGATTTGTAAAGTCGATGCACACTCTCACCCTTCCGTCCTTCTTTGGCACTGCCACTATATTGGTTATCCATTCTGGGTAATCTACTTCCCTGATGAATCCAGCCTTTAATAGTTTCTCGATTTCCTCATTTACCTCCTGCCTTAGACGGGGTGACAGCCTCCTCGGCTTCTGTCGAACAGGTCGGAAGTCTTCATCAATGTTTAGTCTATGGCACACTACCAAGAGGTCAATTTCGGGCATATCCTCCAACGACCATGCGAACACGTCCTTGTTTGCCTTTAGAAGTTGGACCAATGCTGTTTTCTCCTCCTGCAACATTGTGGTGCCAATACTAACCATCTGTCCTCCACCATCGCCGAGGTCTACTATCTCAACTGTTGCCAGCTGCTCCTGTTGTGGCTCCTCCTGTAACTGTTATAATGTTTCTCCTTCCACAGGTGACTCCTTCCTCTTCTTCTGAGGAACGACCTCGGCGCCCCATCCTTGCTTTAAGGTCAGGTGGAAACACCGCTGCGCCATCTCCTGGTCACCTCTGATTCTCTACTACTCCTTCCTAGCTTGGGAATCGAATTACCTGGTGATACGTTGAGGGGACTGCCTTCATTTCGTGTATCCATCTTCGCCCGAGGATTGCGTTATAGGCTGAGTCCGCTTCTATCACCACAAATCTTGTCATCACCACTTTTGATCCCGCTGTGCCCGGGAGTGTGATTTCTCCCCGAGCTACTGGAAGCCCCATTGAACCCGTAAACTAGGGTCTGGGTTGGTTCCAAACTATCTGAAATCCCCATCCTTTTTGCCGCACTCAAGAAAAGAATATCCACTGCACTTCCCGAGTCCACTAGTATTCTACGGAGCTCGATGTTCCCAACTGGGAGTGCGATCACGAGTGTGTCCTAATGGGGCATCACCGTCCCCCTCAGGTCATCCTCCGTAAAAGCTATCACCCCTTAATCCCTTCCCCTGCCAGTTGTCTCCATAACCCGTGCCCCCGATGTTACTTGGCTGATACCAACCATATGTCGGATCTTTTTACTTTTTCCTCAAATGACCTGCCTAGATGGCTTTCCAACCCCTATCACACCCGTGATGGTATGTACTATCCTGTGTTCCTCTGGCTCGCGACGTCCCCCTTATTTCGGCCACCTAGGCCTGGGCTTTCGTTCACCTCCCTCTAGGCTCTCTCTCTTCTTCCTTTTTCCTGAAGAGACATACCTCTTGAGTTTCCCTACTTCGACCATATCCTGGATGATATGGCGCAACCTGTAACAGTCTTCGGTTGGGTGATCCTCTGCCTCATGATACTCACAATACGGTTTCCCGGGTTTCCCCCTATACCCCCGTGGTGGCTGAACGAAACTGGGGTCGCTTTTAATATGTCTCAGTATCACAGACAGTTTTTCATTGAGTGGTGTATACACCCGACCTCTCTTCCACCCCGACTGCTCGTTCGGTTCTCTCTGCCTTTTCTTGCTTCCTTCCCCTCCGAGCTGGGTTGGTGCTTTTGGTACTTCATTTTCTCCCTCGCTATTGGCCACTATTTGAGCGCTCCGCCTCCTGCCCTTCACAGATTCCTCCACGAGGATGTACTTCTCCACCTTTGAATACAAGTCTTCCAAACGGGTTGGGTCGGATTTGATCAACGACTCGTGCAACCGAGTCCTCCGGAATGACTGCCGCGATGTACGCCGCGCAAGCAGTCACCTCGTCCATGCCGTCTATATCTAACACCTTCGTTCGGAAGCGGGTTATGAAAGATCGGATACTTTCCCCGACCTCTTGTTGGAGATTGAACAAAGTATTGACACCAACCTTCTTCTTTCGTAGATGCACGAACTGGCCGACGAATGCCTCCTCTAGTTCAAAAAAATTAATGATCGATTCCGCTGGCAACGCCTGGAACCACGTCATGGCCCCGTGCCTTAACATTGAGGGGAATAGCTTGCAGAGCAACGAGTCATCGTTCTGGTACAGCACCATCTGGCTCCTGTAGTGAAGGATGTGGTCCATGGGGTCCCTTGTCCCGTCATAGGTTTCGAACTTAGGTGCATTGAACGCTCTTGGGGGTTCCGAATTCATTATCATTGGTGAAAACAGTGTCCCCTTGAGTTCCCGGATTGCATTCCTCACCTTCTGAGCGGGGTTCCTCCCACGTGCAAGTTCCTCGTCCCTCCGCCATAACATTTCCTCCACTTCCCCTTGTCATCAAGTCCTTAACTTCTGAATTTTCCTGTTGCGTTTTTACTGCTGCTGAATCTTCGGTCTAATCTACCTCTGTCCGCGCTATTCGGACAATATGATCCCTGCTTTGCTCTATACTTGAGCCTTCTTTGATTTTCGCGCGCTCGCCTAGTCTTTGCCTGAGTTCCTCATTCTCCCTCCTTATATTTATTATCTCATCATTCTGTTTCTCCAAACCCCTGCGCATTTCCTCCCTCATCTTTGTGAGTAAGTTGTACATTGCAAACATAGGGTCCTGCTCGTTTGGAGGTGAACCCGCTGGTAAGGGATTTGATGGTTCTCCGCGTGTTTCGCCCCTAGCTCTTCCCATTTTGGTCGTTTTTCTCCTTGTAAGTTTCTTACGGACGACGCCAAATCGTAGATGCTGAAATTAGCTCTACACTTTTCCTCTCTCTTTGCTCGGGCGGACCTACAAATCAGCCCACTCCGATGATCAAGTTAGATTCTAAGAGAATTGATCAATCTTAATTTAGTTTTAGAGAGAAGAAGAATTCCAACCTCTATTACCCATGGTCCTCTTCCTTTTATAAGCATCCTACTTGATTGTTTTCTGTGCCATTCTTTGAAGTGACCCGGAGCAGTTAGCTTCCTCTCAGGGTGCTTAGCTCACTCTCTGACACGTTAACTGCAAGGGTAGTTGTAACTGCTCTTTCAATCCTGGCATAATCAGAGCTGATCTGATGTGGTATGGGTTGTCAGTGCTGTCAATCAATGGCACATCTGTCAGACTCGTCTTGCCGACCTATACTGTCATGATCCGTGCTACTTAATTGATTGATGGTGCAGGTCCGAGCTGGACATCCGTGTATCCGAAGAGTTTAGTCAACTGGGCCCATATAACAGTCCATCCGAGCTTCGAGTCCATATTTCCGAGCTTTATTCGAGCCACGTGTCCATGCTTGAGAATTTCCCCCACACCTGCCAAAGACTTTGAATGTTGCAGAGTCTTTCTCCCTTTGTTTTTCTCTAAAAAAGGACTTTGTTATGCAACTCACATGGGGGTCCAGTCAACTGGAGACTTAAAAGTCTTGATCTGTCAAGCCTGCCAAAGACTTTGAATGTTGTAGAGTCTTTCTCCCATTGTTTCTCTCTAAAAAAGACTTTGTTACGCCCCTAACATGGGGTGGGGGGGGGGGGGTGGTCAAGTGATGTGTAATTTCCGTTAACTTTAGTGGGTTATGAAAGGAGTATGGGGAGTCGGTAGGGGTGAAGATGTATGTATGGGGTTCTTTCTAATTAAAAATATCCTATTTTCTTTTTTTCTTATTATTTTCTTTTTAGGGTAAATTACACTTTTACCCCTTGTTGCTTGGCATAATTTTATGTTTACTCCTAACGACCTCACTTATACTTAGGGAAAGGGTTCATTTACCCCCACTTGTACCTACTTGCCGTCAACCAAATAGTTCAAAATGATTGGTATTTTTAATCATCGTTTTTTTCTAATAAAAATTAAATGAAAGGGTTAGATAGTAAAATAACATCTGAATTTTAGTGAAAGAGGAGGTAAGTGCAATTATCAAAATAAATATTAAGGGATCTGACATGAAATCTTCTTTATGTTTGCCTCTCATCTACTAGTGAGATTCAAATCCAAGTTTCATGCCTATAAAAGAAAGTTTTGTTTCTCCTACTCTTGATAGTTCAAACATATAGTTTACTCAAAATGGTTTCCGCAATTCATCGTATACTCCACTTGTTGTTTCTCTTTCTTCTTCACCTACCACTATTTACCGTATCTCAGACTTACCAAAACATTAGCTTGGGCTCATCTCTATCTGCTTTAAATGAGAACTCTTATTGGACATCACCTTCAAGTGATTTTGCTTTTGGGTTCCAACCCATAGGGATCAAAGGTTTCTTGCTTGCAATCTGGTTCAACAAAGTACCTGACAAGACCATAGTTTGGTCTGCAAATGGAGCAAATTTGGTACAGAGAGGATCAAAAGTTGAGCTAACTACTGATGGTCAACTCGTTTTGAACGACCCTCAAGGCAGAGAGATTTGGAAAGCAGAATTCAAAGGAAGCAAAGCCGCTTATGCAGCTATGCTTGACACGGGGAATTTAGTAATCGTGAGCGAAAACAATAATAATATATGGGAAAGCTTTGATGTTCCCACTGACACCATATTGCCTACACAGATATTGAATCGAGGAAGCAGACTTGTTTCTCGTCAGACAGAAAGCGATGATTACTCGAGTGGAAGGTTTCATCTTCGGTTTCAAACCGATGGTAATCTCGTGCTTTACACAACTGCTTTCCCAACTGATGATGTTTACTATGCTTACTGGTCAAGCGCGATTCAACAAGTGGGCGCTCAAATGGTCTTCAATGAGTCCGGCTATATTTACCTTACGACAACAAATGGAACGCTATTTAACCTCACAACATCTGGCGCAACTCCAACAAACGATTTCTACCAAAGAGGAACATTTGATTATGATGGAGTTTTTAGGCAATATGTCTACCCAAAAGCACGTCGCGCAAGTAATGGAGGATGGCCACTGTCGTGGTCCACCGTGTTGTACATACCTTCAAATATTTGTACGAGCCTTTTGTGGGCTGTTAGGAAGCGGGGCTTGTGGGTATAACAGCTATTGCAGATTAGACGAGAAACAGAGACATAGTTGTGAATGTCCACCCGGGTATACCTACTTGGATCATAATAACAAGTTAAAAGGATGCAAACAAAATTTCATTTCGCAAAGCTGTGAGGAGGGATGGCAAGAATCATCTCTATTTGACATGAAGGAAATGATGAACACCGATTGGCCACCTTCCCACTTTGAAGCGTATTTATCAGTAAAGGAGAATTGGTGCAGAGAAGCTTGTTTGAGTGATTGTTTCTGCGCGGTAGCCACTTTTAGAGATGGAAACTGTTGGAAGTTGAAGCTCCCACTCTCAAACGGGAGGATTGATTCTGTTCTTGGAGGAAAAGCTCTAATCAAAGTAAGGGAAGATAATTCTTCGGTATCTCTAGTTATAAATTTAATGAAGAAAGATCATTCGACTTTGATCCTTATTGGGTCACTTCTTTTAGGAGGCTCCATGTTCCTGAACTTCGTGATGCTGTCATTGATTTTCTCTCTTCGTTTTCTTCACCTACCATAAGAAATCAAAGAAAATTCACCCGGGCCAAATCACTTCAGGGATGAATCTGCCAAGTTTTACATACGAAGAGCTTGAAAAAGCTACGGATGGCTTTAAAGAAGAATTAGGTAGTGGTGCTTTCGCAACAGTTTATAAAGGGGTGATGGCATCAGATGGTGGAAACTTGGTGGCGGTTAAGAAGTTAGACGAGGTTAAAGAAGGTGAGCAAGAATTTAAAGCTGAAGTAACTGCGATCGGCAGGACCAATCACAAGAATCTAGTCCAATTATTAGGATTCTGCAATGACG
Source organism: Akebia trifoliata (assembly GCF_017979445.1). Classification (NCBI taxonomy): domain Eukaryota; kingdom Viridiplantae; phylum Streptophyta; class Magnoliopsida; order Ranunculales; family Lardizabalaceae; genus Akebia; species Akebia trifoliata. Next base: position 26,276,217 of record NC_141380.1, read on the forward strand.
GACCACACCGGCTTCTGGTATACGAATTCATGAGCAACGACTCTTTGGCGAGCTTCCTCTTTGGAAGTTCAAGGCCTAAGTGGTACCAAAGAATGCAGATTGCGTTTGGAATCGCAAAAGGGCTCACGTACTTACATGAAGAGTGTAGCACCCAAATCATTCATTGTGACATTAAGCCTCAAAACATACTTCTTGACGACTGTTTTACTGCAAGGATTTCTGATTTTGGATTAGCAAAGCTTTTGAAATCTGATCAGTCTCGTACTAATACGGGTATTAGGGGGACTAAAGGGTATGTTGCCCCTGAATGGTTCAAAAAAATGGCTATCACGGTGAAAGTGGATGTTTACAGCTTCGGAATCTTGTTATTGGAAATCATTTGTTGTCGGAAGAACATTGCAATAGATCTCGAAGATGAAGACAAGGTGACATTGATGGATTGGGCTTATGATTGCTTTAAAGAAGGAAGATTGGATATGTTAGTGGAGAGTGAAGATGAGGCAATGGACAACATGAAGAGGTTGGAAAAGCTTGTGATGATAGCAATTTGGTGCATTCAGGAAGAGCCATCCACTACGTGAAAACCACAAAATTTGACAAAAAAAATTGTTAGCCATGGCCCGACGAATTTTAGAACCCAAATTCTACAGTCACTGGACCACAAATTTCATGGTTTTTCCCCCGTTAAACCCATTATGCTGCGATTGCAACTCTCACTTACTTATGCGATTGCGAGTTTGCGACTCTTTCTCTCTCATACTTTGTGTGTTGCTCTCAATCGATCTTTCTCGATCTCATCTCTCTGTCTCCATTGATCTCATCTCACCTTCAATTTCTCTCTATCTGATCACTCTATCTCTCTCTATCTTTCATCCGTCGAAGTGATCTCTCGATTTCTCAACATTGGAACGATGGAGTGAAGAAGAAGCCATTAACCTCTTGAAATTTCTCTATTGATTTTTAAGGTGAGTCTATCTCTCTTCTCTCTCTCTCTCTGGTTGGTAGATCCATAACACTGTTCAAATTATTGAAGATGAAATCTAGGGTTTCTGATTCCACAAAATATACTAATTTTGATTTTTTATTTTCCAAATGTGTTAATTTTGCTTCATGAAGAAAAATCTAAGAACAGATGAACATTTAATTATAGATCCCAATGACTTTATAGATTTGAGTGTTTTTATATTGTTAGGAGCTTTATTCTTCCATTAATCCACTTAAGATTGAAGTAGTTTGTTTCCAGTCTTTCTTGATGAGATTGAAGAGAACTATCTTATTTAGAATTAGATTAAAATATCTCAACTTGATTACGATGATTTGTTTCTTTGAAAAGTAAGTATTAGGTTCTGGTTACAATTTTTTTGATTTTTAAGCTTTGTGGTTTGTTTTGGTAACTATATTTCTTTGAAGAGTAAGGCAATTCAATGTTTCTGGTCGGTTTGAAAAAGCTCACTATGAAATTAGAAAGTCTAAGGCCTAGGGCACATGGATTAGATGTATGAAATTTTTATTTCTATGCAATAATTTCTGATAATTGTTTGAAGTGTTGCAGATCACATGATACCATTTGATTAAGGAGTGGTGAAGTTTTTGTCCATTGGTTTGCTATTACTTCTTGTTTTGTTTAGTTATTTTCTTTGTCTGAAAATAGGTTTGATGTGATTTAGCAATGCTAATTTTTTTGATCAAAAGCTTAAAGTAACATAATTATATTCAACATGAAAATCGTAGAGACCCAATAAACAAGACCACAAATAACTAAACTAAGTTCTGTCTGTGGTTTATTTTGCTACATTTTTGTTCTACATCATCATTGCTACTCATCATGTATACAATTGAAAACCTCCCAAGACCCATTGAACTGTTCTTATTAGTCATGTTCTTAGTCAGTTCGTTCTCAATCCCACTATAATTTGGTAGAACCATCAAAATATGTCCCATTCTTTGGTAAATCTATATTTCTTTATGTTGGATTTTATTGAATTTAAATCAAAAGAAAGTATAAAACCCTAGCGTTCTTTTTTTCCTGTTTTCGTAGTTGTCTTAGCTCTATTTGGAATTTTTTTTTTGCTAGGTGATTTGGAATTAATTGATACATTAATTTAAGAATAGATTATTGTCAAATGAGGTTTTGAATAATTAATTTTATTTTGCTAGTTTGACTCCATCCTTGACATAGGTATATTTTCTTTTATTATATCTAGTTTCGCCAATTTAATCTTGATTTTCTAATAGTGTGTTGGACATTTGAGTTGCTAATATCACTGCACTATGTGTGTATGTGCGTGCGCGTGTAGACCCTATTGAAGCAATTTTCACTTTTTCTAGTTTAAACGTGTCACAATCCCCTTCCATACCCCTCTCACATAGGTGGAGAACAAAAATGTCAAATACAATCCATGGCCACTAAAATTAAATTTGCAATTAAGCATTCTCTTCTATAGGCTTTCTTTTTTCTCTTCACTATATTTTTTCAGCCATTTTCCAAGAAGTGCACTATTAATTTTCTTAAAAAGTGCCTCAAGTTGAGTGCACCACCCTATTTTGGGTAATAGATCTTGTCCCCTAAACCAAATGAAGTTATTGTTTTCGTCATTTCCCCATAAATAGATGTGTAGGCTCGAGAAAATACTTTTTATGAGTACAATTTTGCCACTTTTAGATAAATACTTCTGTTTTATTTTATTTTATTTTAAAGAAGCCATTCTTATCAAAAACTCAATAAGAAGCCATTCCAAGATCACTCTTGCAGCAGATCCCATCCTATCCTTACTTTCATATCTTCGAATGGTCGACCAACACCATTTGTCTCTTTATCGCATATTTCCTTTTTATTTTTAATCTAAATATGAAATTACCAATAAAAAAATGACTTCCATGATGTTAAGTTCAAATATGTTTGTTATTAGGTCTTGTAACCTTATTTGAAAATGAGGAGTTTGTGACTATTATGTCATTGTTTGGTTCTTGTGCTAATGAAATGACTATATTAATCATTCAGATGGATTATATGAACACTTCACATCCAAATTTTATTGGTGGAAGCAAAGCTGTGGAGGTTGCGATAGAGCAATTGAGATCTTCAGAGGTATTTGCAACTATTTCATTGAAGCCAAAGGTGTAATGGTAATTGTAACTCTTAAAATGGTTTAGTGTAGTCACATTTGAATAACATTATATTTTAGAACAGGGATTTTGTAACCTCAGCCATTGAAAGCATGGTGTGGATGTTGAAAAGCTGACCACATCTGAAAGAGTCAAAAATCTCAAGCAAATCTTGCCAAGTCTGTTGAAAATGGAGTGATGTCTGACAAAGGTATATTTGTTCATGCTATTATTGTCTATCTTCTCCAATTCTGTATTTTGTTTAATATATGGGTTTCTACTTATGGAGAGAGTGGAGAAAAATCTCTAGCTTGGTTGCATATGTTTAACAATTAGTTGGCTGCTTTTTTGTTATATTGACAATTTAATTTTCTAAATACAATGAGTTTTGGTTGAACATATATCTTAAAAGTCCCAAGTACACTTTATATAATTTTTTGTTCCTCATGTGATAGGGAATCCAACCTCCTTCAACTAATGACAAATCAGTATCATCCTGTAAACCCCTGTTCCTTATTCTCTACATTCATGCTACCTCCTTCAACAAATTCATAAAAATAGTTTCTTAATATTGCTAAAAAAATTTGTTGGATACTGGACTTACATGTATGTGCATTAAGGGTTTTGCATGGCACTTATACTATTGTCCTTTTCATTTGATGGTTTATGTTGAACTATTGAACATTCTCTTTATAGCATCATTATTTCCCCCAGTTGGCAAGCTGTCACTAAAGTAGTATGATATTAATTTACATGGGGTTTATGTGATCAATGCACAAAACTATGTTCCTGGTAGGGTGTTGGTTGGACAATGAGTATTCATTCTTTACTTAACCGTTGCAAATATATGAGCATAACCCCTAAGTTGGAAACTAGATTCCCTATGATTTCTTTTGAAGAGTTGGAGTTAAAATTAGTTTACTTGAGTTGTTTGAAGAAATGAACCTTGCCAAAGCACATTTTTAGGTGTTCTTGCTGTTTTTCGTGAGAAAAATTCAAAATTCAAAAAGAGCTTGTTGGTTTGCATTTCTCTTCAGGCTTTTCAATCATAGTTGTTCTAAATGTATTCATTTAAATAGTATATGTCAATCATTGTCCAGCATTGTTAAACTCATTTTTATTTAAAATCTTTGATTTGAGTTTCAACCATTTAAATTAAAATTTCCTTCAGTAAAATCTGTGATCGCAACCTTATGATTAGAATGGTTTGCTGCTAGCTACTAATATAATAAAGTAAAAGGTGAAAAAACCACTTGAATGTTTGGTCTCATTGAGAATGAGGGCCGAAAGTCTATAAAATATAAATAGGCATGTTTAAGCATGTTATAGGTACTTAATTATTTGTTCAATTTCAAAATTAGAAATCATAATTCCACTTCTTGACTTGAGCATTAGTACTGAAGTTTCTTTGGCAGCTACTCTGCCCTTTATTGTCATTCATGAATTAAATGAATTGTCTCAAATCTGATTCATGGTTTGAGTTATTTCTAAAGGAGTACAACTACTTTATTTTTAAAATGCTTGTACTACTTATCAACATAAAGAAATAAAAGGAAAAAACTCTGACTAATATTGAGCAATTTTGGAAGGAAAATGTTGAAGTACATTAAAATTGACATCGATTCTCACATTGCTGACATAGATGTATGTATGGAACCATAGATGCTTTTCATTGAGATATATGAGTGAAAAGCTTCTATGGCTATGTGTGCACCTACACATCAGCAATGTGAGAATCGATGTCAATTTTAGTGTTATTGCAGCAAGACTCATTTTAAAATTATAGGTGATTGCCCTCCCTGTGCAATGGGTTTGTCACTGATAAGGAGAATTAATCTTAGGTGGTCCAATCCCCCTGTAAATATGCGGAAAAAATCCATGTAAACATGTCTGCCACTAAATTTAAAATTATAGTTATGTTATTTCTTCACTCTATGAACATGGATTAAAATGTTATCGCATCTTCTATACCCTGTACAAAGTGTCATACTTGATAAAGTGTAGTACTATAATACTAACATTTTCATGTTTGTGTGTGAGGCTACATTGGAATTGGAGTTGGACGATAATAGTGGTGTACTTCTTCTTCCTCGTACTCTGGGATGCATTCAAGAATAGCATCACTACTGAAATCTAGGGTAATTCCTTCAATCTCTAATGATGGAATAACCACTCCTACGAAAAGATAACTGTTTTCTTAAGTTAAAGAAAACTTGAATAATAGTTAAACTTATTTTATCTTTCCTTGATGACCGTTACAGATTCTCATTGCATGTTGTGCTAATTCCAAAGAGTATATTTAAATGGTTTGGTGTCTTATACTTGTAATGTTGATTTAGTTTTGTTTATTATATATTGAGGGTAAACTTTTGTGGCATAGCTTTGTTATAATAGTACTTGCAATGGCAATCTTATGTGGCATAGCTTTGTTATGGTAAGAGTTTCAAAGTCATTGGTACACTCACATGCACTCATGTCCAAAGGAGACAAGATTTATGGTGTCAATTGAGTAGTTAATCAAAATAACGCATAAGGAGTACACGTAGTGTACAAGCTAAGTTAGGGAGTTAAATCTACCACTCGACGGGTGCCAAAAATATATCCTAGGCTGAAAATGACCCTTCCAAGTATGCCACACTCTATATAACAGAAGTATGAGTATGAAGTTTGTGAATGTTGACATAATAAACTTGTGTTTAAAACCCACCTCACCTTCAAGTTACCGATTCCATTAAAAACAGCCATGCCCAGAAGCACATAATACATTTTATAATTGTTACATTAACATAGATGTCCAATAAAATGAACTATTTGCCAAAGAAATTTGACCATATTCGGAAGACACCAAGCTGCTTGTTGAACTTTGGATCTACTGTTTTTAGTTATCAATTTGTATTGAATTTGTTTTAAACTTGAGATCTACAACATTAGTTTCAATGTAGAGGAAATTTAATTAATCTTGTCTTGACATCTGGATTTTAGTTTCTAGTTTTTAATTCAAGTCTATATTTGTTTGTGTTGGCAAAAGATATTTATTTTTTGATGATCTCTCCAAGCTAGATCTGGAGAGAATCAAGCCTCTGAAATAATTTTTCTGAAAGTCTTGTATTGCGGCAAAGATGGCGGCGACATTGCCTTGGAGTTATACTACCAGCAATGGTGGTAGCCATTGAGCTAATGATCTGGTATTACTTTGACTCTGTCACTTGCATTGTTTTATTTTGATCCATTGTAGCACTTTAGGCCACTCCCAACATAGAACTGACCATGTTCTCTTATCAATCATTAAAATATAACTAAAATGGAGGCCTTGAAGAACACCATCTCTCTCATTGTTTGAAAGATATTGTTTCTTTGGAATTTCGTTTCATTTCCTTATTCCCTTCTTAATAACAACTTTCAAGAGCCATCAGTTCCTTTTGTTTTTATTGACATCGAGATGCAGAGAGAGGCTTATAACTCTCCATATGTAGGAGTTGGAGTTGCGGCTGGAGCTGCAGTTCAAGAAGAGGAGCCACAGTATAATGTGAAGAAATAAGGAGAGATTATAATGGTATGTTCTTATCAAGCTTCCATTTCTCTTCTCGGTATCTACTTCCAAAATGGACTACATCATGGTGACATTCCTCTGTCTTTCTATTTTCTCTCTTTAACCCTTTCACTTGCCTTTTTTTGCTTCTTTGATAGAGATGTTTTTAGAACACAAATTAAGATTTCTTTCCAAATTCCTCCAACAAATAGGCAGAGTGTTTGGAGGACTTACTTTCTTAATTTCAGTATTAATGACCCTTTCTCCAATTATCATCAAATGGGTATGTGTTTTTGGGATCATTACATGTGCCATCTCTTTGCTTTGGTTTCTCATTTACTAGAGAAGACTACCGCCACCAACACCACAAGTGATCAACTGGTTGGTTGCTACTGATGATATTAATGCAAGAATTATTGATCAACCCATGATTAGGATGGGGATGGGAATGGAGCTGCAGCCAGTCCATATTGATGAATCGCTTATCGTTCACATGTGTATTGCTAATTTTCATTACTTTGGGTTGATGCATAACTTTCTTTTTTTCATTTTCAATGGTAAATTTATTCTTATCTTTTATAAGGGAAATCTAAACCTTGAGGAAAATAAGCGGACACAACAGAGCGGAGAGAGCCAGAAGAGATCAAAGGCATCATGACCATTTGCTTCTGATTGTATTTTATTTCTAAGAAATTATGTGACTCAATTTCATTTATAAGTGCCCAATTACTTTAATTAGAGCTTGTTTAATAATGGAATTTCAATATATAATATGAATTTTGAGCTGTTTAGTTTAATTTGGAGCTTGTTTTATGATTTTTGTTTTGTTTTTTATTTTTCTGATTTTTTTATTACTATTTTGTCTATTGTGATTGGTGAATTAGAGGACCGTCCTATTGTTTGTTAAACCTCCATATTTGACGACCATACTCTATGGATTTTTTTTAAGCTCATTCTCCAAGAATTTGATAGTTCAGGGCCATCAAAAAAAAATTCTACAATAAAATATTTGACGGGCATATTTGATGGGATGGTCCGTCAAATTTCTCAAAATTTGACGGGTTGAGACCGTCAAATATGGGCTTTTTTCACATAGTGATCGCTTAGACCTACAATGAAAAAAGTTACACAAATGATTGAAGGATCCGTCGAAGTTTCTGTGCCCCCTGACCCTTCATCCTTCATTAGTTCAATTGGTTGAAAGTTGAAACAACAGTTTTATATGTATGTGTGTGGACCTAGATATGGGGAATTAAAGGTCCTAACAATCTATGTTGAAGCTTACTTATATATGTCGGAACACTATGTTTGTGGGTCTGTTGTTTAATCATTTATAGTCGAGTTAGCATGGTCTTGAATGAACTACTTTGGAAAACACAATTGAGTCAGTGATTTTATTCAAAATTAATTCTGCTCATACAATTATGTTACCTTCAATTTCATGATTTGATTCACAAACCAACAATCACATGTTGGGTTCTATGTAGTTGTGACCTTCCATGTACTGCCTTGATAATAATTAGAAGAAAAAAAAAAAAAACAAAACCTTTTTCATAATTGATGACGAGCCATTACACAATTTATAAGCAAAAGGGATGAACAAGTCTCGATAAATATGATATTAGAAGAGCATCACATGTGAAATTTGCTAAGAAGAGACGGAATTTTGTACACAACAACAATTGTATTGAAGTATTAACTATATAACATTAAATATGCTGTCCATAGTATTCCTTTTTATTTTTTTTGTTAAGCAGAAAACAAGTAAATTCGATTCCTAAATTCTTATATCTATCTATATAAAAGTACTCACTCACTTTGGTCATTCTCTTCTGCTATGATTCTGTTTATGAGAATGATTGAATCATCTTGTCAAACATGGAACAAGCAATTGCTCAAATATTATTCAAGTATTCTTAAGAAATTTCAATATTTGTTAGCCATGGCTGGTGTTTGATTCGCGCGGACAAACTGTAATTGTTATGTATGCCATGTGTTATTAGAAAAAAAGTAGAATGCCTTTGATGCTCAAATATCGGCCACTTCTGAAGTTGTTCTTAAGAGGAGGTTTTATCAACATTAGCTATTATGTTTCTGCCTTTAATTATGTTGGTAGTATATTGACGCAGGGCGATGATGTCTAAATCATATATATATATTCATTTTTTTTTTTTTGCACTAGAGGAAATTTTTTTCTTTTTCATGGATTATAAATTGATAGCCAACTTGTTTATGAGATTTTCTTTCTTTCTTTTTCAGAGTAAGTGAGACTGAAAGAATGTAATCCTTTTTTTCGTGGAAATAGTGAATAGATTTCATTGCTCATGGATGTTGGTAATCTTGCTGAAAAACGTAAATTTCGTGTCAATCTCTTTAATTTTTTATTTGGGTAATTTAGATTGTTTTCATGGCTTCTCATGCCCAATTGTTCAACTATAGTGATGAAAAATTACTCGAGGATAAGTGGGCATTATCACAAAAAAGTTAAGTAGCCAGTTTTAATAATTTTATTACGGTTTTTCCTATCATTTCATTCTCAAGTATCAGATTATTTAGGAAATTCTATTTTCAATTTTTAAAAATAATTATTTTATAGTTAAAAACACTTAATTATATATGTTAATGCAAAGATCTTGGCAAGAGTTTTTTCAATAGTTCTATTTTATTTATTTTATAAAATAGAAGGCAAAAAGTTTTGAAAATTAAATATAGTCTAAGACCTTATGGGTAATTAGCATTCTCCAACACTTATTTCTCTAATAATGCTTATATTCATTTTGTCTTTTAATGAAAACAAATAAGGGTATGATGATCTTTTACACAATAAATTCTTGTTTGCATTGATTGCTAAATCCTTTATTGCAACAAGACATTTAATTTTAAAGATTAAATGCCCTTAGTATTTATTATAAAAGAGATTATTTTAATTAAATAAATAAGCATTTATTATGTAATAAAAGGTTAATATATCCTTGTCTTTTTTGCTAAGAATCGTGCTGGGGTGACACAGGATTTACTATGATTCTCTCAATTCTGACGTAGACATGTATACATAACCATAGATGATTTTTACTCGTATCGCAAGGAAACACATCTATGGTTATGTGCACATCCCATGTCAGACTTGGGAGAATCGTAGTAAATACCTTGTGTTATTCCAGCATTTTCCTTTTAGTAAATGACAAAATTGGTAGGGATATTATTGAAAATAAAAAAGTATTGGAAAATACTAATATCCCAATGAAATACCAACTTGGGGCCAGGGAATCTGCTCTTTCTATGGTCTCAAGTTTGAATCCCACTACCCATAAAAACCCTTGGTGGCCACGCACTGCTCCACGTAATGGGGTATAGCCTGAGTGCGGGGCATAGGGACTAGTCTGGTGCGTGCAAGCTATCCTGGATACACTTCGAAGTTTACATCTTCTCCAAATACGTAAGCACTAAAAAAAGAATGGGTACTATTACTACTACTAAGAGCCTTATTAGACTGACTACTACTACTAAGTTGAAAAACAGAAGTGGGTACTAGGGGAACCGAGTACGTCCAAGAGATACAATCCATTCACTTCACGTCCACTTCCAATCGTCCTCTTCGACCCTAGATCCTGAAAGACACAATGAGAGGGATAAAAGGTTACACTGCAGTTCAAATTTTTAGTAAGACTACTAATAGATATAAGGTCAGTAGTAAGTTGAGGAACATGAAGTGTGTTATGTAGGGATAACGAAGATGTAATAAGAAAATGACATTGACCAGCTATAGAAGACAAAGAAGCATCAGTCAGGCGAACCTTGCGATGACCAGAACAAACACTATAAGTTTGAAAAAAAGAAGACGTACCGGTCATGTTATCTGAGGCACCAGAATCAATGATTCATGGTAAGGAAATTGTGGAAACATTGTGTGCAGATGCAAAGGTACCTGAGTGAGCGAAGGTAGATACCGACTGAGATGAGGTCTCCATCTGATTGAAGAATTTCCTAAACTTGTCAAGCTCGACTTGGGATAGAGATACTAACTCCAATGAGGAAGTAGGAGCTAAAGAATGTGCTAAATCAGTTGTCTGCTGAGAGACTACATGAGCTAAAGATCGTTAAGACTGTTGACGGTTCTAATTAGGATGACCATGAAGTACATAACAATGAGCCTTCACATGACCCAACTTTCCACAATGATCACACTTATATCGTTGACGAGTAAGCAGAGATCCACCGGAGGACTGTGGAAAGGTAGGCGAGCAAGTATAACGGAATGATCTCCTGAAGAAAGAGGTAGGACAGCGGCATGACGACTCTCATCAGCTAAGACATAAGAATACGCAGTTTGGAGGGATGGAAAAGGATCCATACCCAATAAATGAACTCTCACATACTCAAACTCATCCCGGAGACTTGCTAGAAACTGAAAAACCCGATTCTTGTCTAGAATTGATGCATACAATGTCTCATCAAGAGGGTCCTTCCAAGCGTAGTACGATGAATAAAATGTCAACTCTTCCCACCGAGCACGTAGTTGTGATATATACCTAGTAACAGAAGAGTCACCTTGCGAGAGACGAGAAATCTCACGCTCTAGGTTAAAAATCTGGACATTGTTTTGTCGTTGCAAGTAAATACTCTTTGCGGAATCCCATATCTGTTTTGCTGTCGAGGAGAACATAAAACTAGTTGCAATGTGTGGTTGCATAGATGAAACCAGCCAAGAACGAACCATAGAATCATTAGCAAACCACTGGGAGTAAGAACTGTCGGTCTGTGTAGGTTGTTTGTCCGCCCTGTGAGGCAACCGATCTTCTTTTTTCCACCAATGAACATTTCAATCGATCGTGCCCAAAGAAGATAGTTAGGACCATCTAATTTCACGGTAGTGATTTGAATGCTGGGAAAGTCGGTTGAATGAGACGGAAAATCACTCGATCCATTATTAGTACCAGTGATCGAGGAATAGGATAACTCAGAGGCCATCAAATAATCCGAGTACTTTAGATTGAAGAGAGTTCAAGAAGATGAGGGCACAACTCCCTATGATAAAGTGATAAAGGTGACAATGTACAATCAAAAGAGTTGTAAGGGCTGATTAAGCACTATTGTGGGTGACCCCAAGTAATCATTACCGCAAGTATAAGTAATCAATGTGCAAGATAAGTGGGAGAACAGCCTCAAACAACACCCTGATGTGATCGAAAAACTTCGTAGGTGTTCAAAAAAACTACCGGCACCTTCATATAACCACTACGGGAATCAAAAAATTAAAAAACACAGCCACCTGCTGTGTCGTACAGGTCAGAATAGCACCTTCCCAGTGTCGTTTGCTGAAGATTAAACTACCTGCTATGGTTGTAAGGCTCAGACAGCCACCAGTTGTGTCGCACGAAGCAGAACAGCCACCTGCTGTGATTGCAGATGTCCAGACTGCCACCAGGAGTGTCGCACGACCTCACTACAACCATCAGGGGTGTCGCACGACCTCACTACAGCCACCGGGGGTGTCGTATGACCTCACTATAGCCACCAGGGGTGTCGTACGACTTCACTACAACCACTAGGGGTGTCGCACGACTGAGATGCAACCACCTTAGGTGTCGCATGCCCTAAACAGCATCGTTGCTGTGAGTATAGCCTGATCGCAGGCTCTAAACCACCTTAACTTCCTATCGCATGGGTTTTGCAGCAACAAAGAACCCCCGTAGGGGTGATATGGGTGGAAGACGAGTGCTGTAGAGTTTTTTTTTTAAAGGAAGAATGAGTCGATTGAGTTTGTAGTGGAATAAGAAGAAGTTCGACAGTGATTCAGATCGTAGGCTCTGATACCAAGTTAAAGTTGAGAGAAAAAGATTATTTGATAATTAGCCCTAATTAGGCTTTAAAGTGTTTACATAATCTAAGTAGGTAAAAAGACCAAAAAGGACATCTAGCCTTATTTCAATAGTTATACCCACTGAATTAAACGAGTTAATTTCACAAGTTAAAAGTTGTTACCATGCATGCATTTGATAAATAAATCCAACTCTGAGAAGTAGAGTTCTCGTTCTCATAACATGTCAGTTGGTTCTGACCAGCAAGTAAACATCCTCACCCTTCATCAGCATAACCAAAACACATGAATCCATGAGAGCTTCTGTGTTTTCACACAGGCCTTAATAAAAATGACAATGATAACACTAACAAACACTTCAATCTAATGGATGAAGAATATAATACTTGAGACCAAAAACATTTACTCAAAATGGACTAATATACCTGCATAACCTCGACTGGTCATGAGAGTAGTATCTCTAAATTTTGAGGAACTTTTTTATAAGTTCATCAACAAGTTTAGAATAGTGGGAAATTTTGAAGTTGGCAAAATCCAAAGTAGACCATAACACTACTTATGTGACATAGGACTTTATGTATCATAAAGATCTCAAGTTGGTAGTATTTTGTAATGTTTGTCAAGATGCTAATCATCTGACACTTGAATATCATGACTTAATACAAATAAGCCAAATAATCCATACATGCAATGCACATGAACAAAATGTTTATTAGGAAATCAACAAGATTGAAGGGAAGCTTGAATGGAAACTTATATAAATAAGAATTAAGACAACTATTAAGGTCACTCAATAGCTTTACTAGGCCATGGTTGCTTAATCTTTGCTTGTATCCTTAAGAATCTACACTTGCAATGCACGTTTTTATTTATTCTTTTAATTATTTGACTTTTAGCATAAGATTTACATGTCAGGCCCTAACACCAAGATGTGATAAGAGAGGCATTCTTGTAGTAGCACCACCCTCACAATGTTACTCCTAGCAGTTGTTACCTGCAAAATGTTGTAATTACACTCTTGAGAGTTTTATATAATAAACATACAGGCCTTTTAAAAGTTAGAGTATAAGGACAAATAACAAAATCAATAACAATTACAATTTCCTCATCCCCTTCAGCTTTATTGACCAAAAGAATAATAGGTCCTATACCAGATGATGGGGGAGATCCAGGAATAATGCTCTCAACCTGAATGCCACATTAAATCCAAGATTTGTACCGTTCCAAAACTAATAAATAAATTGAAATATTTATGGAAAATCAATTCGAAACTAATAATTCATCTAAAACTTACTAAAAATCAATTATTCTATAATCCTACAACTCGAGATTTGTTCTTTGCAACTCTTTCCTCAAATAGAGAAAAAAAACCCTTAAAAATTTTAGGCTTTTTATTTCTATAGCAAAAATCCAGATACACATGAAATTCATTTATCTATGCAACAGAAAACACCAACAAATCTGAAAACAAATCATGCACACATGATTTGTAAATTCAAATAAAATGGGACTATCTAGATGACATATGGAACAAATGAATCATATATAAAACTAAATTCTTGATCATACAAAACCATGCATGTATGTTTTTAAAAAAGTTCATGGCTACTTAGTTTTCTAAAAGACATCAAGAAACAAACAGTAGGTCAGCTGAGGGGTAGCCCCAATGAAAAAACAGCCAACAAATAAATATTACTTTTCCATCTTTCCCACAAACCTATGCAACAAATATTAACCTTATTAGAATAAGATCATACATGCAAATAAAAAAGTAAATGAAATAACATGAATATACCTTTGCACCGGCATTGTGTTAGCTTTAGAAATAAGTTTGGGACTAGGACCTATAAATGCAAATGATTTTCCTCTTTTAGATGGTGACGAATTAAATTATCTAGTTTTAAGCTTAAAGGCATGAATATCAATCTATTGGATCTCACTCAAATAAAATCATTTAGTGTCATTCCTCTTTTAGATCATGTGGGATTTATTTAGACTTATATAGAATTAAGCAATAAGTTCCTTACTGCTATTGCAGTCATGCTTAGAGACCCCAATAGCAAGCTATTGCAAATGACCTTTTCCCAAAACACTGAGAAATGTATATGTATGCTTAGGGTTATAAAGGCAATTTTCCCATAATCAGAATCATAAATTGACTACAACAAACACCATTTTTCGACAATTTTGAATTTTCAAAATTCATGGACCAATGTAACTAAGGATCAATAGGCTAATGTAATAAAGCAAAAGTGTTGCATTCTTAAAAGGAAAGTGAATTCTTTATGGTGTAAAATATTGCACTAATTAGGGTGCACAAAATTAAGACCCTAACAATGCTTCGATGAACCATCCACATTGATTTTGAACCATCTAAAATCACTTTTTTCTTGCATGCTCCTGATTAAAGAATGAATTTCATCACAAAATGGTCAAAAGTTTTCCAATGAGTGAATTTCTAACTACAAGCCTAGTTGTATAGTTTGTGTAGTGTTTTCCTTTACACATATAGCTTTCTAATTTGGGTTAAAGAATTGCTAAGAACCAATATGGTATATTTAAGTGGTTTCTACCTAAACTTAAGTTCTCTCTCTCAATACAATTGAGAGGTGTTACATACATAATTTGATTAGATCATAAAATATAATGAAAGACAAAGATTATAGACCAATTCAAGATAGTCAATCTCCAAAATCCAATAAAAGATTCAATAAGTATTTTATCTGCATAATTTCATTTATTTAAGCTCAAAAGCAATATAAATTTTAAATACAAGACGTAAATTACACCCTAAAACATTATTCTAAACTACCTACTATCTTACGCATTCAAGGAACTACACATGACTCAACTTCTCTTGCAACAAGACTATGATCCTATGCACTCTACCTATTCTAACTATTCTTCCCCTACAAGGACTTGATTCGATACACCTCATACACCCTAAACTACACCATATCAAGAGCTATAAAATATTTATTTTGACTTACCAATAATCCATTTTAGTGTTTTTGATTGAAAATAAAGCTCTAAATCCTACACTCATGAAATATTTGGGATTCAAAATCACATCATGAATATCTGAACTAACACATATTTAAGTGTCGAAATAAGTAGGTTTTTTGATACAATGTGAAATCCACAATTTTTTGGGATAAAATCTTAAAATTCAAGTTAAACACTAAGTAAAAGGTGGCTTGTGATTTGATCTAATTCATACAAACAGATAATAAAAGAGATAAGAGATTTAAAATTGTAATGGTTTCTCTTAATTTAGATTTAGGTTTTATTGGTAAAAATCCATTTGTTTCTCAATCAAATTAGCGTGCAAGATGAAGGATTGGTTTAATTTCAGGGTTAAAAACAGAACATCTCCAGAGAAAAAAATTGGGAGATTAAGAAAACCTAGATTCATACCTGAACGCGGTCTTCGTGTCCTTCATTTGTTTTGTAACCTTAATCCAACTGTTCAAACTCGAATAAGATATTGATTGAAGGATTGAGAGTGATGTGAGTGAGAGAGAAGGAAAATACGAGAGTGATGGAGAGGAATTACTAGAGAAAACGAGAGATCGAGAGAGAAACCTCTATTCAGTAGGTTAGGGTTTTTAATCTCAAAACGATTGAGAAAGATAGAGAGAAAGAGAACCTTCCCCTCCTCAGCTCTCCCATACTGACAAGTTGGGTTTTATTTATTTATTTCTTTTCTATTTAAAAAAAAAAAAAAAAAAAAGCCTCTGCCTAAACCCCACGAATTCAACTACAAAAAATTTGACGATTTGAAAACATAAATCTTGTCGTCATATTTGGACTTTTTTCACGTAGTGTTCGTTATCCAAAAAAAAAAATCTTAGACGTTACCATTCTCATATATATATATGACACATACTTTTGAAGAGTGAATATATTAAGGGAATATTTTGTATAGCTTAAAAGAGAAAATTTGACTATTAACTTTAACCATACATGCTTGTCACTCATATCTTGATCACACACCTCTTGTTCAACAAAGTGTGAATCGAAGTCAAGCTTGAGTTCACTCCAATATTATTCTTATTTTAGAAAGAGCTTAAGTGGGCGAGACCCAAAGCTCTATCTATTTAGGCCCACTGAGGGCTGGAGCCTGGTACTTCAGTCAAAGCTCGATGCTATTAAGAACCTCCAAAGCCCAGCTGAACTTTACCCTTCTATAATAATCAATCCTACTTATTTAGCTCAACTTGCAATGAATAAGAGGTAGAGGTCTAAGTTAAGTCTGTCGGCCTTCTGACTGAGCCCGATTTGCTCGAAAAAAGAAGGGTTAGGGACGTGATCTTGGGCACATAGAAATATGGTCGGCAAAATTTTCAACCCCAATAAATATAGGTCGACCCAAGTAAGCCCATAATAATGCCCAAAAAAAGTAAGCCGATCTGTTAGTGTAATTTAGATGTTTATATTATGTATGGATAGATGTATGATTTTATAATACTAAATAACTAAACATATTATAAAGGAGAGCATTGAGAGGCCAAACATTGTGCCAAACAATTTTTATTTTTCAAAATATGGTTTAGAAGTCTTGAAATGGGCTGAGTTTTTGTGAGTATGATCCTATGGCGAAAAGATCACCCTCACAAAAAAAATCAGCCCATTCTAAAACTTCTATTCCCATCAAAACTGATTTACAAATAATTGACAGTCCACATTTCTTCAATTTGTAAACTAAGGTTAGAAGTTTCAAAATGAATTGTTTTTTTTT
Source organism: Akebia trifoliata (assembly GCF_017979445.1). NCBI lineage: Eukaryota > Viridiplantae > Streptophyta > Magnoliopsida > Ranunculales > Lardizabalaceae > Akebia > Akebia trifoliata. The sequence goes on from NC_141380.1 coordinate 26,293,410, forward strand.
TAAGGATGATAGAGATAATCCTCACAAACAAAAGAAAAAAAAAATCAGCCCATTCCGAAACTTGTAACCGATATTTTGCAAAATGCTTGGTTCTCTTTGAGGCCTCCGAATGCTTCCCTATTATAAATACTAAGTTTTCAATTAGAATAAGACATTGGATCCCTACTTTCATGAAATAAATATAAAATGATTTGGAAAAACACATGAATTTCAATATATTTTTATTTATTATAGAACCTTAAAATCAATTAGCCGGGTGAGTCCATTACGGCCTGGCTCGAGCATAGTGAACTTAGGCACGATAGAGGATAGTGAAGCCCAACTTGAATCTGCCCATGGAAACAACTACTATTTCCTCCCTCAAATATATAGATAGAACATGAGGAAAATCTAACGAAAGGTAGGCTCTATTGGCAAAGTGTTTCAGTGAATATTTGAGATATCTTTGTGTTTCCAAGAATATGATACACCCTCATTGATCTTGATCTACTCTAATATTTTACCTTCAATGAACTTAAATAAATATTATTTATTTATTTATTTTAAAATATTAAAACTTATTCTTAAATATTTATAAAATTAGTATCTCTTTATAATTTGATTCATTTAAGTCAACTCACAAGTTTTTGAGTTTACTCTTCTCAATGGTCATTTAACTATTTAAGCCAAATTTAGTTTTTAAAACTATATATGGTTGAGATGGAAAGACTTTTAGGGATTCCCTAGAAAATTGATTCGTGAAAACACCTATAATGTTCCATTGTATATATATATATATATACTTTTTTTTAAGGTTTAATTGAAGTTAGGTGACTTTGTGCCTAGTCCTCTTCCAATAGACTTCAAGAGCAATGTCGTTTTTTTTTTTTTTTCCATATTTTGAGACAACTCTGACAAATTCATACGACTTTTTCAATTGACGCGGTTTCACTAATTACTTCACATCTTCTCATCCATTATTACAATGGTTGTGATGTTGAGGCGGCTTTCTCTTTTTCTATTTTTTTTTAAATAGCATTTCATTCAAAAAAAAAAAAAACACCAGGCCAGTTGAGGTGACCAACCTAGCAAAACCTTACAAATAAGGCTACTCATGCAAAATACACCGAATCCCATCCCAATTATAAAGAAAATCCTTCTAAACTCTTTATAGACTTTGGACCAATAAAAAATAAGACCCAAAATCGATATCATCGTATATGTACAATCTTTCTGTTTCCCTTAAAAAATGCGCCTATTTCTCTCGAGCCACACCCCCCAACAAATTGCGAATGGTGTAATACTCCACAATAACCTTATCAAGCCACCAAATGAGAAACCAATTGTCGACGAATAAGTGAATAGATCCTTTACTGTTTTAGGTAGGCAAATTAGTACTCCATAAAAGAAGTGAGCCCAAATACCATGTGCAAACTTAGAATGAAGGAAAAGATGATTCGATGATTCTCCATTATCAATACAAAGCACACAACAACTCACCCCGTACAGACCACGCCGCATCAAAAAGTCTACTGTTTGAATCCTTCCTAAAGACACTGTCCATGTGAAGAAAGCAATTTTACTTGGCACTTTCGGAGTTGGAAATACTCTGCCCGAACTCAATTCGATGCATGAAGCGTCATCAACTAATCTACCAACTTCTTCAATTTCCAATTCATCGATGCCTCTTCGAAAGCCAAAGTCCCATGCCCATTCTCCCTCTATCAAACATCGACAGTATGTGATTGGGAGCTCTTTTTTTGAGGATATGGAGTACGGAGTTGGAAATACCTCCATAAGGGGACAGTTGCCACACCAGATATCTTCCTAGAATCTTATCCGGTTGCCTTGACTCACTTTGAACTTGATTCTCATCCTGAATAATAAAATGATCTTCATGATGCCTTTCCACATCCAGCATCCATGTGAATGTCTAACTGGCTTACTTTCCCACCCTATTTGATTCAAGCCATACTTGCTCTCTACAACTTGTCTCCACAAACTATTCACGTCAGTCCCAAACTTCCAAAGTCACTTCCCCTTCAAAGTCGTGTTCATTATCCCGAGTCTCCAAATACTGAGACCGCCGTGTTTCTTATCTGAGCACACTTGTTTCCAATTGACTAAGTGATGTTTTCTACTCCCCTTTCTATCATTCCATAGAAAATTACGAAGAATCTTATCTAGTCTTATTTCCACACTTCAGGGCATCGAGAGTACAGAGAGAAAATATATTGGGATACTAGATAGCACACTTTTAATCAAAGTCAATTTACCCCTTTTGGAGAGATAGTTAGCTTGCCACGCTGCTAGTTTTCTTTCGATTATTTCTATTATCGGATCCCAAACTACCACCTCCTATATGGGGCCTCCAACGGAATCCCCAAATAAGAAAAAGGTAGTCTACTAACCTTCCATCCCAACGAAGCTGCAAGAAAAGTGACGCATCTAACCATACCTACCGGAAATATCTTACTTTTCCTTATGTTTACCGGGATGCCTGACACCGCTTCAAAACAACATAATAAACCACCTAATCTCCTTGTTTGATATATAGAATCGTCTAAGAAGACTAATGTATCATCTGCGAATTGAAGGTATACAATAGAAATAATGCCTTCTCCTACTTCGAACCCTGAGAAATAACCATTTGCTACCCCTCTCTCTATCATCTTCCCAAGTGTTTTTGTCACAGTGATAAACAAAAAGGGATAAAGGGGATCCCCTTGCATGAGACCTCTTGTGTTCCTAAAAAAATCATGGGGTGTCCCATTCACCAAAATAGAGAAGGACGGGGAAGAAACACATGCCATAACCTAGGAGATCCATCTTTGACCAAATCCCATTATACTCAGCATGTATTCTAAGAATTGCCAATTGACGTGATCATAGGCCTTTTCAAAATCCACCTTACAAACCATCCCCACTTTACCAGATCTCACTCTAGAATCAATACACTCATTTGCTATTAAAACCCCATCCAGAATCTGCCTCCCTTTGATGAACGCACTCTGATTACACCCTATGAGCCCTTGTATAACACCTTCCAGTCTTCTAGCAAAGAAGCTCGTGATAATTTTGTAATTAGTATTCACCAAGCTAATAAGTCTCAAATTTTTAACATCTTCGGTTTCCACCACCTTTGGAATTAAAGCAATGAATGTACAATTGAAGCCGATGTCAAGCACTCCATCTCTGAAAAATTCCACTATTACAGCGATAAAATCATCCTTGATAATTTTCCAACATGTTTTATAAAACTCCACAGGAAAATCATTCGACCCAGGAGCTTTATCATTCTTCATGCTTGAAATAATATCCCAAATCTCATATTCTTCAACGGGTATTTCCAGCCAATCACGTTGAAGATCAGAAACTCTATTAAACTACAACAATTCCGATTTTGGTTTGATAAGGATATCATCGGTATACAACTTCGTGTATAAATATACAACCCCTTTAACAACTGCCTCTTCCCCCTCCAACCACTCCCCGTTCACATTTATTCTTGTGATGCGATTGTTCCTATTCCGGGCATTAGCCATGCAATGAAATTTTTTTATGTTGTCGTCCCCTTCTTTAAGCCACCTAATTCTAGATTTCTGTTTCCAACTAATCTCCTCCATAAGTGCCAACCGTTGGTATTTCTCGTGTTGACTAATTCTTGTTGACCTGTCGCTCGTCGAGATCGGGTTTAACTCTTTAATTCGATCCAACTCCTCAATTCTCATAAGAGCGTCCTTTTTTTTGCATATCCACCCTTTCGAAAGAATCCTTGTTCCATTTTTTTATAACCTCCTTTAGGGCCTTCAACTTCTTTCTAAACACTTCTCCTGATGTACCTATAAAGGTAAAACTCTCCCACCAATCTGTTACCAACTCCTTGAAATTTTGATGCTTCAACCACATGACTTCAAAATGGAACAGAATAAGACCCCTACGAAATGACCTTGCTTCTAGCTGAATAGGGAAATGACTAGATACCGGATTTGGGATGGTTAACTAAGAAATCTGACCGAACAACAGTCACTACGTGAAAATACACAAAATTCGACGGCCCAAAACCGTCGAATTATGTAACTATTCGTCGGCCTTAACCGTCGAATTTGGCCTTGTCGAAAAAAAATTCGACGGTTGAGAACCATAGAATTTTATAAAATTCGAAGGTCTAAAACCGTCGAATTTTAGAAATTAGACGGCCCATTACCGTCAAATTTGATAAATTAGACGGCCCAAAACCGTCGAATTTTAGAAATTAGACGGCCCATAACCGTCGAATTTGATAAATTAGACGGCCCAAAACCGTCGAATTTAGTAATTCGACGAGCCAAAACTGTCGAATTTGGAATTTTTTAATAGAATACTATATTTTCGACTAAGCCTAATGAAATATCTTTTTTATGTATTTGTCTTCAACCCATACCTACGAAAAAAATCACATATTCATATTCATATCGACATTCACATCCCATCCACACCAATTTGCATTTAAGCATTCAATTCATAGTATCAAAGAATAATAAGATTAAAAAAAAATGACTTATATAAGTCAAAATTTTAATCACATATTGTAAGAATTCCTGAGATCATGTTCACATACATCAATGTAATGAAGTCTAAAACCTAAAACAAGGTTTTACCATCCACTACTCTGATTGAAGCGGTCCCAGATTAGTTATTCCAATCCACCAAATTAGTACCAAGTGACGTAAACCATGAACGAATTGGTCATTAATTACAGAAGCAACCATCCCACTTGGATCATATAGTTCATTGTACAAAGTTGTCGGTGCATTTCCTGAGATAATACAACCATCAACACTGTCTAGCTGCTGAAATAAACTCTTAATATGATCCACGAAGTCCAACTTCTCCAAAATCTGTAGTAGCAATACAAACAATGTTAGCTCTAACCAAGACTTAAGAGAAACCTTTTAACTTAGTAGTTTTGAAGCACTAGATAATAACTGCAACACTATATGTGGTAGTCAAAAAGAAGAAAAAAAAACATTTCCTGTTATTATTAGTGATCAATATTGAAACCCTATTACATGTACAACTGACCTTATGAGTGGATCCAAACTGCACTACCCCTTGGGATCCAACTGAAATTACTGCGATTGTCTGCAAAATGACGCAAAATGATTAATAGACATGCCTTATCACTTGAACGTAGAAAAATACCAAATGAATAAGGTTAGAAGATTCGTTATCATAAGATAAGATTCGCTAACCTTAAGTAAGATTCGATATGTTTTAAATGATCCACAAATATCAAAGAAAAAAACACTGACCTTTATTCCAGATGAAAACTGTCGATGAAATTCAGAATTGTCCTGTAAGAAGATAGGAGATGCTCAAATAAGTATGCAAAAATAATATGTATAACAAAAGGATAAAGGCATTTGTCTGTAAAACTTGCAAAATATAGTGTCATAATGGACAATCTCCCAAAGTTGCATAAACAGGGAACTCATACAATAAATAAGCTTTGAATAAAACACTGAACAATACCTCGAAAACACATTGATTATCAACAACACCGGTGGGACTCCACTCTGCAAGGTAGGAATCTGAGAACATCCATTGATGCTTCCCAGTAAAAGCAGCTTGTCCAATGATTCTAACGACAAAAAGTGAAGCAAAATTAGCCTAATCAAGTGCTGCTTTGGTATTATCTAAAACAATCATGATTACAAAGAAATGATTCAGTTTACCTATGTAAATATGAAATTTATGGTTTCAAAATAGAGAAAAATTAGCTAGAAACCAATAAATTCCAAAATAACAGACAAAACAACCATTCAGTTATCCATTCAGTGTAGTGACAATCATAAATAATATGATTCCTCTTATGCTTGCGACTCTGGGGGGATTTCGACAGTTGATGTTGACATTAAACTGGACACTGGGGGACACTCAAAAGTGCAAAAGCATGTGGGGCATGACAATCGCAAAGGCTCACAGCCAAACATGCTGGGCTTGTACCCTGAATGGAAGCATGTGGGAAGATTATAGATAATTTAGACCTACCTCTCCTAGGCATTGGTGAATATTTGAGATGTCTCTTACACCCTAAGACCCATTTGGCCAATGAATGCATGAGGCCCATCTCTTGGTTGATCTCTACACACCAAAAGTCAACTTGATTGGTCAGATTTGAGCTCTCAAGAATAATTAAAATACATGACTTGAAATCATCAACCATATGAAAAATACTCAAAATTCTAGCCAATCAAGCTGATTTTATTCATGTCTAGACTGTCCACTATGGTCCACCAAGCACTCAAATACAAAAAATCAAGAAAATATTTACAAATAGGGGGAGAATAACTTAAATCCAACGCCATATAAAAACATAATGATGAGTTAAAATGGAACACACATTATGAGCTTAGTTCTAGTCAAGTATATGGAACATTAATTACACACCTTTTAAATGAACCACACTAGTGTTGTTGAAGTAGGGTATCATTGCAGTACTTCTTAACGTTCAAACATTCCTCCACAAGAAACTCACTGCCAAAATGATTTGCACAAATAAAACAACCATAATGCATATAACAATCCAAAAAGTGGCAAGTTTTTGGAGAAACTCACAATATTTGCTCGGCCATTTGTGATGCATCCCATCTCGGACTTCATGGATAATCCGCCAAAGGAGGTGACATGATTGGCATTCCTTGAAAGTTGAAATGCTACAAAATTACAAGAAAATGACCTGATTTGTAAGGACTGCGCTAGCAAGCCACAACCATAAAACTTGGACAGCCCAACGAGGCCTTGGATGGGTTTGGGCTGAACTTTTCTACTCAGGGTTATCTCGGTCAGGGATCTCAGAACCCAGCAAAAAGTAGAGATGGGTTCCCTCAGCTTCAACAACTGCAGTTTAGAGGCCTAACTGATCTAGAGGAATGGAAAGTGGAGAAAGGTGCACTGCCCTGTCTTAGATTGTTGTCAATTTTTCATTGTGAAAGGTTGAAGTCTCTAAAATAGAGGATCTCCTTGTCTTGAGTCAGCGATTGCCATCGCCAAAAAATTAAAAAAAAATTGTAGAACTTATTCAGTTCCCTCCTATCTGACTTCAACCAATTGCTATTGCTAGCCACTAACTAAACATAAAAAAGGGTAGAAGTTATTCTGGTCCCTCCAACCTGACTTCAACCAATTGCTAGCCACTAACGAGAGTTTATAATGCATTTCAGTACAAATTTTTTATAATGCCATTACTTCCAATCTATAAGTTGGTTTGCCATAAAACTTAGTACCTTTAGAGCTCTTGCTGAGTTCTTTCCAACAATTATTAATTTAAATACAAAATTTTTAATTACATCAATAAGAAAAACTCCTATATTATCCTTAAAAATCTTCATGCTTTATAACAAAAATGATTTACACAGAAGTAAAATAGTTAATTTACTACCCAAATATCTTTTCAATTACATTTCTGTTACTACCATTATTTTAAAATAACCCATTCAAGAAACAAGGTTTTAATAACAAACAGAGGAAACAAGGTTTTGAAGTTTTTCGTCAAAAGACCAGCTACTTGTGCGCTTAAGAGGAGCTGTAAAAAATCCAAAACCATGAGATGCAGTTAGAGCAAGAACTTTGTTTAGTAAGAATTGCTCATGTATAACTCATACACAATCCATTTAGAAGTTATTCACTGAAAAATTAATGATGTTCAAATGGGTAACACCAAAAAGCTTCCTAAGGACATGGAAACTTCAAAAGAGTTTATCTTCTAGTCCCAGAATGGAATTAGAAACTTTAAGGGAATATTACCAGCAGTTTGGGCTTGGACAAGTTTTAGCAAAACATCAAGAAGAACCAATGTTACTGATCTTGAATATCAATGTAAGGGCCAAAAGGTGATGCATCAAAAGAAATGATATTAAAATATAAAATAAAAATACTACTTTAACACAAAGATCTAGTATTTACCAAGCTTCTATCTTTGTTAATAGTACTTGGGCATCTACTTATAGTAATTCACTCTTAACTATTTCAACAAGGAATTTAGGAAGTAAATAATTTTCAATCCCTACTTGATAGCAGCTTTGACCTCGTCATAAGTGGCCGCCTTCTCCAGCCTCACAGTAAGATCCACCACAGAGACATCCACCGTGGGTACTCGGAAAGACATCCCGGTCAGTTTCCCATTCAGTGCAGGGAGTACTTTCCCGACAGCCTACACATGCACAAAGTTCATAAGAACATGAGCCAAGTTCTCACAAAGTAGAGAGTCATTAATACCACAATCATGTACATCATGTATTTCAAGAAATGTGTCATTGTGTCCTGTAAAAATGTATCTATGCTACCAGTGCAATTAGGAAAATGCTGCATCAACACATTCATAGCAATATTGTCAACCATACATCTCCCTTGAGAGATTGTTCATCTTAAAGCTCCAAAGCTAACTACTTGGTTCGTAGATGCATTAACAAAATCCTTTATCCTACTTAAGTTGCTACAATTAAACTTGTAGAAAATTCTAACTAATAGAAGCTAATATAATCTAATCATATTTCTTATCCCAAGCTTCATGAGAAAAAGATATGGCATATCAATATATAACTCATTGTAATTCAGTTTCAACTTAGGAAAATCTAAAACAGAATTGAGATTTATGGAAATTACCTCATGCCTATCAAAATACACAACAGTGGCTCGTAGGCCATCTAATCCAGGAAAATCCGATAGATTCAGTGGAATTTAAGAAATTCTATAGTCGATTCTCATTCAATAATTAAAAAACTCTCCCCCTCCATTACTTCAATAACAACTGTTTACATGAAAAGAGAGTCTGGAACCTAACTTCATAAATAAGTAATTACTAACTCAGCCTCATTTAAATTTTAAAGTAACTAAAACTTATAGTTTATGATGACGAGGTCAAATCTAACCCATGACACCAGAACAATATTAGTAAGAGTGCAACTAGCCTTACTAAGTTATAAAGGATTTCATCCTCATTAAGAGGCCTTACACTCCCCTTTTGGCATCCCAAAAACATGATCCGATGCTTCAAAGTTGTAGAGGACAGAATCTTATAATAGAATGTAATGGTCTTTGTTCCTTTTGTATAGGTCTGCCTAACCCTCAGTTAATCCTAGTATCACGAATTTTGGAAAATTTTCTTTTACTTTTTGAAATAGCTACCATTTTTCATTGAAAACTAGAAGGCAATGTATCAACAAATTAACAACAAAGAAACAAAATCAGAAGAAATTAACAGAATAACAACAAAGAAATAAAATCAGAAAGCAATGTACAACAGATTAACAACAAAGAAACAAAATCAGAAGAAATTAAGCAATACCTCAGACGAAGAAGAGAGATCTAGAGTGATTTTTTTAGGGTTTGTTCGGTGGCACTGATGAGTGAGCTTCAGTTCTTAGTGTTTCGACTTGAACTTTGATTTACTTTTCGATTTGAGCTCTGAGAGATAAAAAATTCATCGATCGTGCTTCAATATTGATGGATTTGTGAGTTTTCGATCCAAACGGGAGATTGAAAAGAAATTCTCATTTTCCTTGAGAAAGAAAATCGAATGGGAGATTGAGGGATTTGTCAGTTTTCGATCGAAACAGGGATTTTTGAGTTTTAAATTGAAACAGGAGATCGAATGTCAGTTTTTGATGAAACAGGAGATCGAATGTCAGTTTTCAATCGAAACAGGAGATCTAATGTGAGTTTTCGTTCGGTGTTCTCCAATGGCTCTGTGAGTTTCGTTCGGTGTTCTTCCAAGTCAAGAGATCGAATGAGTTTTCGTCCGGTACTGTTCTTCGATGAAAATTCACGAATTTTTATTTTGTTAAAAATAAATAAATAAATAAAATCTGGTGGTTCGTTGGGCTTAGCCCGTCGAATAATTTTCTTGGGCTTAAGCACTGCGGGTATTGGGTCGGCCCAATAAACGTGAGACTTGGGCCGCCGAGTTTAATGCCATAAAAGTAGCGAATTTTACCTTTTTTGAGGTAGTGAGTGCCCAATCATCTAAAATAAGAAACCTGTCTAATCCGTTAAGGGTCGACACATCATGATGATTGGACCAAGTGAAACTTCTACCCTGAAGAAGAATATCCACCAAATTGTTCCTATTTACAAATTCCCCAAATCTTCTCATCTTTGTTGTTATCCTCGAACCCCCTTGTTTCTCACAGGTGAATCTAATAATGTTAAAGTTTCCCCCCAAACACCACGAACGATTCCAATAAGCACCCACATCATCCAACTCGTCCCAGAATTATTTACACTCCCACTCTGTGGTCGGCCCATACACACCTGAAAACATCCAGCTCTCTTCCTTCCCTACACACTTGCATAAAATTGACACAGAGAAAGCTCCCACTAAGGAATCTTCAACCATGATTAGCTTCTTGTCCCAAAGCACCCAAACTCCCCCAGCTGTCCCATTAGTTGTTAAATATTTCCACCTCAAATTTCGACACCCCAGATGTCTCGCACCACTATATTATTCACCTGACTCATTTTTGTTTCTTGTAGAGTCACAATGTGAGGTTTGTACATTTGAAGAATTGACTTTACCGAAGCCCTTTTGTTTCTATCATTAAGGTCACGTACATTCCAAGATAAGAATCTAATCGTCATTTGTAACATTGAGTTTCCTACCACTTCTCAAGACCAAAGAAGCCCCAGGCTTGACTGTATCTCCTGATTTTTGCAGCTCCTGAACCTCTTTGGTTAGCCTTACTCTTAGTTTCTTAACTTTATTCTCATCCACCATCTCTAGTTCTTTCCCTTTACTCAGAGAATCTTGTTGTCTAGTCTCCATTTGATCCCCTCTACCTTTATGATGAGCTCTACCTTGTCTCGGACAATGGCTTGTTCTTCATCTAACGGATTATCCTTTCCAATTGCTGTATTATAGCAAAGTTCAATCCCATCCCATATCTTTAGTGCCAGCTCTAACAAAATATTTGGCCCTTCTGTCTGTCCTTCTGTGACCAATCCAGCAGACCAACTAATCTCATTCAAGTTTTTTATGATCCAATCGGCTAATACTTCCACTACCTGCTGCTTCGATTTTCCACCACTCAAATTCCTTGAATTATCCTCCATATCTGCTAATGCCAATGGAAGAGAATCCGTACCAATTTCCACCTGCGCATCACTTTCTGTTACAGTCCTTTCATGTTCTTTCCCTTCTTTAAGTTCCCTATTATCACAGTTATCTCCTCGAAGATCCGATCTCTCAACGGCCTGTAGAAGTTGAAGAAAACCCCCTTTACCCGTGGCACTCAAACCCCTCCCCCTCCAACCAAGGGTCACCTCTTGTGCTATCAACTCATTCCTTACCAATTCTGTTTCAAATTTTACCAACCAATTACAAATCGTTGCATCCTCTTGGACCCACCTCAATATCCTATTAGCAGTTGGTGTTGTCACTGAACTTTCGTTTTTGTAGTAAAGCAAACTCATAATTTGGATGAAATTGACATTCTGCCCCTCTGTGCTCTAGCTACAACGTCTCTCCTACAGTAACTTCATCTGTTTCCATAGTGGACTCCTTCTTTAGCATGTCCTGTAAGAGTTCTTCCTCCAAGAAAGGGTTTTTAATGGGCTTCAAATGTATGATTTCATAATCGTTGATCCCAACTCATGTACCTAGATTACTAAGATCTGTAATCAATGGTGTTGCTGGGCCATGTAACTGAACTAGCTCACTACCGGGCTGAGAGTAATTTGTGGACTTGGCCTGATCCAACTCCAAGCATAAATTGTCCAACGGGCTTGGCCTACTCACTACATCATGTTGTTGAGTTGGCCCTTAGATGCCTATCCACATCAATGTTCATTATATCCTTAGAAACTGAGACATGCGGCCCATTAAAGCCTTCCAGGTGCAATGATGGAGGGGTGTGCACCCCATGCTTGAGACCAAGGCTCGGACCCACTGTTAGTTCTGCTGCTGGCCCATGTAGCTGAGCTAGCTCACTAACGGACTGAAAGTAATTCATGGACTTGGCCTGATCCAACCCCAAGCATAAGCAGTCCAAAGGGCTTCGCCCACTTTCTACACTATGCGTTGATTTGGCCCCTTCCACGTGCAAGTTATTCGCTGGTGGAGGAGTGTGTGCCGCATGCTTGAGACCAAAGCTCGGACCTACTTGTAGTTCCCCAGTCCATAGGTGGTTGTTGCTTGTCTCACACACGGCTCACGGTCGTGAATTACAGCAGCCTTCCCTTTTTATTTATTTATTTAACAAAGCATCCTTATAAACCTCCACATGGCCCATCTCTACACAGTTCTCATTAAAATTTGAATTCGCATTAAATGTTCCTGACATTAGTTGGTTTGATACAATCACCCTTCTTTTACTAACTATAGGCTTCGTCTTCTCTCTGCTAGTGTCCCACCTATCAGCAACTCTAATGCCCACAGTAATTGATCCACCTTTCGTTGGAATTTGTACCCATCTCTAGGGCCCGTCGTCTGACCCTGATCTTCACCATTGTGAGGTCCACCAATGTCCTTGTAGACTCATCAACCTCCAACAACCATGGTTTTTAAACTCGTCCGAGACCGAGACGTATCGCCCGAGTTAACTCGGTATCGCAGCCTAACGATACAAACTCACAATGAGTCATGAGACAACCGCGTATCGTGAGATATGCGAGTCGTCTCGGACGATATTTTCGCAAAACTCGTCCGAGACAAACGAGATATCCGAGACATTATAAATTTTACATTAACTCGCGAGACAAACGAGTTGTATCGGACGAGATTTTGAAAATCTCGTCCGAGTTAACCGGACTGAAAGTAATTCATGGACTTGGCCTGATCCAACCCCAGCATAAGCAGTCCAAAGGGCTTCGCCCACTTTCTACCACTATGCGTTGATTTGGCCCCTTCCACGTGCAAGTTATTCGCTGGTGGAGGAGTGTGTGCCGCATGCTTGAGACCAAAGCTCGGAACTCCTTGTAGTCCCCAGTCCATAGGTGGTTGTTGTTTGTCTTCACACACGGCTCACGGTCGTGAATTTTACAGCAGCTTCCCTTTTTATTTATTTATTTAACAAAGATCCTTTAAAACCTCCACATGGCCCATCTCTACACAGTTCTCATTTAAAATTTGAATTCGCATTAAATGTTCTGACATTAGTTGGTTTGATACAATCACCCTTCTTTTACTAACTATAGGCTTCGTCTTCTCTCTGCTAGTGTCCCACCTATCAGCAACTCTAATGCCCACAGTAATTGATCCACCTTTCGTTGGAATTTGTACCCATCTCTAGGGCCCGTCGTCTGACCCTGATCTTCACCATTGTGAGGTCCACCAATGTCCTTGTAGACTCATCAACCTCCAACAACCCACCAAGCATACTGCCAATGAAGTCGAAGGACTTTTGCTCCCACCTATGGAAAGGAAGACCGATGATGCCTATCCATGTACCATACTGCTCCCACTGATTTGCGATGTTTTTACAATTGGCATACCTTGCCCTCAGTCCAACCACAACGTCCTTGATCTTCGCTTGTTTAAGATTTTTAAAGACATCGAATTCTTTTTTCCAGTGGCACAAGAACACCCTCGTATTATAATCAGACGACTGTAACAAAATTTTATAAAAGCTTGAAACCAAGGAACTAATTACTCTCGCTGCCTCATCCCAACAGATCGACTGATCCCCTGCTTCACAAATAATCACCCACCTCCATTTGCCGAAGTTTTCTGAAACCCCACTCTCCTTGGTTAAAGTTGTCGTTTTCTGAAAATTACTCTTATATTTAACAGTCATATTCCTCATCTTCGTCCCTCTCCTCCAAACTTCGACATTATCTATGCCTTTTGTTCTAGCTAGAGCCTCAGATAGATTGCCCCATCCTGTTCCATCACTTCCTTCGGGAATCAATAGAGATGGGTACCATCCTTCCCTGAGTATTCAGAGATTTTTAGAAATCGTCCGTATTCGTTTTCATACCCTTGAGCCATTTTGCAGTGTTCCATTACTGTCGATTTCTTCCAAAATAGATTACCTGAGTTCCAATTCTTGGCGTCTTCTAGAATCTGCACCAACCACAGGCGTTCTTTTTCAAACAACACGATTTCCGACCCTCCCAAATCTCTTCTCTCCACCACCCTAGTTGCTTGATTATTTTTAACCCAACAATCTTGAATCTCAAAGACTTTCTGATCGACCAGAGCTAGTAAGGCCCTTCCCACCAGCATGTAACTTGAGCGTTTCTCCATCATGGACTTATTACCTTTATGGTGAACAATCAAATTCTCATCTCTTGGGTTAGAATGCCCTATTTTACTTGGAGACACTTTCACATGAAGGGTCGCGGCTTGTATAGGCATTCAACTATAATTCAATTCACACAATCATCACTTTCCCACATATAAGACTTGACCATTATTTTAGTTAATTAAAAAATAGGCTCTTATATCCTATTTAGAAAAATAAATTATTGGGTGAAAATGAAAATTATGATTGGTTGCGTTGGTTTTGTCAGTCGAGCATGATAGTTGAAAAATTGTTTTCTTAACACTAGGGTTCATATGATTTGTAGGATATTATTTTCAAGGAAGTAAAACTAATTTCGTGAAAAAATGGTTCCTACCATTTGATTGCACTTAGCAAAATGTTAAAAAGAGAGTAAGAATTTAATCTGTGGGGTTGGGGATCATAAGAAAAAATCATTGGGAGTGGTTCCACGCCTAGATGTGATAATAAACGTGAAATTGATGAGGTCGAGCCGTTGGATGTTGAGCAATTCAATGTTTAGATTGAGGCTCAACGTGAAAACATGACTTACAATTGTAAACACATTTTTGATTTGAAACAAATCAGGTAATTGCAACACCTCCCTCCAAAAACTTTAAATGAAAAAAAACTCTTCAAATCAGAAAAAAAAATCACCCTCTATCATTCAATATATCTCTCTCTCTCATCTTCAATCCTAAAGAGAAAAAAATCAAAATTTTGAATGATCTTTCTCTCTCTCTCTCGAGTTCAACCCTAAGAACACCAGTATCTCTCTGTCTTCTCTCTCTCTCTCTCTCTCTCTCTCTCTCTCTCTCTTCTCACAATTGGCTTCTGTAGATAGATACCCCAATTTGATCGGTCCCCCATTCAAAATGGTCCAAAAATATCATATTTTCAATAAAATTCATCAACGGGCCTAAACAGCCAATTCGCAAAACGTAGCATTTTAATCAATCTAAGGATTCTTAAGACCCCTAAAGGATTAATGAACTTAGGATGAGACTTGCATATGCCCACCTTCCTCACCCTTTACCACTCCGCTCTCGAAACTGAAAATATAAACCCATTTAGGCCCACAAACCTCAACTCCCCAAAAATCGTCTCTCACCCTACACAAACTAACTTAATTTTAATCTCACATCACCTAAACACACCCACCCTAAAAAATTCATGCTAAAATAATCTTAACCAATTTCAATAACCTAAAATCATTCCAAAAACCTAAGCCCAACATACCAAAGCCCAAACCACTTCAAATCCATATCCATAATCCATTACCCTAACCCACAATTACCATTATCCATATCAACAAATCACCATTTGATCATCAACTAGGACACATGTCATCACCTTAACTCACCTCCCTCATCCAACTACCTATCTCCATTATTTTTTTCTAAAAATCATCTCAACTCATACCCCCTACATCCTAATCCATCACTTTTCTCTAACATACTACCAACCCACATCATGACCCACACTCCCATGTCATAAACCTAATTTCACATTTCTCTAACACAATCAACCACCCATATTACAACCCACACCTCCTTTCATCATTCACCCTCAACCCATTCTCACAAGCCATCCCTACACTTCTTCCCTCCAATCAACTCATTTAATAACCTCACCTCCCCATCCCTTTTTGACATATGTCATGATCCCCTTAACCCTCACAAAATCCAATCAACTAATCTATTACACAATCTATTCTCCTAACCTAAACAACATTCTCTTTCAACCTACCTAACACTCAATCAACAAACCACTCTCTTACACCCCCATTCTCTTAAACCAAACACCCATCATCTCATCTTACCAAACACTCTACCCAAATGGGTTGGGGAGGATCTAAACCATTATGATTAAAATTATCCATTTACCCTCATTACACAGCTACCCTCTTTCCAACTCTAAATTTCACACCCCCACCTTCAAATCCTATGCCATTCTCTACTCTTTTATTTTATTCACCCCATTATATCCTTAAAATAATCTCTAAACACCTATAAATACCGTCCCTTATCTTCCAAAAATGGGTACCAAGTCTTAGACTAAAAAAAGATTTACTCTCAATTCAACTTTATTCATCTCTTCTCTACTCTCTCACTTTATTTATTCTAAAAAGTTACACTCTCAAATTCACTAAGGATTCAAAAAAGCAAATATAAAGGAAGAAGAAGGAAGGAAAAGAAGAACAAAATTAAAACTTTAAGGTGGATCAAAAGAACACATATCTCTTCTCTATCTATCTTTTTCATATTCTTCTTTTACTATCCCCTTCATATCTTTAATTTTATTTTTAGAAAACTTCTAATATGTAATGCCCCCCCTCCCTATCTCCAGTAGATCGGACTTTAATTCGATTGAAAGTATAAAGGTTGTAACTTGTTCGAGCTGTAGATGATGATAAAATAAAGAACAAAAGAAAATCTTGGCAAACAAGGGTCGAACCACAGAGACAACGTTAATCCAACGAATTTTTTTACTTCTAATTCGATTCAGATTTATGGAAATGATTTAAAAACAATTTGCAAGAGATGATTTATCTAAAATAAACTACTAAAATAAAATAAACTTAGAAATATGAAAGGGAAGTGTAGATCAATTGGATCCACCTTCACAAGCTTTATCAGTGAATTCTGATTATCTATTTATCTCGATCCACTAAATAAAATTAATGTTTGTGGATCGAAAAATCAAGGAGTTAAATTGTAAACAAAATCAAAAGTATGCAATGATTCTTTTTGAACTTATCAAAGAAAAAGACCATCAAAACTTTGAAAATATTTAATATTCAACTTAATTATAAATACTTACGCTATCACAATAAAACTATTAAATCATCACGAGAACAATAAAACACTAACAAATCTTGCTCAAGCTTCCTCAATCGATCTATCAAAAATTTAGTCAATAGTCATCGTAAGAAAAATAAAGCAAAAATAAAATAAAGAAAACATGAAGAGAAAAGAGAGATGAGAGAAAGAAGTTATCTTTATTGCTTGACTTGAAATCGATAAAGCCTCTTTACAATTTTCATAAAATTCAGAAAGAAAGAAAATAAACACTAAACTAATTCTCTAAAATTCAGCCTCCTAAACTCTTGGTCTGGTCTTCTATTTATAGAGAGACCAGATTAGGGTTTTCTTATGAAAATTAGGATTTCGGAGATGTTCTATATTTACAAAAAATATTAAAAATAATTTATTACGAATGATATCCAGTTGCCATGCTTCAGTGCGAAATTCGAGGCTTGACCTTCTTTTTTGATCGCGCCATCGTCGTTGACCAGGGTGCCGCAGTAAAGTTTTGATCAATTGAATGTTGGTCCACGGTCTTCTTTTGGATTCTAGATCACAGTGATAACTTCGGATTTTCCTGATTCGTTTTGAAACTTCGTGAATAATTCCTGTTACACGTAAATAACAGTAATTAGTTTCGAATTACATAATTTAATTGAAATCAATGATAAATATGGACTAACTATGCATTATGTCTAATGAAGAGATTTATTATATAATTTACTGATAAAGTCTATGTAATTAAGGCTCTAGAAATGACTTTCTAGACCCTGATCATAACTACTTTCAAAATAAAACCGATTTAATCCTTTAAATCGTTTGAGGCAACCAGTATTCGGGTCCTTCTCAACTCATGAAAACGATCCCATAGTCGTAGCACACACTCTTCAAAAACATGTTGTCCCCACGACTAATGTCCATAAGGATTATCTCCTCCAATGAGATAATGCTTACGAGTTAAGCCGATAGCAAATCTCTACTTAGGGTACAAGCCGTCAACACATGACATTTTTATTTTATTTACATTTGCATCCAAAACGATCGAGTTATTTTGATGTTACCACCACTTGGTGGAGAGAAAATGGTGCCTAACACCTTTCATTTTCTCCAATCGAACCGTTTATCTCGATCTTAGGTTGATTGGTACCTTATTCAAACGAGAGTCATTAAACGTCAAAAATGACACTTTTCCTAAAAATGTACCCTGAGTGACCATTCACACCTTTTTACAAATATGAATGGTGAGGACTCTAAACCTTCATAGAAGTGATATTTGGAAATCCAAGAATCACGCATCTACAGCTTCAACCCTGAATGTAGAAGACGGACTTTCTCTATTTTCTCTCTCTCACAATCGGCTTCAACCCTAAGGTAATGGAAAAACTCTCCCTCTCCCTCTCAAAACTCTTATCTTAGTTTGTAATTTTTGAATGACAGACATACATTTAGTAATGAGAACGACAAAAGTGCGATACGAGAACCCCCGTTATTTTGTGGTTCATCGAATCTGATTTACTGGAAAAAGAGCTTAGTTTTTTTATATTACAAAATAGAGTATTATAGATATACAATGATAGAGTCAACATATGGTTAATTGGGATAGTCATTTGGTAACTTCCTCCCTAATTTTTTCTTTGATTTCTGTTTTATCCATTCTCGTCCTTTTAGGGACTTCCCTTGATTCTCGCGAATATGGTTAAATTCCTGATTTTCATGGACACGATGTGACGAAATTATATCCCCGATCCTCAGAATCTCGATTTAAGATTCTCTTCTTGTATTACCCGATCTCCCTTATTCCGATCTTTACTAGTTGGTCGAATCTTCTTCACATGTGCCTCGATAAAATCATCTCATAACTGTCATGTGTTAGTGTCTAAAAATTATCCTCCATAATACTCCCTATCAATGTCTTGATCCGAGGGATCGAGACTAAATTATTAATTATCAACATGTTGGATCGTTAACATTCACTTTTCCTTTTGCCTTCTGCCTTTGACATTAAATTTGAAGTTTGACTGTTCGAATTTCCATGGCGGTGCTATTAATGACTTCCTCGTGCACTGCCGACTATCAAGTCTTGATAACCGTGTGTGTCAGCTGCAAGGCATTTATGCGACGCGTACATGTATCACATTTTGGATGGTTGGTTGTGTACGCTTGTTTGTACCATTCTTTCGTTTCCCACGCGCATTCAATGCTTCGACAGCCCATCATTGTTACACTAATCAAGGAAATCTTAACTTTCCATCCTTTGCGTATCTCGACGCTTCTGAGATCTCTAAATACCCCCTCCTCCTTTTCGTTTTCTTTTTTTACTTTTATTCTCTATTCTTCTTCTTCTCCTAATTCTTACCTCAAGAGTTCTTGTCTGCCCTCTCACTTCCTTGTTCAGTTCTAGTGAGATTCAGTAGAAGCTCTGTTCACAAGATTTTTAAAGTGTCAGAGCTCTATCAATTGATTTTTTTTCCTTTTAAGCTATGAAAAATTTAGTCGTTGGGCGAATCGTGCTTCAATATTATCAATTGATTTTTTTTTTTTTCTTTTTTCAAATACTTTTTTTTAAAGAATTTCTTATTTGATTTATTATGTGGGTCCAAGGATTTATTCTAGAGAAGAAGATAATTAATGACCTTCTCATTCTTTTCTCCATGTTTCAACAAAAGAATAAGAGTAAAAATAAAATAGTATTTAGCATGAAACTTTAGTAATGATACCTATCGAGAGGGAATACTAATAAAATTAAAGGGATGGAGTTAGGTATTACTTCAAAGCGACTCTTTCACTACATCTATTTTATTATACATAAGGATGGTGAGATTGGAGATGGCGTTTCCCATAGGATTATAGCTAAAATTAAATAAATAAAATGCCAAAAAGACCATTTATGCTAATAAAAATTATAAAATCATCATAATTCTTTGGATAATTTAAACATCACTAATGCTGGGGTGACATTGGATTTACTGTGATTCTCACATTTCTGACGTGGAGGTGCACACATGACCGTGGATGCTTTTACTCGTATCTCAAGGAACACAACTACGGTTATGTGCACACCCTATGTCAGAAAGGTGAAAATCTCAATAAATCCCAATGTCACCCTAGCCCGACTCTTTAAACATACCTGTTGACCATGAAATTTTATTGAAAGTTAATGAAGTAATTTTTTCTATTAAGATTAGTTTTCAGAAACAATTTTAACCAAACAAGCTTCTGATTTCGAATTGTAAAATCAATTTACAGAAAAAGTGTAGCCAAAGGAGATTTAGGATTATGGAAATCAGTTTTTATAGTTCACTTAAGACAAGTAATCCATAATCAGAATCAGGAATCAGGTTCTGCATTTCGATCCAAACACTCCCTTCACATTTCAACATCACTATGTTCACCAGGGCCATTTGGTCTGTTACTTGCTTTGATCTCATTTTGTGCGCCAATGAAGATGACATGACACTCATTTCTAAAACATTGAGAAAAAAAAAAAAAGCCTCAAAATAGTCCAATAAGGAAAGATTTTCTTATTGGACTATGTTCACCAGGTCATTTGTTTGAAAGATTTTCAGAAAATTGGGTCTTTTTGATACCTTACATACTTGAAAACCAAATCAACTATAGAAGTCAATTGTTGGGGAAGCCAAACATCTGTTTTTTATAGCAGTGATAAGGATACACTATAGTACGTGCTGCAATCTTTCCAATAACTTGGAGAACTAATGAACTCTCTCATGATATCTTCTCTATGTTTGTCTCTCATCTTCTAGTGAGATTCTAATCCAAGTTTCATGCCTATAAATCAAGTAATTCCATAGCTTTTGTTTTGTTTCTCCTACTCTTGATAGTTTCCTCAATGGTTTCCACCATTCATCGTATACTGCACTTCTTGTTTATCTTTCTTCTTCACCTACCACTATTTACCATATCTCAAGACTTACCAAAACATTAGCTTGGGCTCATCTCTATCTGCTTTAAATGACAACTCTTCATGGACATCACCTTCAAGTGATTTTGCTTTTGGGTTCCAACCCATTGGGATCAAAGGTTTCTTGCTTGCAATCTGGTTCAACAAAGTACCTGACAAGACCATAGTTTGGTCTGCAAATGGAGCAAATTTGGTGCACAGAGGATCAAAAGTTGAGCTAACTACTGATGGTCAACTCGTTTTGAACGATCCTTGAGGCAGAGAGATTTGGAAAGCAGAATCCATGGGAAGCGGAGCCGCTTATGCAGCTATGCTTGACACGCTCATGAGCCGAAACAGTATTAATATATGGGCAAGCTTTGATGATCCCACTGACACCATATTGCCTACACTGATATTGAATCGAGGAAGCAGACTTGTTTCTCGTCAGACAGAAAGCGATGATTACTTGAGTGGAAGGTTTCAGCTTCGGTTTCAAACCGATGCTAATCTCGTGCTTTACACAATTGCTTTCCCAACTGACGATTTTTACAATTATTACTGGTTAAGCTGGACTCAACAAATGGGCGCTCACATGGTCTTCAATGAGTCCGGCTATATTTACCTTACGACAGCAAATGGAAGCACCCTATTTAACCTCACAGAATCTAGCGCAATTCCAACAAACAAAAAAGATTTCTACCAAAGAGGAACACTTGATTATGATGGAGTTTTTAGGCACGATGGCCACAGTCGTAGTCCACCATGTGGTACATACCTTCAAATATTTGTACGAGCATAATGGGGAATGTAGGAAGTGGGGCTTGTGGGTTTAACAGCTATTGCAGATTAGACGAGAATCAGAGACATAGTTGTGAATGTCCACCCGGGTATACCTACTTGGATCATAATAACAAGTTAAAAGGATGCAAACAAAATTTTATTTCTCAAAACTGCGAGGAGGGATCGCAAGAATTGTCTCCATTTGACATGAAGGAAATGATGAACACCGATTGGCTACCTTCCACCTTTGAATAGTATAAATCGGTAAATGAGGATTGGTGCAGAGAAGCTTGTTCGAGTGATTGTTTCTGTGCAGTAGCCGTTTTTAGAGATGGAAACTGTTGGAAATTGAAGCTTCCACTCTCAAACGGGAGGATTAATTCTAGTGTCGAAGGAAAAGTCCTGATCTCCGTGTTTCTGAACTTCGTGATGCTGTCATTGATTTCTCTCTTTGTTTTCTTCACCTACCGTAAGAAATCGAAGAAACTTCACCCGGGCCAAACCAAGTCAGGGATGAATCTGCGAAGTTTTACATACGAAGAGCTTGAAAAAGCTACAAATGGCTTTAAAGAAGAATTAGGTAGTGGTGCTTTCGCAACAGTTTATAAAGGGTTGATGGCATCGGATGGTGGAAACTTGGTAGCGGTTAAGAAGTTAGGCGAGGTTAAAGAAGGTGAGCAAGAATTTAAAGCTGAAGTAACTGCGATTGGCCGGATTACCAATCACAAGAATCTAGTCCAATTATTAGGATTCTGCAACGATGGACCACACCAGCTTCTGGTATATGAGTTCATGAGCAACGGCTCTTTGGCGAGCTTCCTCTTTGGAAGTTCAAGGCCGCAGTGGTACCAAAGAATGCAGATTGCATTTGGAATCACGAGAGGGCTCACATACTTACATGAAGAGTGTAGCACCAATCATTCATTGTGACATTAAGCCTCAAAACATACATCTTGACGACTCTTTTACTGCAAGGATTTCCGATTTTGGATTAGCAAAGCTTTTGAAATTTGATCAGTCTCGTACTAATACGGGTATTAGGGGGACTAAAGGGTATGTTGCCCCTGAATGGTTCAAAAACTTGGCTATCACGGTGAAAGTTATGTTTACAGCTTCGGAATCTTGTTATTGGAAATCATTTGTTGTCGGAAGAACTTTGAAATAGATCTCAAAGATGAAGACAAGGTGATATTGATGGATTGGGCTTATGATTGCTTTAAAGAAGGAAGATTGGATATGTTAATGGAGAGTGAAGATGAGGCAATGGACGACATGACAAGGTTGGAAAAGCTTGTGATGATAGCAATTTGGTGCATTCAGGAGGAGCCATCGCTTAGACCTACAATGAATAAAGTTACATAAATGATGCAAGGATCCATCGAAGTTTCTGTGCCCCCCAACCCTTCATCCTTGATTAGTTCAATTGGTTGAAAGTTGAAACAACAGTTTTATATGTATGTGTGTGGACCTAAATATGGGGAATTCAAGGTCCTAATAATCTATGTTGAAGGTTACTTATATATGTCTGAATAGTATGTTTGTGGGTCTGTTGTTTAATCATTTATAGTTGAGTTACACTACGTGAAAATCGCAAATTTTGAAGAAAAAAATTGTTAGGCCTGGCCCGACGAATTTTTGTACCGAAATTCCGCGGCCATTGGACCACGATTTTCCTGTTCACAAAACACACTTAACATGAAACTGTCTCACTCAGTCACTCTCTGGCTCTCTCTTTCTCTCTCGATTGTCTTGATCTCTCTCCCTGTCTCCCTCGATCTCATCGCTCAATCTCTCTCCATCTGATCTCTCAACATTGGAAACGATCGAGTGAATAAGAAGCCATCTCTAGATCGATCTCCCTGTCTCCCTCTATCTTATCTCAGGATCGATCTCATCTCTCAATCTCTTTCAATCTGATCTCTTGAAGTGCTTTGGATCTCTCAACATTGGAAACTCTCTCAGTCACTCGCTCTCTGGCTCTCTCTCTCTCTCGAATGTCTCAATCTCTCTCCTTATCTCCCTCGATTTCATGTCTGGATCGATCTCATCGCACAATCTTTCTCTATCTGATCTCATGAAGTGCTCTCCATCTCTCAACATTGGGAACGATCGAGTGAATAAGAAGCCATAAAGTTGTTCATTGTTATTTTTTAAGGTGAGTCTCTCTCTCTCTCTCTCTCTCTATCTCTTAGGTTGATGGATCTATAACGCTATTCTGATTGTTGAAGATGAGATCTAGGGCTTTTTATTTGCAAAATATATTAATTTTGATTTTTTATTTTCCAAATGTGTTAATTTTGTACGAAATAAAACCTAAGAACAAAGAAAATTTTGATTAAGGATCCAAATGATTTCATAGATCTGAATGTTTTGATATGATTAGATCTGAATTTTTTCTCACAATTTTTTTTCGTTCTCCTTGGATTCAAGTAGATATTCTACGGTGATATTGAGAAGTTTCTAGAGCTCATTCGAGCTCTTCAATCTCTGAATTTTCTTTACTTTTTTTATGTTGCAGGAAGCATGCGAGACAGAGAACAGCTTGGGGAAGATCGCTGTTGCACGATCTAAAACAGTACAGATTTTGGATTTTAATGTTTTTTTGTTAATTTTGAATTTTGAATTAATAAATTTTATGAAAGTAAACAAACTTTATTTAATAAAATTTGCTTTGAAAAATACATCATAACTCTACTATGGTCCATAGCAGTTATGTTTTCATTCTTCCCATGACCACGGTTTGATTGCATTTTTTGTATTATTTATAAAGCTTGACTAGTATCACCAGTCTTACTATGCTCATCACTTCTAATTAGTTCCAACAAATAGTTTTTGATCAATGCAATTATTTATTAGAACTTAGATAACCAATATATGTTCTAACCATTGAAGCTTCTTCTACTATGAAGGTTTTAGACTAAGCACATTTGGAGAGAATAGAAATGGGCTGCAGTATGTAGATCAGTTACTATCTCTTAAAAAGTAATTGAATATTCATGCCCCCTTAATTTCTTGATTGCATTTATACATTATAGGATATAGTTGGCTACTATAGCAAACTTTGTAGTTGTCTCGTGGTTCCCATATAATCACAGCTTACCAACATGAAATAATGTACAATTTTTTTTTTTATACATATTGATAGTTTCAAAATTTTTAAGTAATTCGAGTCCCTTATTTCATATATTCAGAGTGGTTCTTGTTTTATATGGCTAGTCTATGTTTGTGTTCATGCTTATGCTCTTCTTTCCGTGTTCATGGCCATCTATTTATATGGGTAATGTTCATTTGTTCCCTCAAGTGTCACAGAGCTTGTTATTAATGTTTTATGTTCGTAGTTGTATCCTAAAAATCAAATCTATGTTTCAATTTAGGCATTGAGAAAGATAAAGCATCCCTTTTAGTCAGATTGGGAGTATGACACATTAAATTCAAATGTTTTAGTTTTCTTTCATTGGTAATCAGTTGTGTTGCTAAATACTTGCACTGTTTTATTTATCCAAGAAATTGATGTGGTAACACAGGGTGAACTTAAAGTTCTGCCTCCCCCATGCATGTGCCATTGATGGTGATTTAACTAGTTTTAGCTCGATTTCAACTGCTGATGTGCCTTTTTCATTTCAACCCACTCATGCTTGATCTCACAGCTCATGTTTGGAGTGAGATTTTTCAAATGTGGCTAGACTTTGCCTAGCTCATCCATTCCATTCTACATGACACACTGCATATGAACTCATCTCTTATTTGACCTTACATTGACTGACTTATCTCCTGAGGGAGTCGAACCGGTTTCCTTTGGCAGAATCCACTGCCAAGTCTTTTTTTCCTTTCCTCCTCGACTATATGCTACATTTGAAGCTTGGAAAGCTTATGACATTTTGTTGCTTGATTGATGGGCACGGAACCCTCTTCCCTTACTTTTCATCTTATTTTCTTAGTTTATGTCTTGATACCTATTCAATTCAACTCTTAGGAAACAAATGCATATTTTGGGTAATTCAAATTTCATTTGGCATCATTGTGCATCCTTCTTTACTTCATTGCTACAATAAATCTATAGCTGTTTTATAAACTTGGTGAAAAACGTTGATGAGTTAATTCTTCGGTGGCAAATCTTGAAATATCAGTAGTGTTCAGTATATTGGTAAGCTAAATATCTGATTAGTATCAACACTCGATTACTAAGATAATAGGATATATTGCACTATATATTGCTTGATGTTTAGGCATAAAACTTCAATTCGTACATACGAAGGTGTGATGAAGGCATGAGCTAGAGAGGAAAGGAAATCAAAGTCAGTGCATGTGAGTTAATATGGTAACCATAATAAGTAAATGTGATTCGTGCATTTCCTTTTGGTGTTACATACAACTTGACTTGTTTTTAGATTTACAATTATGTGACTCTTTATCACCAAGACATGAGTAAAGACTTATTCCTGCTTCAGGTTTTTGTTATATGGCTGCAAAATGTGCTTCATTGTATGTCTTTCTTACATTTGTCACGTATTTTTCTTTGGATATGCCTTTTCTTTTTTATCAGTATAATGAATTGTATAAAATAAAATACTTGGGGGAAATATTTACCGAAAAAACCTGTCAAAATGTATATTGATGATTTATGTTTTTGTTGGCATAAATGTGCATGCACCGCTCATATGTTTCTATGGGTATTGTAGTTTGCCCATCTTAAGATTGGTCACCGTTTACACACTAGATCCCACCTAAACAAGAACCCCTGAACTCTCAAAACTCCTTACACCAGTAGAAGAAAAACCCCACAATAGAAAAGTGCAGCTTAGCCACTGCTTCCCTCAAAAATAGGTATCCAATTGATGGAGCCAATCTAAGCGTGACAGTTCAAGATACCTATTAGCTCCTGGGTTGACCTCCGCCCCTACTAAAAGCAAGCAACAGATCAGTGCCCTATATGCCAGACTGCCATTCAAGAGATGAATTGTGTCATGTTTCCCACCAGCTCACTGACTGGAAGGAAGAGAGGAAAGGGTAACTCTTACCCTGCCAAGCCAATATTGATGAAGAAAGAAAACTACCATGGCCAAGATGATTTCTTGCATGGACTGCTCCTTTTCATGGAAGATTTATCCATTCCTTTCTTTACATAGGCCCTAACAAATGGCTGTGGGAGTAAAGTTCCAAAGAATCCTATCCTTACCAAAAAAGTCATATGATAGCATAAGTACCTCTGTCATACAATATTTAATTAAACCATTAAAGTTAGTCACCTCCATACCATATTGAAAAAGGCTAAGTCAACTAAAGTCCACTCTTTAGCGCACACCTCCACATGCTAACTTGATTATTTTTAGATAATATTTGGTAGATAGAAACAACACTTGTAATGAGTCCTATTGAAACCAAGAAATATAGGAATGCCTGCCATCCACACTAGAATAGATAGAGTTTTCCAAAAAACCGTCGGATTTGTAAAATATGCAACTTTACTATGCAGCCTTATTCGTGCGATATATGTGATAAAGCCCTTCGAAATGACATCATTCAGTTACTTTGTGCAGGAAAATGGTTTTGATGTGTTGATCAAAAGAATTGTAGCCAAGGCAGGAGATTGTGTTGAAGTGAGCTTTCCCCTCCAAATATAAGCTACCACTTTTACTCTAGAAGATCCTTTTGTTTTACTCTTTTTATTCTGTGCTCAGTTGTGCACTTGATTCCTTTTATAGGTTCGCAATGGAAATTTGTTGGTCAATGGTATCATCCAAAATGAAGACTTTATTTTAGAGCCACTTGCTTATGAAATGGATCCAGTGGTATTATTACCTTCCTCTGTATTTCAGATTCGTTGGTTTTGGTTAATTTTTTTCTAGCTTCTATTGAACATGAGAAGAAGTTGAAATCACTTTATAGTAAAATATCAATAATTGATTCGATGATTGTGGGTGTGCTTGGAAATCAGGTGAGGTGCTTGTACCTGAAGAGTTCCATGGGAAAGCTTGTTCGCATCTTTTGAGGAGTTTGTTTTACTTGTCATGAGAAGAGGTAGTGTGAGAAAGATTGGTGAATGTTTTGTCGAAATGCTTAAAATTTCCTTTAAGTTGATTGTTTATGAGTGATGATTCTCTGATTGCCTGTAAACAAGATGATGGATCCATGATAGTGAAAACCTTCAATGTGACCTCTTACAAGAACATTGAACGGTCGAAGATAGCGTTCGATATGCCCGAAATGGAAGTGGAGTACGTAGATGGTGTGATGAGGCGGTATGCTACGGTGGTATTGCCGAAGAACATGGCGGGGGCGACGGTGAATCAAATGTGGCAGGTGGGGTCATCTATCACTAATGGAATTCCTAATGTTCATGGATTTGGAGACGATAATTTGGGTTCGAAAGGAATACTTGATTTAATGAGTGGGCAGAGCAATAGTACCCAAAGTAGAGGAAATTCAAATCTCAAAAAGAGGAATGTAAGTTGTTTTTTTATGCTTAATTTTGTTTATTTGTGGTTTTTGTTACTTATTGGTTTCCTTGTTATATGATCTTAAAAAAAAAAAAAACTAATTTGTGTTGTTTTTTTTTTTTGGTAGATTCATAGAATTCTGAATGCAGTGAGTTGGGGAATTTTGTTTCCAATTGGAGCCATATTTGCTAGGTATCTCAGGACATTCAAGTCAGCAGATCCAGCTTGGTTTTATCTTCATATCTTTTGTCAGAGTTCTTCCTATGTTATTGGAGTTGCCGGATGGGCTACTGGTCTTCAGCTCGGGGCCAATTCGAAGGGTTTGGTATACAAATCTCATCGAAATATTGGGATCACTCTCTTTTGTTTCGCAACATTGCAGGTAATTATAATTGTTCCTAATTTGTTCATTGTTTCTTATTTTAGGCACATTTTCTTAATCAATCATAACGAGTTTATCATTCTTTGTGTTGTGCAGATTTTCGCATTGTTCCTAAGGTCAAAGAAGGATCACAAGTACAGGATTTACTGGAATTTTTACCACCATATTGTTGAATACTCCATCGTTGTTCTTGGTATCGTCAACGTGTTTAAAGGTCTAGACATGTTGGATCCAGCTAAAATGTGGAACACAGCTTATATTGTGGTATTGTGTGTATTGGGTGGGATTGCATTAGTGTTGGAAGTTACGACATGGATCGTTGTTCTGAAGAGGAAATCCGAGGCATCCACCGAACCTTATGATGGGAATGGCAAGCAACAACCACTCACAGTTTGATCAACAACAAGATTGCAGGGCCACATATAGTATTGAGGAGAGTTGATTCTCTTACAGTTTGTCTATACAGTTACTTCTTAGGCTTTCTCTTAGGTATCTCTTAGAATCTATTATTGCTTCTTCAATTGTTTGTGTTTTGTGTTCTAAATTAAATTAGGAGTGTGACATAAATAGCTGTATATATATCATATACTGCTTTATTGTCAGTTATTTGTAGCTTCGACAGAATTTTCGATCTTAATAAAGAGGTTTACATGTATATTAATTTTGGGTTATTTAGTTTAGTTTTGAGCTTGTTTTATGATTTTTCTTTTTCTGAATTTTTTTATATATTATTTCGTTCATTGTGATTGGTGAATTAGAGGACCATGTTATTGTTGTTAAACCTCTAAATTTGACGGTCATACTCTATGGATTTTTTTTTGTTTTTTTTAAGTCCATTCTCCAATAATTTGATAGTCCAGGGCCGTCAAAAAAAAATTCTACAAGAGAATACTTGACGGGCATATTTGATGGGAGGATCCGTCAAATTTCTCAAAATTTGACGGGCTAAGACCGTCAAATATGAGCCTTTTTCACATAGTGTTAGTATGGTCTTGAATGAACTACTTAGGAAAACACAATTGAGTCAGTGATTTTATTCAAAATTAATTCTGCTCACACAATTATGTTACCTTCACTTTCATGATTTGATTCACAAACCAACAATCACATGTTGGGTTCTATGTAGTTGTGACCTTCCATGTACTTCCTTGATAATAATTAGAAGAAACAAAAAAAAAAACCTTTTTCATAATTGATGTATGTAAGCAAAAGGGATGAACAAGTATCGATAAATATGATAATAGAAGAGCATCACATGAAATTTGCTCAGAAGAGACATAATTTCGCACACAATAACAATTTTATTGAAGTATTAACTATATAACATTAAATATGCGGTCCATAGTTTAACTTCAACAATTGGAAAACATAGGCCAAGAACCTACATTGTCAAAATATATTCTTTGCTTTGAGAACCTGTTCCCTCTCATTCTAGCTCATCATTCCTTCAACAAAAAAAACAATACTTCATAACATAACCCAAAACTTTGTTTCTCTAATTGGTCACCCTTTATTCATGAAATGGGTTGTTGGTCAAAGCCTGATTCTGAACTAAAGAGAAATGATGCAATGAGACACCTATAATGAATTAGCCAAAAAAAAAAAAAAACACGAGACAAAAGTCACCGAAACATGCTACTCAAGGAGCCATCATCATGAACACGCCAAATAGCCTCTGCAAGCAGGTTTGCCACTGAGAGTATAGTCAGCTGAGGAAAGTAATTCTTTTCTGCTACTGGAATTGTGTTTGTAATTATGACTTCTTGAAAGAGTCCTCCAGACAGCCTCTCAATTGCTGGGGGGCTACAAATAGAAACCATATTCTAGAATCAAATTGGGAGAAATAATCGCTTCAATTTAAGGGAAAACAACATGTTTGGGGAACAAATGGATTGCACTTTGTTTCCACAGCAGGTTATCCATTCGGGTAATCTGGGGTTACAAAATCAGTACACCCCAAAAGAGTAGCATAGGCTAATAGATAAAAACAAAACTGATCTCTTTTTTATTTTTTTTCATGTTTTTCATGTTCTACTCAATAGCGAAAGGATAAGCATTATTAACATCCCATTCCCTCTACCTCCAACTAAACCTATTGTCTTATGATAGAAGCTGAGGCAGCTGTGAAGCTCAGCCAGACAATTTTATCGGGTTATTCAGGGAATGCCACATATAAAATGGAATTGGTGATTAATTTGAGGGAGAAATGAGAGGCTTCTTTATACAGGTGGTAAGCAAGAAAGCCAAGTCTAGACAAAATCTAGTAAGGCTCAGCCTGCCCAGAGATCAATATTCAAAGCCAATCTATTTTTTCCTTACAAAAATAAATGAATAAATAAAATATTCCACTATCCCTATAATCACCCACAACAGTTGCCTTTAATTTCAAGTATTCTTCATTTGAAGGATTCTCTTTCTATTTGGGAGAGAGAAAAAAGAAAACAAAAAGGTCAATATTTCAAAGAGGACATATTTTAAACATTCATAATAACCTCATAGATATGGCCACCTTTTGTCATGTCTGACTCTAATACAAAGTATCGAATACTCTTATCTCCACAAACCCAGTATGTCGACAGGATAGTATAATTTGGAGTTATAAGCTGAAAGCATCCAAGATTGGCCTCGTAAGAACATTACTAGGTGGACCAAAAGCCAAGGAGTACGAGACTAAGGGAAGAAAAAAAAAAATTAGAAGCGTCGCACAAGAGTTCGAGGAGTGTTGGAAACCAATGCAGGTACTTAAACCTTTTAGAAGAACTACTCCAAAGAGTCATCGGTTTAGACAATGAATGCGCAGCAGAACAAGTCCACAGTTAGCTTTAGTTCTGGAACTACTGACATATGGGGTTTCGAGTCAGATAGTTTCACAGCAGTCCCTGCTACCTCTCAGATATCGAAAACTCCAATTCAAGGGAATAACTCTCAGCGATTTGGTGACTCAAAGAATGAAGGAAACAAACAAGCTTCTCAGCCTGCTGGATGGGCTGGTTTCTAATTTAAGCCATTTTTACCACTTAAGCTTTTAATTTTGTTGCAAATACTATGATAATATTTCTGTTGCTTATTGTTTAGAAGAGATGAAATATGCATGGTTTTGTGGACTTATTTTGTGCTTGGGCTCTTTGTCCTGGCTGCTAAGTAATACAATGGACCATTTACAGAGGTTCTTCGTGATGTGTTGGACAATCAGAGGGAGAGACACAGTACAGTAATTGCACGTGTTGGGGGCAGTTTCTTCCCTCTTCATTGGTTTGTTGAGAATTAAAGAAAAGATTGGAGAGAATATTTTTGGTGGAAGAGGTTTTTTATTATTGAACTCAACTTGATCTTTTTTGGTTGATACAAAATGGTGGGAGAACATCTCTATTTATAGGACTCTATAGACAATTTTAGATACACCATTAAATGACTTAGATTATTCTAGATACTTCCTATATACCAATTAATAAATGAGTGTTCTAGAAAATACAAGAGTATTTCTAGAGACTCTACTAAATAAATGAAAATTCTAGAAATTTTAGCAATTACAAGAAAATTCTAGAAACTCTAGAGACAACCTATAATAAATCAAGTTTATTATTTCAACACCCCCCCTTAAACTTGATTTATGACTCCAAGAATACCTTGTAACTTGGTAAAAACTTCTCTCTTAAGTGGCTTGGTAAAGATGTCTACTACTTGATCTTGAGACTTCACGAACTCCAACCTTACTTCCTTTCTTCCAATGCATTCTCGTATGTAATGATAACGAGTGTCAATATGCTTACTTCTTTCATGAAAGACGGGATTCTTTGCTAGTGTGAGTGCTGACTTGTTGTCAACACGAATCTCAACAGGCTTTTCTTGTGGTAAATTCAATTCTTTCAACAAGTTTCTTAGCCAGATAGCATGACAAACACATGACGTTACAACAACATATTCGGCTTCACAAGTTGATAGTGTGACGATTGGTTGCTTCTTTGACATCCAAGTGAAAGCAGTGTTTCCCATAAAGAACACAAATCCGGTGGTGCTCTTTCTATTATCCAAGTCTCCACCCCAATCGCTATCACTATATCCAACTATCTCATAATTGTTAGAAGATGAATAAAACAAGCCATAGTTGGTTGTACCTTTGATGTACCGAAGTATTCTCTTTGCAGTCTTGAAATGGGTTGTTGTTGGAGCTTCCAAGTAGCGACTAACGATTCCAACGACATAGAGAATATCCGGCCTAGTACAAGTTAGGTAGCGCAAACTTCCGATAAGGCTTTTATAGAGAGTTGGGTCCACCTTTTCTCCTTCATCATGCTTTGACAACTTGATTCCACATTCCATCGGCGTGCCAACTAGATTAGAGTAATTCATCTTTAACTTCTTAAGCACTTCTTTAGCATAGCCTTCTTGAGTAATGAAGATGCCTTTGTCCTTTTGCTTTACTTCAATGCCGAGGTAGTAAGACATGAGCCCAAGGTCTGTCATCTCGAACTCTTTCACCATTTCTTTCTTGAACTCCTCAAACATACTCAGGTTGCTACCTGTGAAGATCAAGTCATCTACATACAAGCATACAATCAAAATATCTCCATTTTTAACTTTGATATAGAGTGCATGCTCATATGGACACTTGGTGAAATTCTTATTTTGAAAGTACTTGTCAATTCGAGTATTCCAAGCTTTCGACGCTTGCTTTAGGCCATATAAAGCCTTCTTCAACCTCAAAACTTTATCTTCATGTCCTTTTACTTCATAGCCCAATGGTTGCTCGATGTAGACTTCTTCTTCAAAGAAACCATTTAAGAAGGCGAACTTTACATCCATTTGGTAGATCTTCCATCTATTTTGAGCTGCCAAAGAAATTATTAATCTAACGGTTTCAAGACGAGCAACAGGAGCAAATACCTCATCATAGTTGATGCCTTTTCTTTCACTATAGCCTTTAGCTACCAATCTTGCTTTGTATCTCTCCACGTCTCCTTTAACATTCTTCTTCATCTTGTATACCCATTTTACTCCGATCGCTTTATGTCCTTGTGGAAGTATAGCTAGCTCCCATGTGTTGTTCTTTGTGATTGAATTGATTTCTTCATCCATAGCGTCTCTCCATTTCTTATTTTCTACCGCTTCTTGGTAGATTAGAGGTTCACAATCACCAAAGAAACACAAAAGAGTGATATCATTTTGATTTTCGGTTACCTCATAAAGTTCTTGTAAGCTTCTTAGGCGTGGCGTCTTCTCATTAGAACTTTCACTTGATGACGAATCTTCATGCAGGTTTTCGGTTGGTGAGATCGGTGAAGTAGTAGGCTCTCGAAGTTCTTGTCTTGTCTCTTCCATTCTTGGTTGCTCCATTTCTTCTTCTTCTTCAAAGTAAGGAAGAAAATCATACTCGTATTCTTGTGTGTTCCAATCCCAAGAATCTTCTTCATTGAACTTTACATCACGACTAATGAGAATTTTGTCGGTAATTGGGTTGTACAACTTGTAGCCTTTGGATCTTGAGTCATAGCCAATGAATACGTACTTCTCACTTTTGTCGTCGAGCTTGGTTCTCTTTTCATCAGGCACATGAACATAAGCAACACTTCCAAAGACTTTGAGGTGAGAAATTCCAGGCTTTCTTCCACTCCATGCTTCTTGTGGTGTCTTCTCATATACACTTCTTGTTGGAGAGCGATTTGCCAAGTAGACTGCACAAGCCACCGCTTCGGCCCAAAACTGCTTGGGCATTCTTTTGCTCTTGAGCATGCTGTGAGCCATGTTGAGTATGGTTCGATTCTTCCTCTCTGCCACTCCATTTTGTTGGGGGGATCTCGACACCGTTAAGGGACGATGACTTCCATGATCTTCGTAGTACTTTTGGAACTCGTTTGATGTGAATTTTCCTCCTCGGTCAGATCTCATGGCCTTAATAGCAAGACCGCTTTCTTTCTCAACAAGGGCTTTGAACCTCTTGAAATTCTCGAACACCTCTGACTTCTCCTTTAGGAAATAAGCCCACGTTTTCCTTGAAAAATCATCAATGAAAAGGAGAAAGTATTTGCTCTTACCAAAAGAGTTTGGTTTAATTGGTCCACAAACATCAGTGTGTACGAGCTCGAGCGGCTTTGTGGCTCTTGATGATGACTCCTTCGAAAAGCTTTTCCGGGATTGCTTCCCAAGCAAACATACTTCGCAAAGCTGATCGGGTTGGTTGATGCATGGTAGACCTCTCACCATCTCCTTCTTTTCCAAAAGTTCGAGCCCGCCAAAATTGAGGTGTCCAAAGCGTAAATGCCATAGCCATGATGAGTCATTATAGCAAGCCTTTAGACACATTGGAACATCGTATTGAATGTTCAAGAGGAACATTCTATTTTTTGACATGGGCACCTTGGCAATCAAATTACTTTTATTGTCTCTTAAGAAAAGGTTATTTTCTTTTAAGTGAATATCATACCCTTTCTCTAGCAATTGACCCAAACTCAAAATATTATTCTTCATGTTGGGCACAAAATAGACATTTGAGATGAATTGATGGCCTCCATTTTTTAAGCGTGTGAGAATTTTACCTTTGCCTTCCACGAGTATTTTTGATTCATCTCCAAAGGAGACATTCCCTCTTACCGCTTCATTGAGCTCCACGAACATTTTTCTTTGTCCACACAAGTGATTGCTAGCGTCGGTGTCAAGATACCATCTATTTTTTTGGCCTTCATCTTTGTCTTTGCAAACTAGCAGCAACGTACCTTCTTCTCTACCTTTATCTTCGATGAAATTGGCCTTTTCTTCAACCTTGCTTGGCGATCTACACTCGGAGGCATAGTGACCGAACTTATTGCAATTATAGCATTTGATGTGAGATTGTCGTTCCTTGACCATGAGTTGCTTCTTCCGTGCCCTCTTGTTGCTTGTGGATTTCGACTTCTTTCTCCGTTGTTGAAGTTATTAGAGTTGTTGGAATTGTTGAAGTTGTTGTTGAAGCCGCCCCTTCCTTCTCTTCCTCGTCAACGTCCACGTCCTTGGCCACATCCTCTTCCTCTTTGATTTCTATTATTTCCAAAATTTTCTTCCTTCAAGTTGAGTTGTAGTAGTTGCTCTATGGTCTCTTTTTACTTCTTTTTCCTCTTTTACTTTTCCTCATAGGCTTGTAAAGAACCCATGAGTTGCTCAACGGTCATGGTTTCTAAATTTTCATTTTCTTCAATGTTCGTGGCAATGAACTCAAAATTTGGATTCAGAGTACGAAAAATTTTCTCCATAACTTTCACTTCACTAATATCTTCACCATTTCTTCTTAATTGATTAACAATGGCCAATACTCTAGCAAAATAATCAGAAATTAATTCAGATTCCTCCATGAATAAAAGTTCAAACTCACCTCTAAGAGTTTGAAGACTAATCTTTTTAACTTGCTCGACTCCTTTGTTACAAGTTTGAAGCTTCTCCCACGCTTCTTTGGTCGTAGTTGCATTTGAGATCTTCTCGAATGCATCTTCATCTACTGCTTGATAGATGAGATAGAGAGCTTTCTTGTCTCTCTTTCTTGAATCCCTCAAGGCTTCCCGTTGGGTTTGGGAAAGAGCAACATCGTCTTGCTTCTTATGGCCTTTCTCGACAACTTCCCACACATCTTGAGCTCCTAGTAGCGCCTTCATCTTGATACTCCAATTGTCATAGTTGCTCTTGGTGAGCATTGGAACTTGGAAGGGGACCATTCCTCCACTTGCCATTTTTCTTCACGAACCTGGCTGCTCTGATACCACTTTGTTGAGAATTAAAGAGAAGATTGGAGAGAATATTTTTGGTGGAAGAGGTTTTTTTATTATTGAACTCAACTTGATCTTTTTTGGTTGATACAAAATGGTGGGAGAACATCTCTATTTATAGGACTCTATAGACAATTCTAGATACACCATTAAATGACTTAGATTATTCTAGATACTTCCTATATACCAATTAATAAATGAGTGTTCTAGAAAATACAAGAGTATTTCTAGAGACTCTACTAAATAAATGAAAATTCTAGAAATTTTAGCAATTACAAGAAAATTCTAGAAACTCTAGAGACAACCTATAATAAATCAAGTTTATTATTTCAACAGGTTTTACGCGGGTTCATAAAAATCAGGAAAGACTAGTTTGAATGCATACCATCTCCTTAAAATTCTTTTTTTTGTGCTTTTGGTTGAAAAGATTTTGTGGTTCGTAATTAATTGTTTCCTAAACAAAAGGAGGAGGAGTCCTTGAGGTTCTGGTTCTTATTCTCTCACTTTCTGTTACATTTATTTATTTATTAATGAGTTTATGCTATATTCTCTGTTTTTTATACGTGGTGGGTTGTTTATGCTATATTCTTATTTGATTTTTATTTATTATGTGTTGAGGAATATTTAGATTTACAATGGTTCTTAGATGGAGATAGTTGAAGTTCTCTTATGTAAGATTAAAATACTTGGTTCTTGGTCTGCTGAAAGAAGAGGAATCATTTTTCTTTTGTCATCTCTCTAATCTATAAGAACCTTGATCCCCTTTGAGAAATGCCCATCACAGAACCGTAGATCAAATGCCTTTACAATATACAAGAAAAAAGATTTATGATTTTGCATATCCCGAGGTAAATGATTTATGATTCTGTGATGGAGGGTGTTTGTAAGGGGGTTCTCATATTATCACGACTCAATATAGAATGTGTTTTATTAAACTGGGATTTCCAAACAATCTGATCATACAAGAATTAGCTTCAATCATCCAAAATGTTTTGATGGCAATTGAATTGCCTGAAAGAAGACGATACAAAGAAAATTTTATGCCATTGAAATGTTTTGTTGGAGCATATTAGATTGGAATGAAACATTTGACCATAAAATATTAAGTGTTTCGGATTGTCTTGGAATGCTCCGAGAAGAATCCTTAGGAAGATGAGGGCATGCTTCTTTGAAGACAACTTCCTATACAAGAGTATGGTAATTCTATGGGGATGGCCATTTACTAGAAATAATAAGCTTCATGCGCCAATTCTTCATTGGTAGTCATGTGGCATATAATTATCATTATTGTCATCGTGTATTTAGAATTTTATATTTGTATTCTTTTGGGGCTTTCTTCTCACTCTTCTCTTTTAGAATCTTCAACTTCTATATTCCTTCTAATTGAGATAGTAATGGGATTTTGTTGATCGTGCCCAAACCAACTTAATCGGCTTTCTCTTAGTTTCTCTTTTTGGAGCTACTTCTATATTCTTGAATGCACCCGTTCTTTTGTCTTCCCTAGATTTCCATTCACCTATTTCAACATCCTCATCTGTGCTGCATTCAATTTAATTAGTGACATGATTCTTTTCAATTGCCCAAACATTCACTCTATAAAACATAATTAGCCTTACTCCCCATCTCGTAAAATTTTCATTTTAATTTGATTGGTGTGAGTCGTCGGTCACATAACACTTGATAAGTGCACATCTCTTTAATAATCAAACTCTGATTTTATGAGTAACAACTTCTTTCATTCCCTCTATCATTTTTTTTTTTACATAATAGACTAAAGTGAAAAAAAATGATTGTTTTGGAGTATTTGTAGAACATCAATTTTTATTAGACATTTCTCTTATTGGATTTTGATACGAAATTTACACTCTATGTACTCGATCTTTATTATACTTAATCTCCAATGACAAATCTATAAAAAGAAAATAATTTTATTTTGATTGCCTCACTAGTTTCATCTTGGGTTATCAATGGATCAGGTTCAGATTGGATTAGGGTCCATTTGGTACCAATCTGATAAGGATTTGGCTAAAAATATCAAATCCGACTCTTAACAGGTTTTTATCGGATTTCAATATTAAGATCCAATCCCTATTTGATATACGAAACTAAATCAATTCTTAATATTTAAGCAAAGGGTTTGGATTTGTTAACTCATGAGAAAACACATGATCCTAACTGTTTAGATACAAAATCCAACAGTTGAGATTTATGTGTATCTTGATAACATAAGTCTAGGAGATATGTATCCTTAGGATAATTTTATTTTTCTATTGTTTGAGTATATATTGGTTTGGTAGATAATCACTGTGCCATTAGTCATTATTGACCATATTGTGAAGTAGAGGCCGATATATGCAGACTATTTGCATGTCACACTAAAGCAACATGACGATCAAAATTAAGAGGGGAATTATTTAGCATCACATTTTGATAATAGGGTAAAAGATGTATAAAAAAAAAACCCTTTTTTCATATTTTGAGTCTCTCTTGACTTAAGCATGCCGAGGTGTTCTCTAGGAGTTTTATTAGTACCGTTGGACGTCTATAATATATAGTTAAGAAACGAGTTAAATTTCATTCTCTTCAACCTGTAATTAAAAAAACCTTTGAATTTTTCTTCCCAAAATCAGTCATGTTCAACCTCTTATATGTAAAATCTTTCATTGTATAACCTTTTTAAGGTTGAAGTGGATAAACTCTTAAGGTTAAAGAGTAGGACTGGCAATGATCCGAAATATACCCAACATTTGAACTAGCTTGAATCCGATCCGAAAAACATGAAAAATTCAATTTTTGGGTCGGATTGAAATCTTAGATCCGAAACAATTTCGGATCGGATTTGGATGTATCCCAATCTGTTTTGAATATAATCCGATTCAAACATGTTTTTAATAATTTTTTATTATTGTTAATTTCATATAAATACATATAGATAAAACGTTATAGTCTTTTTGGTTTCCCTCTATATTTGTAATTGGAAAGTAGATTTTTTTAAAATTTCATGAACATTGATAATTTTAAAATAAGGTATGTATTCTGATCGATTTCGAATTAAGGATGAAATGAAACAGATCAGATTCGGTTAACATATTCATTAATTTGATCGAATCGGGTACATGTTTTAAAAAAATTGGATCGGTATTGTAGTGGTCTTCTCTCAAACGCTAACATCTTTTGGAAATTCGATCCTAAATCTAGATTCTGACAAATAAAAATTCAAGAAAATGACAGATACAAAACTGCCTTTACTGTACCTTTGGGACATTATAAATGGAATTTAATGCCCTTCGGTCTAAAAAATGCCCCTAGCGAATTTCAGAATGTGATGAATGATATATGCAATTCTTACAAAAACTTCTCTTTGGTCTATATAGATGATATTTTAATATTTTCAAATTCAATAGACCAACATTGAAAACACTTACATATACTTAAAAATACAAT